>NW_027206038.1:0-545000 GCF_024711535.1 Dipodomys merriami
CTTTTCTCTGGGGCACAAGGCTGGCTGTCCAAATATTTGTCCACCTCCCGGGGATTCTGGGATAGCAGTGCCAGCTGGCATAGGATCTCCCCTGCTTCAGAGGGAGGGCCTCAGTCATACGATGTCCTGTCCTTTTCCTCAGCTGGGCCTCTGACTGCACATCCATCTCATCAGGCTGGCAGTGGAGTGGGGGGCTGCTGGTGGCTCTGGGCAACTCGAGCTTATCAGGTGACTGAAGGCCGCCCAAGCAAGGAGGATCCAGAGCTACATGGGAGGTGAGGCCAAGGTGGCTTGGAAGTATTGGTTGGTGTCTAGGAAATGTAGAAATACTTTATCGCAGGAAAGTCAATCTTCTGGCCCCAGCTGGGCCTCTCAGGTCCTTCCAGACAATTCCAGATGCACAGAATACAGAGGCACAGACTTTACATTCCAGGGCCAGGGAACTGGGGGATGAGAGACTGGTATTGCTAATACCTCAATGTTCTGGGGGATTAGCTTGACCTGGCTATGCCCCCCTTGTTTACATTCATTTCTTAACACAGTGTAGGCCACACAGCAGCCACTTGTGGCAGTACTGTGGAAGTGGCAGGAGTGGAAGTGAGATCTAGGATGACTAAAATCTGGATTTATGGCCTGTCGGGGGTAGCAATGGGTGTCTTTAAAAAAATCTTAGAGCTGGAACCCAGAGCCTAGGCACTGTCCCTGAGCTTCCATTGCTCAAACCTAACATTCTACCACTTGAAACACAGCTCAACTTTCATCGTTTTTAGTAGGTTAGTGAAGATAAGAGTCTCATGGACTTTCCTGCCTGGGCTGGCTTAATGCCATGCTAAGATCTCAGCCTCTTAAGTAGCCAGGATTGCTGGCATGAGTCACTGGCACTTTCTAAGGAAGTTAGTGTGTGTGTATGTGTGTGTGTGTGTGTGTGTGTGTGTGTGTGTGTGTGTGTGTGTGTGTGTATGTGTGTGTGTGTGTGTGTGTGTGTGTGTGTGTGTGTGTGTGTGTGTGTGTGTGTGTGTGTGTGTGTGTGTGTGTTTATTGGGACTTGAACTCAGAGCTTAGGTTCTATCCTTTAGCTTGTTTGCACAAGGTTGGTGCTGTACCACTTGAACTACCGTAGTTCTGCTGCCCAGATTTTTGGTGATTCAATGGAAATAACACTCTGCCCAGGCTAGCTGTGCATCTTGATTGATCCTCAGGTCTCAGCCTTGGGTAGCTAGGATGACAGGCGTGAGCCACCGGCACCCAGCTGATAATGGCATTTCTCCTCAGTGGACTGGGAGCTCCTGAAAGCTTTTCTTTATTTTTTCTATGCCAGTACCAGGGCTTGAACTCAGGGTCTGGGCTCTGGCCTCTTCACTTTTTCCCTCAAGGCTGGCACTCTACCACTTGAGCCACAGCTCCATTTCTGGCTTTTGGTAGTTCATTTGCAAGAAGAGTCTCACTAACTTTCCTCCCCTGAGCTGGCTTTGACCCACGATCTCTGATCTAAGTCCTGAGTAGCTAGGATTTACAGGGATTGAGCCACTGGTATCATTGGGTAGAAAATTTTCTTTCTTTTTTTGCGGGGGGAGGGTCCGTTCGTGGGGCGTGAACTCTGGGCCTTGGCACTGTCCCTCAGCTCTTCACCTCAAGGCTAGCACTCTACCACTTGAGCCACAGTGCCACTTCTGTTTTTTTTTTTCTTTTTGCTTATGTGGTGCTGAGGAATTGAACCCAGGGCCTCATGCATGCAAAGCAAGTGCTGTACCACTGAGCCACATTCCCAGCCCCGGGTAGAAGCTTTTATTAAGCAAGAGATCTTCCCTGCATTTGCCCTGACTCCTCCATGCAAAGGATGCCTGAGAGTCAGGAGCTGTGAAAAATAGGATTCAGCCACAAGAAATGGCTGGGGTGCATGGTGAAAAGAAAAGCTAATCTTCCCCCTGGGCCCCATCATTCTCTACATCTCAGCCTCCTGAGGAGCTATGATTACAGACAGGATCCACTGACACCTGGCTTTCTTTTCTACTTCTTCTTTTTTAATTGTGACAACCTGAAATCTTCAAAGTGACATTCCAATGGTTTGCATTCGAAGTCATCTCCCCTGGCCTGGAGTTAGAATGCCAGGACTGCCACCCACAAATTGAGGGAGATCCTGACAAACTCATTCCTATGTATGTGAATGCTAATGCAATGTTATCAAAGTAAAAATTAAATTTGCAGTTAATTCATGATTCTATTTTAGAATGCCACACAAAAATTATTGGATTTATATCATCCATTCTAGCACCAGTTTATGATTTTCCTAATGAAAGGATATTGACTAATTTTTAATTAATATTTTTATAAGTAGTCAACCATGGTACTTCATTAAATGGAGACATAACTTAATAACTAATAATTGGTAACTATGTATATATACATATATATATATATATATATATGAAATTTAAAGATGTCCTCACATTCTCTCTCTCCATATATATATACAGAAATCTACACATCTATGAATACACATATTGGGCTCTACTGTGGCTTGATCACGCTCAGTTTCCCAGAAGCTGGTGTGTTAAGACAGTGACCGAATTTATGGATTGGGCATTCTAGGGCATGAGTTGAAATCCCATCATTGCCAAAAATTTATTCATGGAGTAAGAAGCCAGTTTTGACACATTTTTTTCTGAAAAAAAGTCCTGGGTCTCAATATGAAGTAAAATTCATATGAAAATATATCCTGTGTGATAGGATGTAATAAATGAATTGTTATTTGTATAATCATACTAAATGAATAAGGGTAATAAACGTCAAACTCACTAAAGCCATGTATGTAAACTGATCTCATATATGAATATTATTTTTTCCAGTGCTGGGGCTTCAATTCAGACCCTGGGAAATGGTCTGAATTTCTTGTCTTCAAGGGCGGTGAGCCTTTTCCCTTCACCCACAGTGCCACAGAGTTATCTAGACTCTGATTTCAAATCCCAGGCCTGCAAGAAAAATGGTACAAGCCAGGGCCTTATTTTTTTTTGGCCAAGCATGGGGCTTGAACTCAGGTCTTGGCATCTCTGCCAAGGTAACCCTGGGTTACCTCCCCCAAGAAAAAAATACCCCACTAATCCATTAGATGTGAACTTGTATGGTTGGTGACATTTTCCTCAAAGAATGGTGATACTGATGAAAGCACCCTAATTCTAAGGACAGCTTATGGAATAGAGCTATGTGCTGAGTCTTCCATAGGGTGCTCTGTTCTGAGTCCTTCACAGGGTGCAGAGTACTGAGTCCTGCATTGGGTGCTGGGTGCTGAGTCTTTCACACCATACTGTGTGCTGAGTCCTGCAAAGAGTGCCATGTGCTGTGTCCTTAGCAGGGTGCATTCTTACATCTTGTCTTTGTAAGGGCTCCACAACTGAGATGATTATGCAGACAAGAATATTGAGGCTCAGATATGTTCCCATGTCAGAGACAAAATTATGTATTACTGAAGACTAGTGAGTTGTCTCCTGCAGACAATTGTTTGTTTTCTTTTTTCTCAGTCATGAACCTTGAACTCGGGGCCTAGGTGCTGACCCTTACCTCTTGGGCTTTTTCTAGCACCCCACCATGTAGAGCCATGGACCTCCCTTGCAGTAGAGGCCATGGCCAAGGGGTCAGTAGCTGGTCTGTCATCCTCCCTTCTCAGGAAACTGAGATCTGAAAATCTGGGTTCCCAACTATCCCAGACACAAAAGGTCCCATGAAACTATTATCACGAATTCACCAATAAGACACTGAAGTGGAATCTGGGTGTTTGTGGCTCATGCTGGTCATCATTGCTACTCAGGAGGATGAGATCTGAGGATCATGGTTTAAAGCTAGCCTGGGCAGGAAAGTCCTCGAGACACTTAGCTCCAACGAACCACCAGAAAACCTGAAGTGGCACTGTGGCTCAAGTGGTAGAGCACAAGATTTGACCTGAATTGCTCAGTGAAAGCACCCAGGCCCAGACTTCAACTCCTACAAATGAAAACAACAAAAAAGACAGAAACAAACTAACAAAGCTGAAGTAGAGGGCTGGTAATGTGTATTAGGGGTAGAGTGCTTTGCATATATGAAACCCTAGGCTTGATTTCTCAGGACCACATCACTAGGAAAAAGCCTGAAGTGGCTCTGTATTTCAAGTAGGAGAGGAGAATCCTTGTACAAGAGAAACTAGGTACAATGCTCATGTCTTGAGTTCAAGCTCCAAGATTATTGTACGCGCACACACACACACACACACACACACACACACACACACACACAGACGCACGCGCACACACATGCACACACAAAAAGCAGAAATGAAGCTGTGACACAAAATGGTAAAGCACTAGACTTTTGTGCTGAGATCATTGTCAGCACCCAAGCCTTGTGTTCAACCCCAAAACCTAGCCACCCAGGGCCCAACTAGGAGACCTCAAAGGTTTCAAAACTTGATGAGCTTCACCAGCCCTAGGTGACAGGAATCTTTGTGATATCACACATGTGCTTTGATTTACCAAGCTTTCAGAAACCTAGGAGAGGCACTATAGGCCAGTCATTACTGGCAATGAAACATTTAATTAGGTTCAGTGCCCTAGTTGTCTGAGAGAAGGACTCCAGCATTATATTGAGCACTGTATCTTAACGCTGGAATATAGTCTCACAAAGGCATGCCATGGGAAGTGGCACAAATGAAGGCTTCCTGTCAAAACAGGGTGCTGGGCTGAGGCCTTTTGTCTGCCTGTAAAAACAATGACAGAGATTTCTTCCAGCAGGACTTGGCTGCAAAGAAACCCTCAGGCTATATAGGGAGTAGGGAGGGGAGCCCTGGAACATTAAATGTCATAAAAGCAGTCCTTGTGTTATGAACTCATTGTCTTGAATACAAATTTCCTAGCTTGATGCCATTCATCATTGCTACCCTGGAGCTTCACCTATAGAAATACATATATACATACACAAATATATGGGGGTACAGGCTCATTTTAGGGGGCAGGTCTTGGGGTTGAACAATGAGCCTGGGCCTTGTCCTAGAGCTCCTTTTGCTCAAAGGTAGCACATTAACTTGAGTCACAGTCTCACCTCTGGGTTTTTCTGTGATCTCTTAGAAATAACAGTTTCAAGGACTTTCTTACACTGGCTGGATTCAAACTCAGATTCTGTACATCTCACCCTCCTGAGGACCTGAGATTACAGTCAGCAGCCACTGGCACCTTCTTTCTTTTCTTCTTCATTTTTTAATCTGGACAATTTGACTTCTTAATAGGGTCATTCCAATGGTTTGAATTTATAAGTGAACTACCCAATGTTCTTTATAGCTGCTTTCTCTGAAAAGGATTTTCTCTCCTCATCTTCCCCTCTGGTCACAAGTTTGAAGCCAAAAGTGAGAAATGAGTGTCACAGGATTTAGGAGCAAATGTCCACAGGACATGCTAGTTCTGTCACTTAGCAGTGAGCTGCATCAAATTTACTGTCTCATGATGAGAGGACCAAAAGCTGGAATGATCCTCATACTGTCTGCATTGCTCCTTTTGGCTAGAAAATTACCGAATCATTTTGAGTGTTTCTATCTCCAACCTTAAATATGCAGAGCACACTAAAAGCATCTTCCTGTTTCTGTTTTTCTCTAGTGCCTCTCGAGATTTAGACTAAGGATTTGTGTGGAGGGTCTCCTAAGTGAATCCCTGAGGAAAGCCGCTTGAAACCTCCTTAGGAGATCACCATTCAAAGCCAAACCTGGCAGGAAATTCTGGGAGACTCTTGTCTCCAACAAACCACCAGAAACCAGAAGTGGAACAGTGGCCTAGAGGGTAGAACTCCAGCTTTGAAAAAGAAAGCCAAGCAGGAGATACAGGCCAGACCATGCAGGAAAGCCTGGGAGGCTCTTATGTCCAGTTAACGACCAAATGACTGGCAATGGAGCTGTGGCAGTGGTAGAGCCTCAGCCTTGAGCAAAGCAGCTGAGGAATGCATCACACCCTGAGTTTAAGCGGTGGGATGGCCACTAAAAAATTTCAAAAAGAGAATGCCAAGTTTATGTATCAGTGCCCTATTTACTTATGTGTGTATATCACCTTCCTTAGTGCAAACAGGTTGTATGTAATGCTTCTGCTTTTATTTACTGACATTTTTCGGATACGCTAGTTGCGCATACTGCATCATTCTCTTCATTTCAGCCCCATCACTTTTCTCTTCCATGGTTCCAGGACTGTGTCCTTTTATGATGCACACTTAAGCTCTCAGCAGCATTTATTTATGTTTTATTATGAGGCCAATGCAGAAACAGTCACAAATCAGGCAGGGGAAGAGAAGATCGGGGTTCATAGAAATAACTGGTATTCAAAAAATTACACTTAGGGATGCAAAATGGTAGCATACTTATGTCAAAACAACCATTAAGAAAAAGATGAGAGGGCTGGGAATGTGGATTAGTGAGAGAGTGCTTGCCTAGCATGCAAGAAGCCCTGGGTTTGATTCCTCAGTAGCACAAACACAGAAAAAGCCAGAATTGGTGCTGTGGCTCAAGTCGCAGAGTGCTAGAGACAGTGCCCAGGCCTTCAGTTCAGCCCAAGAAATGTCAAAAAGATAGGTAGGTAGGTAGGTAGGTAGGTAGGTAGGAGGACAAGAGGAAAGAACAGAATAATTCCCAGTCATCAGGACTTCTGCAGTGTGCCAGGACACCAGCATCCCTTCACACAACAACCGAGCAGAAAGACTGTCTGTCCCACTTCTCAGGCAGCTGAAGGCACCAGAGCCACGAGGCCAGAGCCAGGTTCTAACTCAGCTGCTTAGAGACACAAGGGAAAGGGCCCTGCCTACCCTTGGACTGGAGATTTGCATTAATGATGTGCAGAATGAAGGAAGAATTGAATGGCAGAAATAGAAGAAGGGCCTTCAAATCTGACAGATAGAGAGTCAAAAACCCACTCCCTAAGACCAGAGAGAAGGGTTTTTCTACTCTGTTCCTCCCCTCTCCCCGACTAAACTGGCTATCTATTGATAATATGAAGATAGCCTTAGGCTCCCTTCACCTGAGGGAGGAAGGTTAATTATTCATTGTTTGAAGAGGCTGAGAAAAGCCTGACTCTGATGTAACCCTAACAAATATTTCAGGTTTCCCCCATTGCTGGTTGTGCCTGGAGTGAATGAAGTGATTTTGCAGCTCACTTTCCTGTTGAGTGTTTACATTCTGCCTCCTAATATTTCAGGCCTTGGTCTCTTCACCTAGGCTGGCTTTTGGCACTGTTTTATGTCTTTCAAATACAGTGTTACACTTGAGTTCTTCCTGCTAACAGGGCTAGGGCTTGAATACTGAGATCTTCATTTGAACTCAGGATGGGTCAATAATGTTTCTTTCCTTCTTCTATAGCTCGCGAACTCTAAGAACATTTAGAGTGCAAATAACTTCTCATTACCAAGGGAAAGACAACATGCTATTGAACATCTGACCTTTCACAAGTGGAAGTCAGAGTGTCAGATTTTCCTACCCTGGCTGGCTTCACCCTGTGATCCTGAGACCTCAGCCTCCTGATTTACGGTGATAAGCTACGTGCTCTGCTCAGTTCAGTACTATGACATTGACAATACAAGTCAACTGCTTATCACAAAGTGCTTAGGGAGCATATTAAGCCTTTCAACATTGGACCCTTCAGATCCTTGTAGGACACAAGATTATAATGCTAGAGTCTGAGAGGCTGGGCATATGGATGTACTACACTTGAACCTTAAGCTCTGATTCCAATTCTGGTGTACATCAGCATTCATTTTCCAGAGAATGTTCTCTTAATTAGCAAATAGGAAAAATACTTTGATTAACATTCACTTTTTCCAGTTGTGTGTCTTGTTTCAAGCCTGGGCACTATCCCTAATCAATTCAGCTCAAGGCTAACACTCTACCACTTGAGCCACAGTGCCACATGGGTTTTTTTATGGTTCATTGAGATAAGAGTCTAACAGGCTTTCCTTGCCTACGCTGTCTTTAAACTGTGGTCTTTAGATCTCAGCCTCCTGAGAAGCTAGTGTTCCAGTGGTGAGGCACAAGCATCTGACCTAATGTTTTTGATAGTCCTGGGGTTTCTTTTTCTCAAGGCTAGCACTCTACCATTAGAGCCACTCCACTGTTTCTGGCTTTTTCTGAGCATGTGGCAGTGTGTATTCAAACCCTCTTATTCACGCATGTTGAGCAAGCACTTTACCCACATTTCTAGCCACATCCTTACAATTTTATCTCACAACTTGCTTGTCCTCATGAAAAGGCTTCTGAGTATAAATCATCTAAAGAAATCCCTATAGAAGTGTGTCCAAACATAAATAAGACAAAGCTTATACTTGGGAGAAACTTTAAACATGTGAAGATTGTGACAAATGCTTCCGTTTAAATATGTATCAGGTTTCAACACTTAAATAGTTTTAATGAAAAATGAGCCAATGTCCTAAATTATTGTGTATAATTGTATAATAGATGTGCAAAATATAATAAATATTATGTGTAGATAATATTAAATAAAATAAATAATGAAAGAATCAAATAAAAACAAAATAATTACAAAATCAATAATAAAATCATAATATGTAATAAACACACATATCTAAGTACATGTCTTATATTCCACATACATATCTTTTCCATTGCAGAGCCTTCATTCAGGCGATGGGAATTTTAGCTTGAATTTCTTTTCCTCAAGGACAGTGAGCTTCGCCTTCACCCATGGTACAAAAGAGTTTACCTGGACAGAGATCAAATCCCACCAATGGTAGAAATATTGGCCCCATTTCCAAGACAGTGACTTAATTTTTTTAATGGAAGCAGTTATGTTTATTCAGTTCCATGCTGAACATTAAAAAAAGCGGTGTAGAATTTTGTACATCTATTCAGATATCCTTCCCTTACCCCCAAAGTGCTTCTCTGAAAACTACATTCTTCCTTTTGTGTATGTTTTTATTGTAAAAATGTCACAGTTACATGAGCATGTTCATGAATATATTTCCTATTGAGCATTGTTGCCTCCACCTTTGCTTTCCCTCTACCATCCCTTCCTTTCAATCTCCACATCTACGCACCCTGTCGAGCTCAGTGACTTAATATTTTATTTTTTTCTTGGCACGGGGTTTGAACTCAAGTAGAGGCAAATCTGCACTTTCCCTGACATTTCTACAGATTAAACAAGATCCTGAGTTCATATCCCAGGCTAGGAAAGAATACTGACAGAAATTCCAAACCAGGGAGCTTTATTTTTTTTAATTTAGTTAAGTAATTAATTAATTTTTTTCCTTCTAATTTATGGCCGATCATGGGGCTTGACCTCAGATAGTGGCAACTCTTCCTCAGCTTCGATCACCCTGGGTTGGGTGCAGCTTCGGGACCCATACCAAATCCTGGAATCCTAGCACAGTGGGCTTGCAGGAAGAACAAAATTGGGATAACACAAAAAGTGGCTAGGTGCAGAAGGCTGGGAGTGTTACGTTTTTTAATTTCCACGGTGACCATGCTGGTCTGAATGACACGACTGCAAAGTGAACCTGACCTGCCATCGCTGAAGGCTGGTAGGCTATCAGGGAAGCCTTAGGCCAACCTGTCAGCATAGTCCCTGGGTTCAAATCCCAGTCCTGACACCTACCAATGGCAGGAGATCACAAGACTCATTACTGTGCATAAGAATACCAATTGAAAGAGAAGTTTGTAATTCGGTCGAGTTTAAAATTCAATGCAATAATCCTAGGATGCTGATTGATCTTAACTAATAGTTCATTAAGCATGAAAATAATACTACTTTAATTGTGTATAATAAATACCTAAGAGTTGGTAATAACACATTATATGTCATTCGATCATAGATATGTGCCTATGACACTTTCTACCAATATATATTTATTTGTATACCACCGTCTTCCTATCCTTGTATCTCTGTTTTAGCCAAAGCTGTGGCACGATTTCAGCACCTGGGACAACCTGACAGCTGCATTGGCTAGAGGCTGTCGTGCTCACACTCACCCATTCATGAATTGGGGCTGCTAGGCCCTGAGTTCAGATCCTGGCACTGCCAAAAATTTAATATTGGAGTAGAAGCCAAGTGTAACACCTGTTTTCCTTTTCTAGGAGGGTCCTGAGTGTCAGGCATGATGGAGAATACATCTACAAATCTAGATGCTATGTGATAGGATGTAAACAATGTAATACATAGTTAGGTGTCATCACAGTCAATAAAATAAACAAATGAATGAATAAAACAAAAAATAAAACGAATAACCACACCAAACATAATATAGACTCAACATCTGCAAGGAAGTTCAATCCTATATTTAAAATGTATATAAAGAGTACGCTTTCCAGGGCTTAGGCTGGAATTCAGGCCTAGGGAACAAGCCTGACTTTCTAGTATTCAAGCAAGGTGAGCTTCCCCTTCCCTGACAGTGCAACAGAGTTACCCAGAACCCAAGTTCAAATCCCAGGCATTGTAGCCAAAAAATGCCACACATTCCAACCCGGGGAGATTCATTAGAATTTTTATTTTTTTTTAAGTTCACTTCACCTTTATTTGATACATTTTGATTTTATAACAGGAGAGTTTTTCAGAAAAAGGGTTTAAACTTTTCCATTTCAGCATAGGACATTGGTGTTTCTATTTTGACCATGTACCATGAAGATTCAGAATGAAAATAAGGACATCATTTCTTCCTAGAAGGTCGGGACAGTTGATTTTATTTCTATTTAGTTATTTCTATAATTATAAACTCTCTGTATTTGTATCATTTGAGTTTTCCTCAGTGCCTACCATGAAATAGAGTAGGGGAGTCCTCATAGCACAAAAGGTTGGATTTCTGAATAAAAACTCACTTCTGTGGGGACAGTAGGTATTTGTAAGCATTTTGGAAATAAACTGTATTGTTAAATGAAAAACAAAAACATTGGGAATGGTATGTATCTCATTAGTGGAGTACTTGCCTGAAGAGCATTAGACCCTGGCAGAAAAGTTTCCTAAAGCGCAGAATGTTAGAATTTTATGATCTGTATGAACAAATTTCTTCTTTTTTTGGGGGGGGGAGTCATGGGGCTTGAACTCAGGGGTTATCCCTACACTCTTCAGCTCCATGTGAAAGATCTACTGCTTGGTTCACAGTGTAACTTCTGGTTTTTTAGTGGTTTATTGGAGATAAGAGTCTCACGGACTTTCCTGCCCAGGCTGGGTTTGAACTGCCATCCTCAGATCTCAGCCTGCTGAGTAGCTAGGATTATAGGCGTGAGCCACCTTCTCCAGGCATATGAACAAACTTCTTAAAGACTGATTCTGGGAAAAGAAACTTAGAATACACTTTTAGTATAAATAATTTATAATACCATGGTTAAGGCACTAATTCAAATGTATTTATTCATTGTCTGGTTTCTTAGTTTATTTAAAGATATATATATATGCATTATTAATATATATATATATATACATATATATTATTAAAAACATAGCTTTGAAGTGTACCTAAGAGCATATTTGTTCATGTAAAGGTATAAAACTACACAAGCTTCATTTTTTTCAGTTTGGTTAGTACCATAAATTAGTGGGATTTTTGTACTGTTGTGTTGTTCTCTGTTTTGGAGGCTTTCTCTCCCTTTTATCCCTTGTCCCCCTCTCCCCACACTTGAACTCAGCTTGCTCTTTCTTGGCTTGGTTGTTCATAGCTGATTTTCTACTACTTCAGCCATACCTGTAGCCTGGTTTTTTGCCAGTTAATTGGAAATGATGTCCTTCAGGCCTTTTCTGCCTTCATTGGCTTTGAAACTTCATCTTCCAGTTCTCAGCCTCCTGAGTAGCTAGGATTACAGATGTGAGCCACTGGGGTGCCTAGGGATAAATTAGACTTTGGTTGGTGTATTCTTTCTGTTTTTCTAAGCATGGGATCATCTACTATAGAACTTCAGTGAATGTTCTGTGTCTGAAGTGAGATATATAATACATATGTAAATCTGTGTAGTTCTCATAAGATGTAATCAATTTAATACATGGTATAAGTGTAATAATAGTCAATAAAAATAATGAATAAATAATACAAAAATAAAATAAATACACTCAAAACAATATGCAGTAAACAGAAGTATGGATATATTAATCATTATTTCAAATGTGGATGAATATTACTTTAACAGGGTTGGGGATTGAATTTAGGCCTAGGGAACAGGCCTGAATTTCTTGTGTTAAAACAAGGTAAGTTTCCCCATCCCCCACAGTACATTAGAGTTTCCCAGAATCCGAGTTCAAATCCCAGGCCTGGCAGAAAAAAATTGGGCACGAATTCCAAGCCAGGGAGGTCCATTAGTATTTTTAATATTTTTAAATATTTTTAATTTAATTTATTTTATTTTTATATATTTAATTAAGTTATTTAAGTGATTTATTTATTTTGCCAAGCATGGGGCTTGAACTCAGGTCGTGGCAAATCTGCCTCAGATTCCATCACCCTAGGGTGGGTTGGTGCAGCCTCTGGACCCACAGCCCATCCTGGGATCCTAGGCCTCAGGGACTGACAGGAAAACAAATTGAAAATGGCACCAAAAAATAGCTAGGAATTGCAGACAGTCGGCGGATTCTCGGTTTTCCTTCCTTGCATGGTGACTATCCTGGGACCAAATGACATAGCTGCAGCATGTAGGTCTCCTGGCATTGCTGAAGGCTGGCAGGCTGTCAGCGAAGCCATAGGCCAATCTGGACACCTAGGCCCTGAGTTCGAATCCCAATCATGCCACTTACAAAGGCCTAGAGAGCCTAAGAAACTATTGCCTGTCCATAGGAACACCAGAGGAATGTGTTCAATGTCATGAATGGATGAGTAGTTTGTCAATCAGTCTAGCATAAAATTAATCCCAGTATTCACAAGATGTGGATTGATTTTAATTCATAATTTATTATGCATTAAAAGAATACTTTGTGTGTGTGTGTGTGTGTGTGTGAGTGCGTGTGTGTGTGTGTGTGTGTGTGTGTGTGTGTTTTGTCGGTCTTAGGGCCTAAACTCTGTTCCTGGGTGCTGTCCCTCAGCTTTTCAGCTTAGGACAAGCGTGGTACCATTTGAGACACAGTGCCATTCCCGGCTTTTTCTGACCATGTGGTACTGAGGAATCGAACCCAGGGCTCATGCATGCAAGACAAGCACTCTCCAAATGAGCCACCTTCCCAGTCCCTAAAAGAATACTGATTAAATGGAGTCCTCACTAAATAGCTGAGAATCACTAGGAAGGTAGTATATGTCATTGAATACTAGGTAAACATCACTGGCAATATCTAAAATCTAAATATATATTTATTTGTATACCACAGTCTGCATAGAAAGGTATTGCTATATTGGCCAATTCTGTGCCTCGATCCCAGGTCCTGGAATCCACCTGACACCTGAATGTGTTAGAGGCTGCTGTGCTGATACTCACCCTTCTAGGCCCTCAGTTCAGGTCCCAGCATTGTTAAAAATGTCTTCCTGGAGTAAGATTCCAAGTGTGATACCTGTTTTCCTTTTCTGTGCAAGTGCTTGGTGTCAGGTATGATGTACATAATGTCTGCAAAGCAACATGATATGGAATAGATTTGAAAGAATGTAATAAATGTTACAGATGCACTCATAGTCCATAAAATAAATAGTAAATGAATAAATAATAAAATATAATGAATCATTCCAACAAACACAATATAGACTGAATATATGGATGTAAGTATAAATCATATAATAAAAAAGTCTTTAAATCTTATGTTCTCCAGGGCTGGGGCTTGAATTCAGGCCTAGGGAACAGGCCTGAATTTTTTGTCTTCAAGGGAGGAATGCTTCCCTTTCCTCCCCTCCCCCCAGTGTATCAGAGATACCCAGATCTCAAGATGACATCCCTGACAAGAAAATGGCATGAAATCCAAGACAGGAAGTTTCAATAATATTGCCATTTTTTTTTCAAAGCATGGGGCTTGAACTCAGGTCGTGGCAACTCCCCCTCAGTTTCCATCACCCTAGGCTGGGATGGTGCAGGCTCTAGACGCACAGCCCATCGTAGGGTCCTAGACCTCAGGGGCTGAAGGAAAACAAATTGAAAAGAGCACCGAAAAAAAAAAAAGCCACAAACCGCGGACGGCCAGCAGTTTCTGTTTTCCTTCCTTGCCTAGTGACCATCCTGGGTCTCAATGACTTGGCTGCAACCTGTAGGTCACCTGGCGTTGCTAAAGTCTGGCGGGCTGTCACTGAAGCCATAGAACAACCTGCACACTAGACCCTGAGTTCAAATCCCATTCTTGCCACTTACAAGGGGCTGGAGAGCTTAAGAAAATATTGCCTGTCCATAGAAACACCAGAAGAATGTCATCAATTTCATGGTTGGATGAGTATTTTGTCAATGAGTCTAGCATAAAATTAGACCCAATAATCACAGGACACGGATTGATTTTAATTCATAGTTTATTATACATTAAAAGAATACTATTGATAAATGGAGTCCTCACTAAATACATGAGAATCGGTAGGAACATAGTAGATGTCATTGAATACTAGATAGACACCTCTGGCAGGTGTCTATCTAAATATCTAAATTTATACTTATTTATATACCACCATTTGTCACAGAAAGTTACTGCTATTTTGACCAAACTAGGGCTTGATCCCAGGTCCTTGGATCCACTTGGCAGCTGAATCAACTATAGGCTGCGTTAATGACACTCAGCCATTCATGAATTGGGCCTCTCAGGCCTTCAGATCATGTCTCATCATTGCCAAAAATTTCTTCCTGGTGTAAGATTCCATGTGGGACACCTGTTTTCCTTTTCTCTGCAAGTTCATAATATGTCTGCAAAGCTACATGCTATGGAATAGATGGGAATAAATGTAATAAATGTTATAGGTGCACTCACAGTCCATAAAATAAATGCTAATAAATAAATCAATAATAAAATATAATGAATCATTCCAACAAACACAATATAGACTGAATATATAGATCTAGGTATAAATCATATATTTAACATGTGCATAAATGTTATGAGGTGCTTGAACTCAGGCCTAGGGAAGTGTTTAGTTCATGCATGATTCTCATAGGAAATGTTAGGCAAGACATATGGCACAATGATTATTTTTAATTAAGAGTTCATGAAAGGGGGGACCAAGATGGGGATGGGGCAGTAGGGAACTGCCACAGCTCTCCCCAACCAAAAAGAGAGTTTGAGTTCCAATGCCTAATCTCCCCAAGGGACTGACAACAACAAATAGACAAACACAGAGAGAAAAACAGGAGATGGAATAAAACAAAAAAGAGAAAAAAAAAAGAATTTCAGAAGAGAGGAGTGCAAAGACCCCACACCAACATTTACTGGATGAGCAGCAGTGCACCAAGCCATGGCCAGCTGGCCTGGTGGGGCTGCCAGTGTCCCAGACACACAGGGATGATTTGCAGATCATCCAAGCAGAAGCCACCTGAGGTACCAGTGTCAGACCCGCTGATCACGAGGAATGGAGAAACATCTGAGCCGGGAGCTTGCACAAAGATCACACCCCCATCCCTCACTCTCCATCCAAGCAAGAGACTCCACCCATCAAAGCTTCTTGGCCCCACAGCGGGAAGCCCACAAAACACCAGAGCAGAAGACCTGCAAGGAACTGGTGCTGATCCAGAGAGCGCGAACCGAGACAAACCCCAGATTTCAGAACCTGCACGGAGGCTGCCGAAATCCCAGAGACTCAGGGGGCTGTCTGCACATCACCCATTCAGAAGCCACTTGAGGTACTGCTGTCAGACCCGCTCATTGCATGGAATGGAGAAACCTCCGAATTGGGAACTCGGGCCCACAGCAGGAGCCCCAGAGCTACATGGGATGCCCACAGAACACCACAGCAGAAGACCTGCAAGAAACTGGTGCTGATCCGGAGAGTGCAAACAGAGACAAATGCCAGTGCTCAGAACCTGCATGGAGGTCCCTCCCCCACCCCTCAGGCAGAGGCCGGAGGTCCATCCCACAGCGTGGACACAAACAGTGTCAACCAAGGCGGAAACAGAAGAGAAACCCACAGAGCCACCATTGCACAACCCAGCCCACAACCACCTCAACTGAACTCTGATTGCAATGGCAACCGACAACTTACCTCACACAGAAACAAAAACTAGCTCCAGGGTGAGTACCCCACATGGGACAGTGTATCCTTCAAGGGAGACCAGAGCTGGTGGGAATCCCCAGACCCTGACCCAGACCCCCTTCCCCAACACCTGGACTACAGGACGCACTAAAACTGGGAACTGTTCAAGAGTTCCACCAACCCACAGAGCACACTCAGCTGGCCAATCTTGAGCAAGAGCGCCCCTGGAAGGGACCTTAAATGCCCAAGCCAGGAACAGTGCCCCTGGGTCAAGACACCCAACAGGGGAAGAAATTTGAAGTGTGTACCCCAAGCTGCGTAACCTAAGTGGTATACACAGCAGCACAGGCCAAACTGGCATGCCCCAGGCCGGGGGCCGTGACCAGACCTGGAGATCTGGTGCCTGAGCAACACCACCAACTCCTCCCAACTGAAGTCAGAGGCTGAGCATATGCCTCAGCAGAGGGGAGAAAAACAGGGAATTGCAGCTTCTGGGAAGCACACCTGTGACAGCAAAAGACCCGGGGGCTCAGGACAAGAGACGCCCAAACCCCACCAAAACCTGACCTATGTATTCTAGTCTGGGAATTGGACAACACAGTCCACCAGCACCTGATAATAGGCAGGAGTTCAGGCTGGAAAGGTGGCTCAGCAGTAGAGTGCTTGGCTTGGATGCATGAGGTCCTGGATCTGATTCCTCAGCACCACATAAGCAGAAAGTGCCAGTAGTGGTGCTGTGGCTCAAATGATAGGGTGCCAGCCTTGAGCTGAAGAGCTGAGGGACAGCCTCCCAGCCCCAAACCAGCCAACAACAACAACAATAAACCAATCAGGAGCCAATAGCAGACTCCAGCATCTGGGAGAATGCATTCCGCACATCCGATCTTGCCAAGAACACCTGTAGGAGCAAACAGGAGCAGTCTAGGCTGCTCAACCCTTCCAAGGGCAGGAACTGCCAGTGATCTACAGCAGAGAGCCGAGAACCCTATGTGGGTCAGACCAACAGGTGGAGGTTGGCCCCCAACAGAACCAAGATCAGGTATAGACTCTCTCTACCTGCACAGAAACAGCAACCATGCAAAGACAGACACATATTGACCAAAACAAAATTTCACATTAGTATCTAATAATCCCTGAACCCCCATGCGAAAATCACAGAGAAAAATTACAAGGTTTATCAACACCCAGAATATCAAGCTATCCCCAAAAGCCAGCAGCCACTCAGAGGAGAGCTCTAGTGGGAGCAAAGCAGGAATGGAAGAAAAAAGCTACATCCAAGGGATGCTGGAGGCAATGACTCAAGAAATAAAGAAGAAATAGAGCAGAAATTTAGAAGAACACAGGGACGAAATATCGAAAGAGATGCAGGATATCAAACAGGAGGTATACGCAAAAATAGAGGCAGTGCATACCACAATAAGAAGTGTGATAAGTGCCAAAATAGAGGCAGTACATACCTCATTAAGAGGTGAGATTAGTACTGTGAGAACCAACATCAAATCCATAAATGAGTCCATTTCCTCATTGCAAAACACAATGGAAGCCACAGTTAACAGAGTGAACGAAATGAAATGTAGAATGTCAGATACAGAAGACTGAATACACCAACTGGACCAAAAAATGACAGATATGGAAAAATCACTTTATGCCAAAGGGAAATTCAAGAGCAAGCAAATAGTGCCAAGAAACTTATCCTTTGTATAATTGGAGTGGATGAAGTTGAGGAATATCAAAGCAAGAGAATGCAGCAAGATAATAAATAATAATTCAACAAGATAATCGGTGAAAATTTTCCCCATTTCAAAAAAGAACATCTTACCTACATTACAGAAGTATATAGAACACCTAATAAACAAGATCCCAGGATAAACACTTCTAGACATATTATATGAAAAATGATAGATCTGAATAATAAGGAAACAATCTTGCATGCAGCAAAAATGAAGAAGGAACTATACTACAACAGGAAAAAATTAGAATCATTGCAGATGTCTCCACACAAACAATGAATGCAAGAAAGGCCTGGAAAAGTACCATAGGAGCTCTGAGAGCCAATAACTGCCAACCCAGACTGATATACCCTCTCTCATTGGAGAGATAAAAAGTTTTAATAGCAAAGATAAACTAAATGAAGACGTAAACATTAAGCCAGCATTACAAAGAATACTAAGAGGGGGAACACAACCTGAAGAGAGCAACCAGAAACCGGGACCTGTACCCAGACAGGCATTAATAGAAGTCTAACTCAGCAAACAGAGGAGGAAAGAAAAGAAGAAAAACTGAGGAACACAGGGAATGACAGAGACCACAATGCATCTCTCTATACTATCTCTTAATATTAATAGGATTAATTTGCCAATCAAAAGTAAAAGAACAGCAGATTGGTTTAGAAAACATGACCCATCCATCTGTTGCCTTCAGGAGACTCAAGTGTCAGCCAAACATACAAACTCAGAGTGAAGAGTTGGAAAAGGATCTATCAATCAAATGTCCCCAGTAAGGAAACAGGTGTAGCAACCCTGATATCTGACAAAATGAAACTTTTCATTAAAATCAATAAAAATAGACAAGGAAGGAAACTACATATTAATACAAGGAACAATCCAAAAGGAGGATATTACCCTCATCAACTTATATTCCCCAAACTTTGGTGCACCCAGATATGTTAAGCACTTACTCTCAAACTTACAAAATAAAATAGATTCCAATACGATAATACTAGGAAACTTTAACACACCACTCTCACCAAAGGACAGGTCTACCAACCAGAGGATTGGCAAAGAACTGTGGCCATACTTCAAGCGGAATTAACTGACATCTACAGAGTATTTCACCCTAAAACAACACAGTACACGTTCTTCTCAGCAGCTCATGGAACTTTTTCCAAAATAGACCATATCATAGTTCATGCAAGGAACTTAAGCAAATACAGGGGGATTGACATAATCCCCTGTATCCTATCTGACCACAGTGGAAACAAGCTCGTTCTCCATAACAAACCATACCACAGAAATTACTCTAATATATGGAAATTGAACAGAACACATCTACACAATGCCTGGATAATGGAAGACATCAAAGTAGAAATTAAAAAATTCCTACAACTCAAGGAAAATGAAAACACCTCACAAAGAAACTTGTGGAACACAGCAAAAGCAGTCCTGAGGGGCAAATTTATTGTCCTCAGCGCCCACATCCAGAAAATAGAAACAGACCAAGTAAATAATCTCATGTTGCAACTAAAACAGCTAGAAAAACATGAAAAAATGGAACCTAAAGTTACTAGACGGAGCCAGATAACCAAACTAAGAGCAAAGATTAATAAATTAGAGAATAAGAGAATCATAGTCAGAATTAACCAAACAAAAACCTGGTTTTTGAAAAAATAAATAAAATTGATGGACCATTGGCAAGATTAATTAAAAAAGAAGAGAGGAAACCCATATTAACAGGATTAGGGATGCCACGGGAAAAATCACAACACATACCCTAGGTATCCAAACAATTTTAACTGACAGCTTTCAAAAGTTATACTCTCTAAAGAAAGAAAACCTGGCAGAAATTCATGCATTTTTAGAGAAATATAAGTTGCCCAAATTGAGCAAAGAAGAAGTAAATCAATTAAATAAGCCAATATCCTACAACAAGATACAGGAAGCAATCAGAAATCTTCCAACAAAGAAAAGCCTAGGAACAGATTGATTCACAACAGAATTCTATAAGACCTTTAAAGAAGAATTAGTACCCATACTCCTCAAGATCTTCAGAGAAACAGAGAAGGAGGGCACTATCCAAAACTCATTCTAGGATGCCAATATCACACTCATCCCCAAACCAGGCAAAGACCCAAACAAAAAAGAGAGTTACAGGCCAATTTTCTTGATGAACACAGATGCAAAGATCCTTAACAAGATTCAAGCTAACAGAATCCGGAAACACATAAAAAAATCATACACTACCACCAGGTAGGTTCCATCCCAGAGTTGCAGGGATGGTTTAACATATGTAAGTCAATAAATGTAATCCAACAAATCAACAGAGCCAAAATCAAGAATCACAGAACATGATTATCTCCACAGATGCAGAAAAGGCCTTTGATAAAATTCAACATTCATTCATGCTAAAAGCTCTGTAGAAAATAAGAATAGAAGGAACATTTCTTAAAACAATAAAAGCCATTTACGACAGACAAATAGCCAATATTATACTTAATGGGGAAAAACTACAACCAATTCTCTTAAAATCTGGAACAAGGCAAGGATGTCCACTGTCTCCACTCCTCTTCAATAAAGTTCTGGAACCCTTAGCGAGGGCAATATGGCAAGAAAAAGACATTAAAAGGATCCGCAAAGGGAAAGAAGAAGTTAAATTATTCCTTTTTGCAGATGACCTAATACTATACCTTCATGATCCCAAAAACTCCATCCCTAAACTCTTTGGCAAAGTAACAGGATACAAAATCAACCCACAAAAATCAGTTGCCTTCATGTACACTGACAATATACAAGCAGAGAACGAAATAAATGAAGCAACTCCACTCACAATTACCTCCCCCAGAATGAAATATTTAGGAATTAACCTAACAAAAGATGTAAAAGAACTATTTAATGAAAACTATAAAAAGTTAAGTAAAGAAATTACAGAAGACACTAGGAAATGGAAAGACCTCCCATTCTCTTGGATAGGCAGACTTAATATAGTGAAAATGGCAATACTTCCAAAATTAATATACAAATTCAATGCAGTTCCTATTAAAATCCCAATGACATACATCTCTGAAATAGAGAAAACAGTCCAAAAATTCATATGGAACAACAAAAGACCTAGAATAGCCAAAACAATTCTAGGGAATGAAGACAACTTGGAGGGGATATCCATGCCCAACTTCAAACTGTACTATAGAACTATAATAACAAAGACAGCATGGTACTGGCATGAAAACAGACCCGAAGACCAATGGAATATAATAGAATATCCAGAAATAAATCCACAGGCCTACAGCCAGCTGAAATTTGAAAAAGGAACCAAATACATACAATGGAAAAAACACAGCATGTTCAACCACTGGTGCTGGGAAAACTGGGCGGCCACATGCAGAAGACTGAAAGTGGACCACAGCTTATGAGCATGCACCAACATCAACTCAAAATCGATTCAAGATCTTAACATTAAACCAGCTTTTCTGAAACTACTGCAGGACAGAGTAGAAGAAACAATTGAACTTATAGGCACAGGAAGGAACTTCCTGAACACAGTCCCAGGGTCAAAACAAATTGGGGAGAGACTCAACAAATGGGACTACCTTAAAATCAAAAGCTTCTGCACAGCTAAAGCAATCACAACCAAGCAAGAAAGGCAACCAACTAATTGGGAAAAAATATTTACCAGTAATATATCAGACAAGGGGTTAATATCCAGTATATAAAAGGAACTCAAGAAACTAATCCCTCCCAAACCTCCAAACCTAACAAACCAATTACTAAATGGGCAAGGGAGCTAAAGACAGACTTCTCAGATGAAGAGATAAAAATGACAAGGAAACACATGAGGAAATGTTCACCATCCCTGGTTGTGAAGGAAATGCAAATACAGACAACCATGAGATACCACCTTACCACAGTCAAAATGTCCCACATACACAAGTCATCCAACGACACATGCTGGAAGGGATAAGGAGAAAGAGGAACCTATTACACTGCTGGTGGGAATGTACACTTATACAACCACTTTGGAAAGCAGTCTAGAGGGTTCTTAGAAAGCTAAATATTGACCTCTCTTATGACCCAATCATACCACTTCTAGGTATCTATCCTGAACAACAGGAACCAGTATACGAGGACACATGAATCTCCATGTTTATTGCAGCACTGTTCACAATAGGTAGGATATGGAAACACCCAGATGTCCCACCACAGATGAATGGATCCAAATATTGTGTTAACTATACACAATGGAATATTACACAGCCATTAGAAATGACAAAGTAATGACATTTGCAAGGAAATGGATGGAGCTAGAAGAAATCATGTTGAGTGAGGTAAGCCAAGAGCAAAGGGACAAACGGTACATGGTCTCCCTGATAAGTGGATGTTAAATCCAAAATGTTAGTTGATACGACAAAATTAACAGGACTTAAGAAGCAAAGAACTTTCACTCATCTGGTCGAATCACTACTAAATATCCCCATGCTGCTGATCACATGTATGATATATATGTGTACACAGGAAGAGAACCAGGAAGACGACTCAGAAATAGAGGGAATCAGGGAAAAAACATACAACAGCAGGATCCATTAGCTGCACAGGACATTGACCAAAATGAACTAAGCATCTTAATGGCACCTATGGGAGGGAAGGAACAAATGTGACAGAGGGAACAGCTGATGCTATGCAAAACAAAAGAAATGTACATACTACCCAATGTGGAAGAAATAATTGTATTGCAAATCTCATAAAACTCATAAATGTTATAGACCGTGAGAGACAATTTGCTCCAGGAAATTTAGAATGTGTTTGTGACTTTAACTGAGCATCACTATCCCACAATACTGTGAAATTTGGGAAATTATGTAATCACATAATCACAATTTAAAAAAAGCATTCATGAAGTGTGACAGTAAGAATCCCATTCAGGAATTAGAGGAA
Source organism: Dipodomys merriami (assembly GCF_024711535.1). Taxonomy (NCBI): domain Eukaryota; kingdom Metazoa; phylum Chordata; class Mammalia; order Rodentia; family Heteromyidae; genus Dipodomys; species Dipodomys merriami. The sequence continues at coordinate 22,707 of NW_027206038.1, forward strand.
TTGGGAAAGATCCAAGAATTGGTACTCGTATGGTAGACAGGATTCCAACACAGCTTACTACATCTCCTACTCAATCTAAATAGGTATTTATTGGCATAATAGATTTGGCTTATGAATGGATAAATATTGTGCTCCACCCTGACCCCGGGGCTCCATTTCAGGTTGGGGGTATGGCCTAGCTCCTTAGTAACTCACAAGGTGATGGGCTCATGTGGACCCATTTGGCTGTTGGGCCTGCTAGGCCCCGAGTTCAAATCACAGCACTACCCAAAGGTTCATCCTGATGTGAGAAGCCAATCCTTGCACCTGTTCTCCTCTCCTATGCAAGTTCTGGGTCTCGGCAAGAATCAAGAAAGCTTAGGCAACTCTATCCCCATGGAAATAGGTTGTCATCAATGTCAGCACAGTTATATATATCATCCTATACTCAATAAAATGCACAATACATACTTGAAAAAGACACATAATAAAAAGAATAACTACACTGAATGTAAGATGCATACCACACCTGTAGGTAAAGAGAGATTCTATGTTTAAAAGAGGTGGGCTTCTTATTTTTTCCAGTGCTGGGCTTCAAATCAGGCCCTGGACCAGGCCTGACATTCTAGTCTTCAAGGATGGTGAGCCTTCCCTTCCCCCACAGTGCAACAGTTACCCAGACCTGAGTTCAAATTCCAGCACTGACAAAAGATTCATCATGATGTCAGAAGCCAGACATTGCACCTGTTTTCCCCGCCTGTGAAAATCCTGGGTCTCAGGTAGGATGGAGAATTAATTCATAGCAACCCTATAACCATGGGAACAGGTTGTCATCCATATCAGCACAGTTATACCTGTCACCATACTCAGTAAAATACACAATATCTCCATGAATTAGACACAAATTAAGGAGGAGAAGAATTGCACCGAACTCAAGATGCTGTCCATACATGTATGTCAATATAGATCCTATGTTTAAATTATTAATTTAGGACTATTCTGACCCTCCCTGGGGCTCGATTTCAGGTCATGGGAACGGCCTAGCTCCTTAGTTGCTCACAGGCTGGTATCCTCACTTAGGCCCTTTTACCAATTGGGCCTGCTAGGATCAGAGTTCAAATGCCAATACTGCCAAAAGACGAATCCTGGTGTGAGAAACCCATTGATCCACTTGTTTTCCTGTCCTTTGAAAGTCTTGGGTATCAGGGAGGATGGAGAATGCTATATAGACAACTCTGTAGCCATGGGAATAGGTTGTCATCCATGTCAGCACAGTTATTTGTGTCAGCATACTCAATAAAACACAAAATGCATCCATGACTAAGACACACAATAAAAAGAGTAACTAAGTCTTTTGCCCACTTATTTATTGGGCAGTTGTTTCTTTGAGGATTTGTTGTTGGCAGATTTAATTTTTTGAGTTCCAAGTATATTTTACATAGGAGACCCTTGTCCACTGTCTGGCTAGTGAAAATCTTCTCCCAATCCGTAGGCTTCTTTTGATCTTGCTAGAAATGTCCTTTGTCATGCAGAAGATCTGCAACTTCATGCAATCCCGTTTGTCCAAATTTCTTTGATTTGTTGTGTTTCTGGGTCTCTATTTAGAAAATTTCAGCCTGTGCCAAGAAGACCTAGTATTTCTCCTATTCCATCCTGTAATGTTTTGCTCAACCTCGTAGCCATAAAAGAAATGCAAATCAAAACAACATTAAGATACCACCTCACCGTGAGAATGGCTATAATCAAGAACTCTAATAACAACAGATGCTGGAGGGGATGTGGACAGAAGGGAACCTTACTGCATTGTTGGTGGTAGTATAAACTTGTTCAAACACATTCGAAAGCGGTATGGAGCTTCCTCAAAAGACTATTCATAGAGCTCCCCTATGACCCTGCAATTTCACTTTTGGGAACTTACCCAAATGTTCACAAACAAGACCACACTAAAGCTACCAGCACAACTATGTTTATTGCAGCATTATTTACCATAGCTAAGATATGGTACCAACCCTGATGCCCCTCAGTATATGAATGGATCAAGAAAATGTGGTATATATACACAATGGAATTCTATGCCTCCATCGGAAAGAATGACATTGCCCCATTTGCTAGGAAATGGAAAGATTTGGAAAAAATTATATTAAGTGAAGTAAGCCAGGCCCAAATGGTTTCCCTTATTTGCAATATCTAGTATGTGTCTGAGTCAAGCAGAAAATGTCAGATAAGGTGATGTTAGGGAAATGAACCCTAAGATATTCAAATGTTTTTTTTCTTTCATGCAATTGTTTATAACACATTCGTAAGATTATTTCTGTGTTGCTTTGTATGTCCCTCCCCCACAGTATAACCCTGCTTTCACTGTATTTGAGGTCGGTATAACTTGTGGAGGGGAAGGGGAAAACCAAATCGTTTAAATAGGGATACAGGTGGACCCAATGCAACAATGAGATTTACAAGTCGTTATTTCGAAAACGAACTTTACAACTTTTTGTGGGGTGGGGGAGCTGAGAGGATTGGGTGTGGGAGCGGCGGGAGAATAGGACGGGATGGGAATGGGAAATAAAGGAGGGGGCTACAATGCTTGATAAAAAATGTACTCATTATCTTTCCCATGTAATTGTAACCCTTCTGTAAAGTATTTTCAATAAAAAAATTTCAGATAATGACAAAAAAGAGTAACTACACTGCATGCATAATGCATTCCACACATATATGTAAATAGAGATCCTATGTGAAAAGTAGGTGGGTATACTATTTTTGCCAGTGCTGGGACTTCAATTCAGGCGCTGCAACCTGGCCTGATATTGTGGTCTTCAAGGATACTGAGCTTCCCTTTCCCCCACAGTGCTATAGATTTACTCAGACCTGAGTTGGAATCCAAGCTGTGGCAGAAAAATTGTACGAGTTCTGAGCCAGGGTGTTTGATGATGATGATGATGATGATGATGATGATGATAATGCCAAGGAAGGTTTGAACTCAGTTTGTGGTAACCCTGCCTCAGCTTCAATCACCTCAGGGTGGCCGGCTGCCATGGGACTATACCCGATCCTGGGATCTTAGGCCCTGAAGTCTTGCAGGAAAATACACACAAACACACATACAGAGAGAGAGAGAGAGAGAGAGAGAGAGAGAGAGAGAGAGAGAGAGAGAGAGAGAGAGAGAGAGAGAGAGAGAGAGAGGAAAGAAAGAAAGAAAGAAAGAAGGAAAGAAGGAAAGAAAGAAAGAAAGAAAGAAAGAAAGAAAGAAAGAAAGAAAGAAAGAAAGAAAGAAAGAAAGAAAGAAAGAAAAAAGAAAGAAAGAAAGGAAGAAAGGAAGAAAGAAAGAAAGAAAGAAAGAAAGAAAGAAAGAAAGAAAGAAAGAAAGAAAGAAAGAAAGAAAGAAAGAAAGAAAGAAAGAAGGAAAGAAAGAAAGAAAGGAAGGAAGGAAGGAAGGAAGGAAGGAAGGAAGGAAGGAAGGAAGAAAGAAAAAAAGAAAGAAAGAAAGAAAGAAAGAAAGCCACAGGATCTTTTTATTACCATTTGTTCCTTTCCACAGTGACCATCCTGGGTCTGAAAGACACACATACAAAGGGTAATTCACCTTGCATTGGTGAAGGCTATTGGGCTATGGGGGAAGCCATAGGCCTATGCAGCAATGTAGGCCCTGAGTTCAAGTCCTGGTCCTGACACCTATCAATGGGGGGATTTCCCAAGAGACTTGTTCCTATGCATGGGAATGCTTACGGAATGTGAGCAAACATGATTGAGACTAACATTAGATGCAATTATCCGAGGATGCTGATTGATCTTAATGAATAATTTATTAAGCATGAAAAGAATCCTATTCCTTCAATGGCGGCATAATAACTACCCAAGAGTTGGTAGGAACGTAGTTGATGTCATTGAATCCTAGGTAGATGTCTCTGGCACTCTATACAAATATACATTTATTGGTATACTACCATCTGCCTATAAATGTATGGCTATTTTGTCCACCCCTGAGGCTCAATCTCAGGGTCTGGGAACTGCCTAGCAGCTTCCGGGGCTAGAGGTTGCCATGTTGACACACCCATTCGTGAATTGGGTCTGCTAGGCCCTGAGTTCATATCCCAGCACTGCCAACAATTGGATTGTGGAGGAAGAAGCCAAGTGTGACACCTGTTTTCCTTTTCTCTGAGAGTCCTGGGTGTCAGACATGATGGAGAACATGTCTACAAATCTAGATACTATGTGATAGGGGGCCATCAATATAATAAATGGAATGTATGTTATCACAGTGAATAAAATAAATGGTAAATAAATGAATAAAACAGAAATAAAATAAATAACCACAACAAACAGGATATTGACTGAACATCTATAGGGAAGTACAAATCCTACCTTTACAATGTATTTAAATAATATGTTTCCCAGGGCTGGGGCTTGAATTCAGGCCTAGTACCAGGCCTCACTTTCTTGTCTTCAAGCATGGTGAGCTTCCCCTTCGTCACTGTGCTGCAGAGTAATCCAGACCCTGAGTTCAAATCCAAAGCCTTGCAGAATAAACAGGACCCATTGTAAGCCAGGGAGATTTTTTTTAAAATTATTTATTTATTTGTTTGTTTGTTTATTTGTTTGTTTATTATTGTGAAAATACCGTACAGAGGGGTTACAATTACATGGGCAAGATAATGAGTACATTTCTTATCAAGCATTGTTGCCTCCTACTTTGTTTCCCCTACCCATCCCTTCCAATCCCCCTCACCCCCCTACCCAATCCACTCCCCACCAAAGTTGTAAAGTTCGTTTTCCCACATAACATCTTGTACATCTCATTGTTGCAATGGGTCCATCTGTATTCCTATTTAAACTATTTGTTTTTTTTCCTTTCCCCTCCACAACTGTATAACCCTGCTTTCACTGTATTTGATGTTGATATATATATATATATATATATATATATATATATATATGTAATATATCCATAATATATATTACATATATATATATATATATATTATATAGCCAAGCAAGATCTTGAACTCATGTCATGGCAATTCTGACTCAGCTTCTATCACCCTAGGCTGGGGTGCAGCCACTGGAACAACAGCTGATAATGGGATCCTATACCTCCAGGCCTTGCCGGGGATGGGAGAATGCACAGAAAAGAAGTGGTGGGATGGTGTTTTTACATTTTGCACCATGACCATCTGGGTCAGAATAAAAGTGGGGGGATGGCCTTTTCACCTTTTGTACCATGACCATCTAGGTCTAAATGGCATGGCTCCAATGTTTACTTCACCTTGTATTGCTGAAGGCTGGCAGGCTATTGGGGAAGCCATGGTCCAACAGGGCAATGTAGCCTTAGAGTCAAATCTCATTCATGTCACTTCCGGATGGCAGGAGATCCTAAGAGACTCGTTCCGATCTATAGGCATAACGATGGATTGTTATTAATGTCATGGTTCAATGAGTCGAAGCAAGAAAAAACAGACCTGCAGGATTGATGAGAGAAAGAGAGGGAGAAGATAGCAGAGGTGCACAATTCACTGAAAACAGAGATAGAGATCCACAAGCCACTCATACAGAGTTCTGTTTTGGCAGTAAGCAATTTACAGTCAGCACCGGCCCACACGCCGCACGTGGCCAATGACAGAGAAATGAAGCACAAAGCTCTCACCAGCTGCCTGCAGACCACAGAACGGCACATGGCAGAGCTGGAGATGGCGGCTTCTGCAGTCACTGCTGCACAGAAGGAGACTGAAATGTTCGAATAACTGAATGATGTAACACTTCAGCTCGAGTAAAAGATCAGAAGTTTCTATGACCTGGAACAAATGAACACAGAGTTGCAGGAGAAGCTGGAAGCACTCTGGACTTAGAGGAGCAACAGGAAAACAGAATCTGCAAGTTACAAGCACTGGTGGGGTGTGTGGTACTGAAAAGACTACTGGACAACCTGAGCTGGATGGTGACAGCAGCGAATCTGGTGACAGACACCTTCAAGGAGGACCTGAGAATTGAGAGATCCACATGAAGGAGGAGGCCTGGTGGCTGACTGAGCAGGTGAACCAACTTATAGAGAAGAAGGAGGGAGGGGTGAGACAGGTGCTGGATTTTGAGAAGGAGCTGGGGGAACTGAGAAGAAATCTGGCCGAGCCATGGCCACCCGCAAGACCATCTCAGGCCGAGTGGCAGCTGCAGGCCCAGGCCTACATGCAGATGGAGTTCAAAAACCTGGTGGAACAACTTCACATCCACGTCCAGGAAAATGAGAGGCTCCATCTCCCGAATGCAGAGCAGTGGAAGCAACTGCAAAGACTGGTGAAAAAAGCTGAGTATTGGCAGGAGATCCCCCAGACCCCATGATGCTCATGTGTGTGCGACCCACAACTAGAGGAACAGCTGGCCCTGCTGTGGGATGCTCTCCACAGGGTGAGTGGTGAGAAGGAGGAGCATGCAAGCATCTTGGACTCAGAGCAGCAGATGAAGAAACATCTGCAGGAACAGCTGTACCACTCAGAGGAGAAGATAGAGGAATGGAAAGAGGTGGCTGAGAGAGAGAGCCAAATGGCTTGGGAGCTGCAGGAGGAGCAAGAGCAGTCCCTGGCCCAGCTTCAGGAGCTCAGAGGCAACTGTGAGCAGCACATCACCTCCAATGAGTGGCAGAGCTCTGAGAAGTAGGCCCTGCAACAGCACCTGCAGAGGCAGACCCAGCTGCTGGAGCAGCTTTAGCAAGTGCAGCAAGGCCCGACCAATTGGGGGGACCAGTTGGTACCCACAAAGTGGCAGGACACTCTCAAGTGCCTGGAAGCAACCAGACCACAGAATGAGTGCCTGCCTGCCCAGCGGAGCAGGAAGCTTTCCCTGGGGAAGGGGAACTTGTGAGCCCTGGAGAAGCAAAAGGTGAGGTAGCGACTATCCCCAATGTGCCCATTACAGAGTATGGAGACATCCCACAAACTAAGAGGAATGTGATTCTGCAAGCAATCTTGGAGGTTGACATCCACAGGGGTAACTCCTGCTGCAGGAGTGGCGGGCCTACTGCAGGTGCTCGGTCTACCCGACAGCTCAGTGACAGATAGAGCTGGAACCACAGGTACCCGCCCCGTGTGTTGCCACCACAGCGTGTGTGAGGATGGAAGTGGGACAGGTGGGAATCCAAAAATAAAATCTGCTTTGTCCACAATCTGCCTGATGAGGTGGACTTCCAGAGTCCAGTAGATGAGCTCCACCATTGATGCAGCCAGCTGTTAGCACATATCCGCTCTATCCAGGAGTCACTCCTGGCATGTAAAGGAGAGATGTTCATCCTGGATCAGCAGTGTCTGGAGAAAGATGAGTGCGTGCATCTCCCAGAAGAAGACAGAGAAAAAGAGAGAGCTGCAGGAGCTGCTGTCACTCCTCGCAAAGGGCTCCAGATGTAGGAACAGACTGAGCTCCCCATCTCTGCTGCTGCTTCAGAGGCCTGAGGCTCCTGGGTGAAATGACGGAGGAGCAGAAAGGTTTTGAAGAATTGCAACTTCAAGACCATGTGGAAACTTCCAGAGGAGAGGTCTGGGTTCCCTACCCCGTAGAGGACTCACCCACAGAGCAAGTCCTGCCGCAGCTGTCTCACATCCAGAGCCGCCTACAGCTGCTGCGCTCAGGCTTGCAGTGCTCTGTCCCATTTTTCTGTAGGCTGATGGGGATGATGACACCCTATGTGACATTCTGACTCTCAAAATCCACGGCAGCCACCAGAACTAGGTGGCCAGGTGGCCTTCACTAGTCCTTCATCTGCCTGGTGATGGGAAGGGTAAACTGTGGGCTGGGTAGAGCAGAGGCTTCTGGGAAGAGACCTAAATTCATGGGACATCTAATGGCCCATTGGTGACGAGGGAAGAGGACCATGTTATGCTTATCACAAACAATAGATTGTTTTCAAAGGGAAACAAAGCCTCCACAAAGATTTGTTCTTCCAGTCATGGCGCTTGAACTCAGGGCCTGGCCATTGTCCCTGAGCTATTTTTGATCAAGACTGGTGGTCTATGAGTTGAGCTCCATCTCCCCTTCCAGCTTCTTCTGTGTGGAATTGAACCGAGGGCTTCAGGCATGCTAGGGCAACCACTCTACCACTGAGCCACATTCTCAGCTAGGATGACCCCCGCCAACAAACCCATATGGCCATTCCTCAGGTAAAAAGGAAGTAGGGGCTAGGATGAATATGAAGCACAAGCCTGGTTCACACAGAAATACTCCACTGCCCCCTCTTTGACACCCTTATTTAGAGTTTCTCTTTTACCATTGAGGGATGAGGGAGGGAGAGTGGAGTCCCGAGAGAGGAGTACCAAGAACAGTGGCCCTCTGAGCCCCACAGCCTGCCCCACACAAGGGTCCTCCAGATTCTGATCTTACCTGACTCAATGTGGAGTCTCCACTGTCTCCCCACCCCTGCAAGGCTCAGGATTAAATAAATGTCAGCCCTGGCCTCAGCCCACACCCAGGTGGAAGCTCCTAGTCCCAGACTGACTTCCAACTCTGACTGCCCCAAGTTAGGCTGGAACCACCAGTCACCACAATGTTGATGGCAATGACCTCACGGATGGATTCCAGGAAGGTCTATGGCAGAAGCAGTAAGGTGAGCAGGGTGGAAGGTGGCAGGTGATTGCTCTGGGATCTTCTTCGTTGGTGCCCTCCTGTCCAACCAGGGCCATGCTAACCTGAGGCATGGCCAAGGCCAGCGGGTGAGATAAGATGGAGGAGCACGGGACTAAAGGACATACTGCTTTATCTTGGCACACTTGAAAATTCCAATTATGTTCAACCAAGGTCAATCCCAAAGCCAACATGCAATGCCTCTCCTTGTTGTTGTTGTCTGTGAGCGCTGTCCCTGAGCTCTTTTTCTCAAGGCTGGCACTCTACTACTTGAGCCACAGGGCCACTTCTTTAGTTTTGATGGTTCATCCAGGATAAGAGTTTCACACACTTTCTTGCCCAGGCTGACTTGGAAGCGTGATCCTCCAGATATCAGCTTCCTGAGTAACTAGGATGACAGGCATGAGACACCAGTGCCCAGCATGTGAGGCCTTTTGAAAACATCTTGGTGAGATTATAAAAGGAGCCCCAAAGGGTCTGGATAGACCACGACCCAATCAAGGAGCTGGGAGGGGGGAAGGCTGACCTGCTAGCCATTCTCTTCCCCAAAATTAAAGATGCCAGGTGGTGTTGTATGCATCAAACTCCTAATCCAACAGCCACTAGGGGAAAAGGTAGAGAATACCCAATTATTGCACTGTAGAAATCTCTGATTTTGCATGCATATGTTGTGTGTGTGTGTTGTGTGTGTGTGTGTGTGTGTGTGTGTGTGTGTGTGTGTGTGTGTGTATGTTTACCGGGGCTTTAGCTCAGAGCCTAGGTGACCGGGGCTTGAGCTCAGAGCCTAGGTGGTAACTTTAGCCTGTGTGCACAAGGTTGATTGTGTACCACTTGAACTATAGTAGCTCCGCTTCGCAGCTTTTTGGTGATTCATTGGAAATAAGAGTCTTCCTAAGCTAGCTTTGAATCTTGATTGATACTCCAGTGTCATCCTTGAGTAGCTAGGATTATAGGCATGAGCCACTGACATCCAGCTGCATGGATGTTTTTTCATACTCTCTTCTGTTCTAACAGCTGTCTACTTGCTGGCCTACATCTCTGATCTTTACATCAGCTCCCAGCAGCCGCTGACTGTGTGGAGAACATAAACTCAAACCTGTCAATGTATTCTATTTCTTTGTCCTCAGGGGAAGGTATGTTTTCTTTGAAACCTGGAGGGGTAGGGGTAGGGGGAGGGATAGGAGGGATAGCTGTAGATGGGTCCTCAGCTAGGAGACAGGTAGTCTGTTTTATCCAAGAAGGAAAGCATGGCCAGATGCTACTGGCTCATGCTGTTATATTCCTAGCTCCCTCAGGAGGGTGAGATCTGAGGATTGACATTCAGAGGCATCCCAGCAAGAAAAAACGTCTGTGAAACTCTCCTCTACTAAAATCCACCCGAAAGCTGGAAGAAAAGCTGTGGCTCAAGTGGTACAGTGCTATCCTTGAATGAAAAAATGGAGGGACAGAACCCCAGAACCCCAGAGTTCAAGTTCTACTACCAAGATGCAGGCATGTACACGTGCAAACACACACACACACACACACACACACACACACACACACACACACACACACACACACACACACACACACACACACACACACACACAGTAAGGTGGTAATGATAAGCTGAGCTAGAACTGGGGGCAGTCCTGAGGCGTAATCATAGTAAACTCTCAAGCGACATCAGTTGTTTCTCCCTAAGTCCTTCTTGGGCTGAAGGTTCTGGGCCATGGTAGTAAGTTCCATAGAACCTGTGCCTCCATCCAAACACTGGTTAGGAAAGCAGGGTTCCCAGCCCTGGGACTTCTGGGATATAGCATCTGCTATAAACAGCAGCCAACCGACTTTGTATTCCTGAGCCTACAAGTCTTTCATGATCCCAACTCAACAGCACACAAGGTGTGCCTGACAAATTCTCATTCTTGTGATACCCGTGTGAGCGGGCATTAAATGGTCTACCCATCCTGGCCCAGAACCATTGTCTGAGACCTCGATTTAGTGCTCAGATCGACACTGCTCTCATGACAGATGCCATTCTGATGACCTGGTCAATGACCTCCGTGCCACAAGGCTCGATACTTCTCTGGTACTGTGGCCCACTCTATGCAAAGGCCTCCAAGGAGGCTGCTCTCATGACTTGTAGGACATCTAGACATTGGGAGACTCTCAGGAGCCCACTGGAAAGTACTCTGCCTAGAGCCAAAGTGTGAGGTCGAAGCAGGCCAGGTATTGGTCATGTGGCTCGAACTTTGGGCCTGGGCACTTTCCCCCAGCTCTTCAGCTTACCACTTGAACCACAGCACCACTTCCAGTTTTCTGGTGGTTCTTGGAGATCAGTCTCCCGGATTTTCCTGCCAGGCTGGCTTTGAACGGCAATCCTCAGATCTCACTCAGCCTCCTGAGGAGCTAGGAGAAGAGGCATGAGCCACCAGCACCCAGCTGATCTGGCCTTTCGCCACAGTGAACTAGGAGCTCCTGAAAGTTTTCCTTTATTTTTTCTGTGCCAGTACTGGGGTCTGAACCCGCGGTCTAGCCTGTGGTCTCTAAACTTTTTTCCCTCAAGGCTGGCACTCTACCATTTAAGCCACAGCTCCATTTCTGGCTTTTGTTAGTTCATCGGCAAGAAAGTCTCACTACCTTTCCTCCCGTGAGTTGGCGTTGACCCACGATCTCTGATCTCAGTCTCCTGAGTAGCTAGGATTTACAGGGGTTGAGCCACTAGTAGCAATGGGCTAGAAGCTTTTCTTAAGCATGAGTTCTTCCCTGCATTTGCCCTAACTCCTCCATGCAAAGGAGGCTGTAGGGTCATGAGCTGTGAAAAACAGGCTTCCAGCCACAGGAAATAACTGGGGCGCATGATAAAAAGACAAGCTAATCTTCCCCTGGGCCCCATTCTGTCCTACCTGTGACTCAAGTGTAAACCTTGTCCCATCCTTGAGTGTTCTGCCAGACTTGTCTGAAGCCACAGAACATTCACTCCACCCATACCACATGCTCTACAGCACACTTCAGGACCTTTGCCCATGCTGTACCTTCTGCCTGAGGCTCTCTGTCCTGTTCCACATCTTAGAGCTCATGTGGAATTTTGGCACTGGTTTTATCACCTCCTGGAGCAAGTCTTTTCTTCCCTTCTCCCCCCCTTTTATTTTAAATATTGAGTTCCTACAGATGGAACTTGTGCAGGCTGACTGGCAATTGCTCTATCTTGTGTGTGTGTGTGTGTGTGTATGTGTGTGAGCCCTCGTGCATGCTCGCACGTGCGCACACCAGTCCTGTGTTTGAATTCATGTCCTGGACGGTATGCCTGAGCTTTTGTGCTCAACATTAGCACTGTAGTACTTGAACCACAACTCTACTTCTAGCCTTTTTGTTGTTTATTTGGAGAAAAGAGTCTCATATAGACTTTCTTGCTTGCAATTGGGATCCTCAGATTTCAGCCTCCTGAGTAGCTAAGATTACAGGGGTGAACCACCAGCACCTGCCCTCTACCTCTTACCCATAATGGCCCTCCTCTAAGTCCCAGAAGAATATGACTCACCATGCTCAATTCTTTTTTTTTTTTGCCTATCATGGGGCTTGAACTCAGGGTCTGGGCATGTTCCTGAGCTGCTTTTGTTCAAGACTAGCACTTTTATCACTTAAGCACAGTGGTACTTTTGGATTTTTCTGTTTCTGTGGTAGTGAGGAATCGAACCCAATGCTTTGTACGTTCTAAGTAAGCACTGTACCAGTAAGCCACATTTGCAGCCCAAGGCTCACTTCTAAAAGAAACTATGACAGTGGGATTTATTGGATTACCCATTTTGGCACAGAAATCACTGGCTATTTCCAATCTTTGTCAGGATTTGGGACCAGCCTGAGGAATGATGAATGAGTGATGGCCACTAGACCCCAGAGGTCTATGCTCACATCCTACAGAGGGATAGAGGATATGGAGCCACAAACTTCGACAACTCCTACAGCCTAGGAACTGAGGTTTCCCTGGAGGCAGTGGTTGGCTGCTAGGTGTCCTGATAGGACACCTCAGCCAGAGTATAATGCACCTGTTGCACATACTGTAAAGCCAAATTCAGAAATCTTTACCCAAAAGACCACCAGAGACTGTCACCAATGTAAAAGCAAAGTAGTCTTTATTGCAAGCTCAAGCTTGGTCCCGTCAGACATACATAGCAGCAACCAAGGGTTACAGCACCTTTTATTCACTTTTTAGGGAAGGCAGGGACTTTGCATACATCATAGCATCTTCTATCAAATCACTACACACTGTGGGAAAATCATAAAATAACTCTATATTATGATTGGCACACTACAAAGAGGGAAAGGACCAGAAACAATTTGTTGGTTAGATCAAGGCGTATGACGTACTTTAAACTGGTTGGCTTGCACCACAGGGAAGTCCCAAGAGGATATGTGCTAAACTGAAGGTTGTCTGGTTTAGATAATGTTCACCAGACCCCAGGAGGGGCTGTTCTGGATTTTCAGATACCTTAACATCCTGCCTTAAGCAAACACCATCTGTGCTTCCCAGGATTGTCTGTGCAAGGCTATTTCAGATATCTCCACATCCTGGCATCTAGGGTTCCCAGAACTGTCTGTGGCTGGAATAGGTCAAAAGTTGCAAAACTGAGATGGGGTCTTCAGTAAAATGGAGTTGCATAGATTCCTCATCACCAGTTGCACACACCAGCCGAGGCAAAGCCTTCATGCCTTCAATTTTTAAATGGCAGGGAAGGATGATTTGTTCAAGCTGCCTGCTCAGACTTAGTACTCTCCGGGGACTTGTTCCAGTTTGCCCAGGTTGGGGGCCTGAGCATGGGCAACCTGCTGAATGCCCATCATCCAAGCCATGTCCCTGAGCTCCTTTTGCTCAAAGGTAGTGCTCTAGAACTTGAACCACTCAGGTTTATTTTTGTTTGTTTGTTTTGTTTTCTTGTGAAACCTTAAGAAATACAAGTGTTGTGGACTTTCCTGCCCAGGTTGAATTCAAATTGGCATCTCAGCCTCCAGAGGAGCTAGGATTACAGGCAGGAGCCTCTAACAACCTGGCTTTCTTTTCTTCTTCTTATTCTTTTTTTCACGACAATCTGAAATCTTCATGCCAAATGGTTTGCATTCGAAGTAAACTTCCTAGGCCTGGAATGCGAATGCTAAAACTGCCACCCACAAATGGAGGGAGATCCTGACAAAGTCATTCCTATTCATGTGAATTCGAATGGAATGTTATAAAAGAAATAATTTTTTATTGTGAGAATACCATTCAGAAGAATTACAATTACATGGGCAAGATATAAAACTTATAATTAAATTTGCAGTTACTTCATGATTCTACTTTAGAGTGCCACACAAAAATTATTGAATTTATATCTTCCATTCTAGCACCATGGTATGATTAAGGATATTGACTGATTTTTTTATAAATGCTTTTATATGTATTCAGTGATGATACTTCATTAAATGGAGGCATAATTTAATAACTAATAATTGGTAATTATATATATAATTTAATAATATCCTCACATTCTCTCTCTCTTTCTCTTTCTCTTTCTCTCTCTCTCTCTATATATATATATATACATACATATATATATATGTATATATATATATATATATATATATATATATATATATATATATATATATATATATATATATATATATTGGGCACTACTGTGGCTTGATCACAGGTCCTCAGAACTTCCTGGCAGCTCAGTTTGACGGAGGCTTGTGTCCTAAGACTGTGATCCTATTTACGAATTGAGCATTGTAGGTCGTGAGTTAAAATCCCAGTATGGCCAAAAATTTATTCATGGAGTAAGAAGCGAATTTGACACATGTTTTCCCTTCTCTGTGAAAGTCCTGGGTCTCAGCATATGTGATATGATGCAATAAAATAAATGATATATGTGCAATAATACTAAATAAATAAGGGTAATACTTGTCATATGGAGTAAACCTATGTATGTAAATAGATCTCATATATGAGTATTATTTTTTATAGTTCTGGGGCTTCAATTCAGGCCCTGGGAACTTGTCTGAATTGCTTGTCTTCAAGGACAGTGATCTTCCCCTTCACCCACAGTGCCTCAGAATTACCCAGACCTTGAGTTTAAATCCCAGACCTGCCAGAAAAATGGTAGAAATTCAAAGCCAAGGCTTTATTTATTATTATTATTATGTTGTTGTTGTTGCTGTTGTTTTTTTTTATCTTTTTTTTTTTTATTTGTGAACATACTGTACAGAGGGGCTACAATTACATGGGCAGGATAATGCATACATTTCTTACCAAGCATTGCAGCCTCCTCCTTTGTTTACCCTTAACTTCCCTTCCCCGCCTCCCCCCTCCCCCCACCCAATTTTACCCCCCTCCCCCCACCCACTTATACCCCCCTCCCCCCCACACACCGACATTGTAAAGCTGGTTTTGACATGACATTTTGTACTTCTCATTGTTGCAACAGGTCCACCTGAATCCTTAAACGACTTGTTTGTCCCCAACTCCTCCACATGTTATACTGACATCAAATATAGTGAAAGCGGGGGTTACACTGTGGGGGAGGGACATACAAAGCAACAAAGAAATAATCTTATAAATGCGTTAGAAACACATGCATGAAAGAAACGAAAACATTAAAATACATATTTAAGGTTTCTTTTCCTAACATCACATTATCTGACCTTTTCCGCTTGACTCATACCTATACTAGATATTGCAAATAAGGGAAACCATGGGACCTATGCTTCTTTGGGCCTGGCTTACTTCACTTAATATAATTTTTTCCAAACCTTTCCATTTCCTAACAAATGGGGAAATGTCATTCTTTCTGATGGAGGCATAGAATTCCATTGTGTATATATACCACATTTTCTTGATCCATTCATCTACTGAGGGGCATCTGGGTTGGTTCCATGTCTTAGCTATGGTAAATAATGCTGCAATAAACATAGTTGTGCTGGTAGCTTTAGTGTGGTCTTGTTTGTAAACATTTGGGTAAATGCCCAAAAGTGGGATTGCTGGATCATAGGGGAGATCTATGTGAAGTCTTTTGAGGAACCTCCATACTGCTTTCCAAAGTGGTTGAACAAGTTTACATTCCCACCAACAATGAAGTAAGGTTCCTTTCTGTCCACATCCCCTCCAGCATCTGTTGTTGTTAGAGTTCTTGATTTTTGCTGTTCTAACTGGAGTGAGGTGATATCTCAATGTTGTTTTGATTTGCATTTCTTTTATGGCTAGGGATGTTGAACATTTCTTCATGTGTCTATTGGCCATCCTTCTTTCTTCTTCAGAGAAGCTTCTCTTTAAGTCTTTCGCCCACTTATTTATTGGGCAGTTGTTTCTTTGAGGATTTGTTGTTGGGTGGTTTAATTTTTTGAGTTCCAAGTATATTTTAGATATGAGACCCTTGTCCGATGTATGGCTAGTAAAGATCTTCTCCCAATCGATGGGCTTTCTATTGATCTTGCCAGCTATGTCATTTGCCCTGCAGAAGCTCTGCAATCTTATGCAATCCCATTTGTCCAACCTTTCTTTGATTTGTTGTGCTTCTGGGTCTCTATTCAGAAAATTTCGACCTGAGCCAAGGAGACCTAGGGTTTCTCCTATTCCATCCTGTAATGTTTTCAGAGTGTCTGCTTTGAGTTCAAGGTCTTTGATCCATTTGGAGTTGATTCTGGTGCAGGGTGATATATAAGGATCTAGCTTTAGTTTTCTACATGTAGTTAACCAATTTTGCCAGCACCATTTACTGAAGAGGCTGTCTTTCTTCCATTCTATTGTTTTAGCTTCCTTATCGAAGTTTAGATGGCTATAGGTCTGTAGGTTCATTTCTGGGTTTTCAATTCTATTCCATTGTTCCTGAGGTCTGTTCTTATGCCAATACCAAGCTGTTTTGATTACTATGGCTTTATAGTAGAGTTTGAAATTTGGTATTGATATTCCTCCAGCAGTGTTCTTTCCGTTGAGGAGCGTTTTTGCTATTTGGGGTCTTTTATTGTTCCATATGAATTTTTGGATTGCCTCCTCTATTTCCTTGAAGAATGAGGGTGGAATTTTGATAGGTATCGCGTTGAATTTGTAGATAGCCTTGGGAAGTATTGCCATTTTCACGATGTTAATCTTGCCAATCCAGGAGCATGGGAGGTTTTGCCATTTTTTAAGTTCTGTGTTGATTTCCTTTTTCAAGATTTTAAAGTTTTCATCATAGAGGTCCTTCACTTCTTTGGTTAAGTTAATTCCTAGGTATTTTATTTTTTGTGGGGCTATTACAAATGGAGTTGCTTTCCTAATTTCAGCCACACTTTTCTCATTGTTGGCATATAGAAAAGCCATTGATTTTGGGGGGTTAATTTTATAACCTGCTACTTTGCCAAAGTTTTGAATCAGCTTGAGTAATTTGGGAGTGGAGTCTATGGGATTCTTTAAATACAAGATCATGTCATCTGCAAAGAGGGAGAGTTTTATTTCTTCTTTCCCTATTTGGATCCCCTTTATGTCTGCATCTTGTCTTATTGCTGTAGCTAGGCATTCTACTACTAGATTGAAGAGAAGTGGAGAGAGTGGGCATCCTTGTCTTGTTCCTGAGTTAAGAGGAAATGGCTTTAGTTTTTCACCATTGAGTATAATGCTGGCTGTAGGTTTGTCATATACAGCCTTTATTGTATTGAGGAATGTTCCATGGATTCCTAATTTTTCCAGAACCTTCATCATAAAGGGGTGTTGGATCTTGTCAAATGCTTTTTCTGCATCTATTGAGATAACCATGTGGTTCTTATTCTTGCTCCTGTTGATGTGATGAATAATATTAATTGATTTGCGTATATTGAACCAGCTTTGCATCCCTGAAATGAATCCTGTTTGATCATGGTGTATGATTTTTTGGATGAATTGTTGAAGTCGATTGGCCAAAATTTTGTTGAGAAGTTTTGCATCAATGTTCATCAAAGAAATGGGTCTATACTTCTCTTTCTTTGATGAGTCCCTGCCTGGTTTTGGGAAGAGGGTTATGATGGCTTCATAGAATGTGTTCGGTAGTGAGCTTTCTCTTTCAATTTCATTGAAGAGTTGGAGGAGTATTGGTGTGAGCTCTGCTTTGAAGGCCTTGTAAAATTCCGCTGTAAAACCATCTGGTCCTGGACTTTTCTTAGCTGGGAGGTCTCTTATTGCTGTTTCTATTTCAATGCTTGATATGGGCCTGTTAAGCTGGTTTAACTCATCTTGGTTTAGTTTTGGCATGTCAATATTTGCTAGGAAAAGGTCCATTTCTGTCAAGTTCTCAAACTTATTAGCATAAAGTTTTGAGAAGTATTCCCTTATAATGTTCTGAATCTTGGTTGTTTCCGTGGTGATGTTTCCATTCTCATCTCTGAGTTTATTAATTTGGGTGTGTTCTCTCCTTTTTCTGATAAGGTTTGCTAGGGGTCTGTCAATTTTGTTAAGTTTTTCGAAGAACCAACTCTTTGTATTGTTGATTCTTTCTATAGTTTTTTTGGATTCTAATTCATTTAATTCTGATTTAATTTTGATTATTTCTTTCCGTCTACTGGATTGGGGTTTATCTTGCTGCTCTTTTTCAAGGAGGTTTAGATGTGTCATTAAATTGCTAGTTTCTGATCTCTCCAACTTGTTGATGTAGGAGCTCAGAGCTATAAACTTGCCTCTGAGTACTGCCTTTGCTGTGTCCCAGAGGAGCTGGTAATTTGTGTGTTCATTTGTGTTGAATAGCATGAACATTTGAATTTCCTTTCTAATCTCTTCCATGACCCACTCATGATTCAGCAGTGTGTTGTTCAGCCTCCATGTGATACCGGACTTTCTTTGGTGGCTTTTGGTGTTGAGTTCTAATTTTATTCCCTTGTGGTCAGAGAGAATGCAAGGTATAACTTCAATGTTTCTGAATTTAGACAAGTTTGCTTTGTGGCCTAAAATGTGATCTATTTTAGAAAACGTTCCATGTGCTGCTGAGAAGAACGTGTATTCTGATGCTGCTGGGTGAAATGTTCGGTAAATGTCTGTTAAGTCTAGTTGATCTATGCAGCTGTTTAGATCTGCGGTTTCTCTGTTGAGTTTTTGCCGTGTTGATCTATCTAGTGGGGAGAGTGGTGTGTTAAAATCCTCAACAATTAATGTCTTTGGATCTATATGGGATTTGAGGGAAAGTAGTGTTTCTTTGATAAATTTGGGTGCTCCATTGTTTGGCGAATAGATATTTAGAATTGTAATATCCTCCGGAAGGAGAGATCCTTTAATTAGTATGTAGTGGCCTTCTTTATCTCTTCTCACGAATTTTAATTTGAAGTCTATTTTATCTGATATTAGGATTGAAACTCCCGCCTGTTTATGAGGGCCGTTTGCTTGGTAGATTTTGTTCCAGCCTTTAACCTTGAAAATATGTTTGTTTTTACGGGCAAGATGTGACTCCTGCAGGCAGCAGATAGAAGGGTCTTGTTTTTTAATCCAATTAGACAGTCTATGTCGCTTAATTGGAGAGTTCAGTCTGTTAACGTTAAGAGATAGGACTGAGAGGTATTTGGGAGTTCCTGCCATGTTATCCACCTTCTTGGGGGCTGTGAAAGCTGGGTTCTTCCTAAGGTTCTTGGATTCTCAGTTTGGGTGCAGTTTCTTGGCCTTTGTTGCGTTCTTGTTGGTTTTCTATGTGTAGGACATCTTTAAGAATCTTTTGTAGGGCTGGTTTGGTGGAGATGTATTGTTTCAATTTTTCTTTGCTATGGAAGGTTTTTATTTGGCCTTCAGTTATGAAGGAGAGTTTAGCTGGGTACAGTATTCTTGGTTGATAGTTGTTTGTTTTTAGGGCATGGCATACGTCATTCCAGGCTCTTCTTGCTTTGATTGTCTCTGCTGAGAAATCTGAGGTAATTCTAATTGGTTTCCCTTTATAGGTGATTAACCTTTTCTCCTTGACAGCTTTAAGGATCTTTTCCTTGGTCTGGGTTGATCCTGTGTGGATTATAATGTGACGGTGGGATGTCCTATTCTGGTCTGGTCTATTTGGGGTTCTAAAAGCTTCTTGTATCTGAATAGGCCTATCTTTTTGTATGTTTGGGAAGTTCTCTGCTAGGATCCTGTTAAACAAATTTCCTAGACCATTAACTTCTGTTTCTAGGTGCTCCTCTACACCCATTATCCTTAGATTGGGCCTTCTGATGGTGTCTTCCAGGTGTTGGATAGACCTATCATATTTCTTGGACTTGTCTTGGATGGTTGTATGTTCTTTCTCTATAATATCTAGGCTGTCTTCAATCCATGAGATTCGATCTTCTGCATGGTCTAACCTGCTGTCAAGACTCTCTACTTTGTTTTTTATCTCTTTTCCTTCTAATTGGTCAGCTTTGATGGCTTCAAGTTCTTTGTTGAAGCTCTGTTTTAGGTCTTGTATGAATTTCTTTACTTCCTTAATTTGGTGTTCAGTGTTTGTTCTCAAATCACTTAGTTGATTGGTTATGGTTTCTTTGGACTCCCATTCCTTCTGTTGGGTTCCATTCAGCATTCCCTTTGTGGTCTCCCTGACTTCCTTCAGCTCTTTGTTAATGGATTCCATGAATGCCTTTAGTGATCTTTGTGTATTCTCTACCTGGTCTCTTAATTCGTGAATTACTCTTTGATTAGTTTCCTCCCTTCTGTGGGATTCCTGCAGTTCTCTTTGAGTGTTCTCTGCCTGCTCACGCCATTCCTCTCTTTCTCTTTGAGTATTCTCAAGTTGTTCACGCAAATCCTGTATCAGTTTTTGAGAAGCTTCCTCACGCTTATGATATTCCTGTATAAAACTTCTGGGATGCCTCCTCTCTCTCCCTATCACGCTCATACAGAGTCCTTTGTACATTGTCAAACTTCTCATTTATCATGTTTGCTATTAGTGTTTGTAGAGCTATTTGGGAACTCTCCTCTGGATTATTCTTTATCTGTTCTAATCCCTGATTATCAAGGTTGGGAATTGAGATACCCGAATTTGCCATTTTTCTTGTGTTTTTCCGGCTTACTCGGCCCATTTGAGATAAAGATTGCACCAGTTTTGTGCTAGAACACTATCTTAAGGCAACCATCAACCAAAGTTTGCATTTGTACCGTCAATAGTCTACAGATACAATCTAGTTCAACAGATACATCTATTCAACATCAAACGACTATATGTTAAAGGACTTCGAACCGCAGAAAAGAATTTGGAAAACCAGAAATTATTAGGATTAGGGAGAGATGTGGGTAAAAATAGATTGGTGTGGGGAGGCACAGGGAGAGTTAACTATGTCCTAATCACAGTGCAGGAAATGGATTGGGTAGGATGCAAGTAGAGAGAGAGAGAAAAAGAAGAGACGGAAAGGGGAATAAAGAGAGACCAGAAAAAGAATAGAAACGTAAAAATTAATGTTATTATAGAGGTTAAAAGACTGTCTATTTAGAGAGGAATGTGAATATGTTCAGAGAAGGGGAGGGACATAGAGGAGATGTGAAAATCTTTAAGGATGGGAAAGGGAGAAGAAAAGATCAGAAGTTCAGTAGAGCTAGATAAAAAACAAAAAGATAATTAAGAAAGAAAGAAAAAGAGAAAGAAGACAAGAAAAGAAAGGAAAACTCTCATTCACGTATTCCTAAAATAAAAATTATAAGATGAGAAAAAAAAAGTTACTGGAAAACAATTATTTTTTCAGAAGAGGCAAAAATTAAAGATTAATAAAAGTTTTAGAAGGGAAAAAAATTTACATATATATATATGTATATATATATATACATATATATATATATATATATATATATATATATATATATAAGGTAACAAAAAACAAAAAACAAGCAAAAAAAAGAAAAGAAGAAGAAGAAGAAAAAAAAAAGAAAAAAAAGAAAAAAAGTCTTTTGATTTTTTTTTGGGGGGGGGGAGGAGTGGGAGGAATCCTGTATCTCCCTTTTGTCTGCAACCAGTCTCTTGTTGGAGTCTCTGGTCAGCTTGAGGTCCTGTGGCTTGATTGGTTTCTTAAGTCGGTTGGTTGGAAGAGGCAGAAAAATGCTCTGCTTTACCCAAGATTTTGAGATCCCCCTCCCAGGTTAGTTTTCTGGGAGGGTGGTCTGCTTTGAGAGTCACAAAAGAGGGGGATGTGGTGATGAGGCTAGGTTCTGGGTAGAGTTGAGGCCTTTCAACAAACAGGAGCTTTTCCCTGGGGCTATTTTGTGATAAAGCTCACAGCGCCCAGCCTGGAGCCATTCTCAGGGTTTCTGTTTTTCAATTGATTGTGGTGGCTGCTAGAGGGAGGGGCAGCCTCTGGCTCTGGTTACCCAGTGAGGCAAGGTACTCCGATGGCTGGCGCCTGAGCTGGGTGACTTTTCCCTGGATGGAGCTGAGTCTGGCAGGTCACTTCGCCGTTAAGTTCTTGTGACCTGCTAAATGACTCATTTTATTCCAAGGCTTGAGCTGGAGCTAGCAGCTCCTCCGAGCTTTGTCGGTATCCAAGATGGAGATCACCGGTGCTGGGGGGGGAGGGGTGGCCTTCCCTCCTCTGCTCCTTGAGGAGTGAGGATGTCAGGCTTGTACTCACGCCGAGTCTTGGA
This sequence comes from Dipodomys merriami, assembly GCF_024711535.1. Classification (NCBI taxonomy): domain Eukaryota; kingdom Metazoa; phylum Chordata; class Mammalia; order Rodentia; family Heteromyidae; genus Dipodomys; species Dipodomys merriami. The sequence continues at coordinate 44,818 of NW_027206038.1, forward strand.
TGCTGGGTCGTCTCTGGTCTGCAAACAGCAGGATGAAGATGTTCGCTCCTTGTCGGTTCTTGTTGGTGTTGAGTAGAATCCGCTCGTCCACTGCGTCTGGCTCCTTCGTCCCCGACTCTCTGTGTCTCAGGTATGACTCCACGGCGGTGGTCGCCGCCGCGACCCCGCCGCCGGAGCGGCAGCTGATGCGTTTCCTTGGCTTCCCCTCTCTTGTCTAACTCTCTGTCCTGTGATGGCACACTTGGTGTGATTCTCTGGTTTAGGACTGTTCACTGGAATTCTAAAACTACTTTCTATGTGAGAGCTTGTTCAGATTCCAGCTTCTCCTCCGCCATCTTCCTGGAACTCCTTGCTGTTGTTGTTTTGGGCCAAGCACTGGGCTTGAACTCAGGTCTTGGCATCTCTGCCACAGCTGATCCTCGGATGCTAGGACCCGAGTTCAAAGCTCTGGGCTGGCAAAAAATAAAAAATAAAAAGGAGAAGGATAAAACTCAAAAGTTCAAGCAGGTGGTTTTACATTTTTTTTTCCTTTGTATTGTGACCATCCTGGGTCTAAATGACAATGCCCAGAAATTATACATGACCTTATAATGCTGATGTTTGGATGGCTATTAAGGAAGCCAAGCCGAAACCGGCAACTTAGGCATGGAGATCGAATCCCGGGACTGCCACTAAGGAATGGCAGGAGATTCTAAGAAACGCTTTCCAATATAGATCTGTATGAATGGAATGTTGTAAAAGTAACAATTACATTAGTAGTTAATGTACAATTATATTATAAAATTATAAACAATATACTACATTGACTAATTTTCAATTAATACTTTATTATGTATTCAATCATGATTCTTAAAAAAGGAAGGAATAATTTAGTTGCCAATAATTGGTAGTATTATCGTATATACAATTTCATAATATACAGACATCTCTCATTATATACACCTACATCTACATCTACATCTATATCTACATCTATCTATCTATCTATCTATCTATCTATCTATCTATCTATCTATCTATCTATCTATCTATCTACCAATCTAAACATTTATCTGTTTATACACTTGTCACTACTGGGGCTGAGTGGTAGAGTGCTTGCCTAGTACATACAAAGCCCTGGGTTAGATTCCTCACTACCGTATGCACAGAAAAATCAAGAAGTTGTAGTGTTGCTCAAGCAGTTGAGCACTAGCTTTGATCATAAAAGATTAGGGACTGTGTCTAGACCCTTAATCAAGACCCAGGACTGACACCAAAAAAAAAAAAGAAAGAAAAAAGAAAAGATAGAATGTTCTGACTGCAACTATATAAGGATAAGGCTGCAAATATCTCATCAAAGAGCAAGCTGGGAGTCTAGTGCTGACAGCTGCCATCTAACCTGACTTAGCCAGAGGTAACCCACTGCAACACAGCTCCACGGAACCAGATGCTGCTGGCTTGCTCACCTCTGTCATCCAAGACACTTGGGGGCTGGGTTTAAAACCCAGCCCTTGCAGGAAGTCTGTGAAACTGAGCTGTGGCTCAAAGTGGTAAAGATCTAGCCTTGAGCAAAAGATCTTAGGACAGTACCCCATCCTTTCAGTGTGATCCCCATGGCTGACGCCCTCCCCTCAAAGAAAACCCCACTCTTCTAAAATCTAAATTTGGACTGTTTGTGACGTGTTTCTGAAAGAATGGTGATACTGATGAAAGCACCCTAATTCTAATGACAGCTTGTGGGATACAGCTATGTGATGAGTCATTCATGAGTTGTTGTGTGCTGAGTCATTCATGTGGTGCATTTTTTCACCTGGGTCTTGTAAAAGCTCCACAAGTAAGATGATTGTGCAGATGAGAAACTTGTGGCTCAGATATATCCCCATGTCAAGGCCAAAATTATGTATGTACCTAACTCTAGTGAGTTGTCTCTTGCAGACAACTTGGAAATCAGCCTTAAATTCAGGGCCCTAGCCACTGACACCTGTTGGGATCATGGTTAGCACCCAACCACGTGGAGCCAAGGATCCTCTTGCAACAGAGTGTTATGGTCTAGGCGTGTAGTAGTTAAGGTCTGTCATCCTGCCTACTCAGGAAGGTGCGATCTGATGATCTGGGTTCAAAACTATCCCAGACACAAAAGATCCCATGAGACTTTTATCTCCTATTCACCATGTAGAAACTTGAGGTGGAAGCCTCGTGCCTGTCATCCTAGCTACTCAGGAGGCAGAGAGCTGAGGAATACGGTCCAAAGCCAGCCTGGGCAGAAAATTCCTTGAGATGCATCTCTATAGTGACTCACCAAAAACCTGAAGGGGTGCTGTAGCTCAAGTGATTGGCTTTAGCTGAAGAGCTCAAGGACAGCACCCAGGCCTAGTCTTCAATTCCTCCAGCTTCCAAGAAAAGAAAAAATGAAACCTGAAGTGGAGTACTGAGAATGTGTCTTAGTGGTAGAGTACATTGCATGTATGAATCCCTGGGTTTGATCCCTTAGTACCACATCACTAGAAAAAAGCCTGAAGAAGCTGTATGGCTCTAGTGGTAGAGTACTATCCTTGCACAGGAGAAACTCAAGTACAGTGCTCATGTCCTGAGTTCAAGCTCCAGGACAAGTGAATGAACACACATACATGTACACACACACACACACACACACACACACACACACACACACACACACACACACACACACACAGATGCCAGAAGTGAAGCTGTGACACCAAATGGCAAAGCACTAAGCTTCTGCTCTGAACTCATGGTCAGCACCCAGGTCCTGTGTTCAACCATGAAACCTAGCCACCCAGGGCCCTACTAGGAGAAGTCATACGTTTCAAAACCTAATGAGCTTCACCAGTCCTAGATGACAGGAAGCATTGTGATATTACACATGTGCTTAGATTTAGCAAGCTTCCAGAAACCTAAGGAGGCACCATTGCTAATAATGAGTCATTTCATTAGGCTCAGTTCCCTAGATGTCTGGCAGAAGGACCCTTGAATTATTTGTAGCAGGTTATTTCAACACTGGAACATAATCTAATGAAGACAGGATAAGTGCAGGAAACTTGGCCTGCCACAGGAGGTGGCACAAAAGAAAGCTTCCTGTCAAAACAGCACTGGGGAGAGAGATAGCATGGGGGTACAAAGAGGGCTTTTTCTCCTGGCCTTCAGAGCCTCCCCACACTCCTCCTCACTAATTGGACTGGAAGGAGTTTTTTTGTTACATAGCTGTACAGGAGTGAGGCCTTTTTTTCTGTTCCAACAATAAGGCAGACTTCCTCCAGCAGTCCCTGGTGCAGAGAAAACCTCAGGCTACAATGGGAAAAGCGAGGTGAGCCTCGGAACATGCACTGTCTTGAAAGCACTCTCAGTGCTATGAAATCATTCTATTCAAAACAAATTTCCTAGCTGGATGCCTTTCATCATAGGGACTCTGGACCATCACCGATAGAAATCCATGCATACATACGTGGAGAGACATAGCGTTACTGACTTTTTTTTTTTTTACTTGTCCGGGGATTGTACTATGAGCCTAGGCACTGTCCCTGAGCTCCTTTTGCTCAAGGGTAGCGATCTGCCCTTAAGCCATAGCCCCACTCATGGGGATTTTGTATTCCTGTGATCCCTCAGAAAGGAGAGTGTGGTAGACTTTCCTGTTCTGGCTTAATTCAAACTGACATTCTCTACCTCTCAGCCTCCTGAAGAGCTAGGATTACAGGCAGGATCCACTGACATCTGGCTTTCTTTTCTTCTCATTCTTTTCATTCATAGTGACAATCTGAAATCTTCACAGTGTCATTCTAATGGTTTTCATTTCGAAGTAAAATACCCAGGCCTGGAGTTCGAATGCCAGGACTGCCATCTACAAATGGAGGGAGATCTAGAGAAAATCATTCCTATCTATGGGAATGCTTAATGGAAAAATTATAAAAGTAACAAATTTGCACTTAGTTCATGATTCTCTTATAGAATGCCACACAAAAAGTATCGGATTATGTCTTCCATTCTAGCACCATGGTATGATTCTCCTAATTAAGGAATACTGACTACTTTTAGATTAATGCTTTAATAAGTATTCAAACATGATACTTCACTAAATGGAAGCATGATTTAATAACTAATAATTCGTAATATATATAATTTAATATCTTTACATTTTCTCTCATATATATAGCAAACTACACATCTGTCTGTCTGTCTGTCTGTCTGTCTATCTATCTATCTATCTATCTATCTATCTATCTATCTATCTATCTATCTATCTATCTATCTATCGATCGATCGATCGATCTATCTATCTATCTGCCACTGCTATTGCTTGATCACAGGTCCTCAGAATTGGCTGGCAGCTCAGTTTGCCAAAGGCTTTTGTTCTACAACTGACCCATTCATGAATTGGGCATGTGGGCTGTGAGTTCAAATCCCAGCATGGCCAAAAGTTTATATGTGGAGTCTGAAGTCAATTTCGACCCATTTTTCCCTTCATGGTGAAAGTCCTGGGTCTCAGTATGATGTATAATCCATATGCAAATAAATCCATGTGATAACATGTAATAAATGAAATAAATGTTATATATGTAATAATACTAAATAAAATAAATAGAAAATAAATAAGGGTAATAAACATCATATGGAGTAAAACCATGTATGTAAATAGATCTCATGTATGAATATCTTTTCCAGTGCTGGGGCTTGAATTCAGTGTCTGGAAACTGATCTGAAATTCTTGCTTCAACGACGGTGAGTTTCCCCTTCCCACAGTCACCCAGACCTTGAGTTCAATTCCTAGGACTGCCAGAAAAATGGTGCAAATTCCAAGCCAGGGTCTTAATTTTTTTTTTTTTTTAATAGGAACATGCACTGTCTTGAAAGCACTTTCTTTGCTATAACATCATTTTATTTAAAGCAAATTTCTTAGTTGGGTGCCTTTCTTCATAACGACTCTGGATGTTCACTAATAGAAATACATGCATACATACATAGACACATGGCGTTACTGGCTCTTTTTTCTTTAGTGCAGGTCCTGAGGCTTGAACTATGAGGGTAGACATTGTCCCTGAGCTCCTTTTACACAAGAAAGCACTTTATTGTGCCTTGATCTATGATACACCATTAAATTGAGGCATAATTTAATGCCTAATATCTAATAATTTAATATTAATTTAATTTAATACCTAATAATAATTAGTAATATTACATGTAATTTAATAATATACAGACATCTCACGTTCTATAAATTTATTTATATATTTAAATATACAGTGGAATATATATACATCTATTTCTCTCTCTCTTTCTCTCTCTCTCTCTCTCTATATATATATATATATATGTATATATATATATGTATTTGCAGCAATTTACACATCTATCTATTTATATATTGGCCACTCCTGTGACTATAATTCAGGTGCTGGGAACTGCCTGGCAGTGAATTTGTTCGAGATTGCTGTGCTTACACTGACCCCTTGATGAATTGGGCATTCCATGTCCTGAGTTCAAATCCCAGCAGTGCCAAAGGCAATAGATGAGTTGACCTGTTTTCCTTTCTGTGGAAATATTGTGTCCTAGGTGCAATATGTAATAACTATGCAAATACATATATATGATATACATTATACTTGTTTATAAATATTATTTTTGAAAGTTCTGGGGCTGGAATTCACGCGCTGGGAAATGCTCCTGAAATTTTTTCTTCCAGGAGGTTAGCTTCCACTTCACCCAGAGCACAACAGAATTACCCAGTCCCTGATTTCAAATCCCAGGTCTGGCAGATAAAATGGCTCAAATTCCTAACCAGGATCTTAACTTTTTGGGGGATACAGGCACGGGGCTTAAACTCAGGTCATCACAACTCTACCTCAGCCTTGATTACCCTAGACTGGGGTGCAGCTTTTACGCCCATAAATGATCCAGGGGTCCGAGCACCCGAGTTCAACTCCCAGTTTTTGGCAAACAAACCAAGATGGAGGAGGAAAAACCAGGAACTTTTACACAGTGGTTTTACCTTTGTTTCCTTAGCACTGTGACCATCCTGGGTCTCAATGACTCAGCTTGAAAATTGTACGTGCCCTTGCATGGCTAAAGCCTGGTGGCCTGTCAGTGAAGCCTGAGCCCAACCCAGACACCTAGGCCTTGAGTTTGATCCTGGGACTACCAAATACACACAGCTGACGGTCCTAGAGAACTCGTTCCTATTTATAACAACAATAATGGAATGTTCCTAATGTACTAATTGAATTACTGATTAGTTGGTCATTCTAGTATAAGATTGTATGCAATAAATATAGGTCATTTATTAATTTAATTAATACCTTATTAAGTCTCCTCCATGATTAATTAATGGAGGCATAATTTTAGATTAAATCATTGGTAGTAATAGAATATGTAAAAATAAGATATAGACATCACTCTTTATATGGAATTCTACACTAGAATCTACATAAATGTCTATCTGTCTCTGTATAAATTTATTTATAGATGCATATACATATGTAAATACACCCACACTTGAATCTACACATCTATCTGTTTACATATTGACCAATCCTATGGCTTGATCTCAGGTCCTCAAATTTGCCCGACAACTTCATTTGCATCAGACTGGTGTGCTAACATTGATCCAATCATGAAGTGGGCCTTCTAGGCCCAGAGTTCAAATCACAGAACTACCGAAAACTTAATCCTTGTGGAAGAAGCCAATTGTCCCACTTCTTTTTCTTATCAGTGAAGGTCCTATGTCTAAGGAATGATGTATAATGCATAGGCAAATCTATGTCCTATGTAATAGGATGTAAAAAATGTTATACATGTAATCATACTCTATAAAATATATAAAAAAAACACAAAATAAAATGATTAACTACACCAACTGCAATATGCAGTAAACATGTGTATGTAAATATAAATCATGAATTTAAAATTATGAATATTATTTTTTCAAGTGCTAGGGCTTGAGTTCAGCCCCTGGGAACAGGCCTGAATTTCTTGTCTTCCAGCACGGTGAGCTTCCCCATCCCCCACAGTGCTGCAGATTTACCCAGACCCTGAGTTCAAATCCCAGGCCTGACAGAAAAAATGGCATGAATTTCAGGCCAAGGAGCCTCATAATTGTTAAATATTTTTAATGTATGTCTGTGTATGTATGTATGTTTGTATGTATGTATGTATGTATTTATTTATTTTTATTTTGTCAAGCACAAGGCTTGAACTCAGGGCGTGGCAACTCTGCCTCAGCTTTGATCACTCTAGGCTGGGTTGCAGCCACTGGACACTCAGCCGAACCTGGGTTCCTGGGCCTCAAAGGCTGATAAGAAAAAAAAATAGAATGACACAGAAAAAAACCCAGCAACTTGCAGATGGCTGCCGGTTTTACATTTGTTTTCTTTTCAAGGTGACCATCCTGGGTCTGAATGACACAGCTGAAAAGTGTTGGTAACCTGGTATTGCTGAAAGCTGGCAGGCTTCCAGGGAAGCCATAGGCCAACACGGCAACATAGGCCCTGTGTTTGAAGCCTGGTCCTGACCCCCACCAATGGAGGGAGATCCTAAAAGTCTGATTCCTATTCACAGGAATACTGATGGAAGGTTATGAATGTCAAGGTTCAATTCGTTGTTCCTCAACGAATTTATTATAAAATTAGAGACCCATTTTAGGAGGCCAATGGATTTAATGAATATTTTTGGACACATTAAGAGAATACTATTAATTACATGGACGCAATAGTTTCAGGAGAGTGGTTAATTTAATTAAAAATTAAATAATGATGAAAACAAAAATATTAATTACATGGTCGCATAATAAATACCCAAGAATTTGTAGGAATGTAGTCTATATAACTAAATAATATATAGACATATCTGACACTCTATAAAGATCTATATTTATTTCTGTACTACCATCTGCATGTCTGTTCTTATTTTGTCAACCCTTGGGGCTTGATCTCAGGTGCTGGGAACAGCTTGTTAGCTCCATATGCCCCAGGCTGGTGTGCTGACACTCACTCATTCATGAATTGGGCCTTGTAGGCTGTGAGTTCATATGCCAGCACTCACAAAAATTGAACTTTGCAGTAAGAAGCCCATGGTGACACATGTTTTCCTTTCCTGTAAAAGTCCTGGGTGTCAGATGCGAAGTTTCATGCATAGGCAAATCTATATTATATATAATAAATGTAGTAAATATTCCATGTGTAATAGCAGTCAATAAAATAAATGGTAAATGAATAAAACAAAAAATAAAATGAATAACTACACTAAGCGCAATTTGAAGCCAACATACAGGGCTCGATCTCAGGGCCTGGGCACCACCTGACAGCTGAATTGGCTAGAGGCTGCTGTGCTGGCAGTCACACATTCATGAACTGAGCCTTCTAGGCCCTGAGTTTAGATCCCAGCACTGCCAAAAATGTATTCTTGGAGTGAGTAGCCGAGTGTGACACATGTTTTCATTTTCTGTGAAAGTGTTTAGTGTTAGGTAGGATCTATAATACGTGTGCAAATCTATATGCTATTTAATAGGATGTAATAAAGGTAAAAAATGTCATAGGTGGAAGAATTGTCACTAAAATTAATGATAATCATATTGAATTAGTAGTGAATCATTCTAGGATAAAATTAGACAAAATAAGTGTAGGATGTACATTAAGTATAATTAGTATTTGATTAAGCATTAACAGAATAAAAATTACATGGAGACATAATTAAATACCTAATAATTGGTAGTAACACATGATGCATAATTTAATAATATATAGACATCTGTTTCATTCTATAAAATATTAATAATATGTATGGATATATGTACATATATTATAAACAATAATTATATTGAGTAATTATTAATTAATGCTTTATTAATTATTAACTGGGACACATCATTAAATGGAGGCATAATTTAATACCTATGAATTGGTAATAATGTTATGTAAAATTTAATAATATGCAGACACCTCTCTTTTTGTGTATATAATATTTATATACATCAATCTCTATCTTTTTATACCTTGTTCACTCCTGGGGCTCGGTGGTTGAGTGCTCACCTAGTAAGCATGAAGCCCTGGGTTTGATTCGTCAGTTCCACATAAACAAAAAACGCAGAATTTCTGCTGTTTTTCAACCAATTGAGTGCTAGCCTTGAGCAAAAATGCTTAGGGACAGTGTATAAGCTCTTACTCAAGCGCCAGGACTGCCACCAAAAAAGGTAGGATGTTATAACTGCAATTGTAGAAGGACAGAACTTCAAATACCTCATTACAGAGCAAGCTAGGAGTCTAGTGCTGACAGCTGCCAACTAACCTGACTTAGCCACATTTAAACCACTTCAACTTAGCTCCACGCGTTACCCATGTCATCCTGGCTTATACCCATCATCTTAGCTGCTCGGGTCTTTAAACCCCAGTCCTGGTTGGATGTCTGTGAGATCCTTCAAAATGTGGCTCCAAGTAGTAGAGCTCTAGCCTTGACTAAATGTTATTAGAACAGTATACCCATGCTTTCAGTTCAAGCCCATGGCTACCTCCACCATGAAAAAAAATCACCCCACTAATCCATTAGATGTGAACTTGTTGATTTGTGAAACTTTCCTCAAAGAATGGTGATACTGATGAAAGCACCCTAATTCTTTTTTTTTTAAATTTTTTTTAAATGTGAAAATACTGTACAGAGGGATTACAATTACATGGGCAAGATAATGAGTACATTTCTTATCATATCTTATCTTGTAGCCTCCTCCTTTGTTTCCCTTTGCCATGCCTTCTCAGCCTCCCCACGACCCCCCAGCCAATTCTTCCCCCACCAAACTTGTAAAGTTCGTTTTCGACATGAAAACTTGTAATTCTCATTGTTGCAACGGGTCCAACTGTACCTTTATTTAAATAACTGGTTTTTCCCCTTCCACTCCACAAATTATACCAACATCAAATACAGTGAAAGCAGGGGTTATACCGTGGGGGAGGGTTATACAAAGCAACAAAGAAATAATCTCATAAATGCGTTAGAAACAAATGCATGAAAGAAAAAAAAACATTTAAATACATATCTTAGGGTTCATTATCCTAACATCACCTTATTTGAACTTTTCTGCTTGACTCATACATATACTAAGTATTGCAAATAAGGGAAACCAGGGGTCATATGTTCCTTTGGGCTTGGCTTACTTCACTTAATATAATTTTTTCCAAGTCTTTCCATTTCCTAACGAATGGGGGAAGGTTATTGCTTCTAATGGAGGCATAGAATTCCATTGTGTAGATATACCACATTTTCTTGATCAATTCATCTACTGAGGGGCATCTGGGTTGGTTCCATATCTTAGCTATAGTAAATAATGCTGCAATAAACATAGTTGTGCTGGTAGCTTTAGTGTGGTCTTGTTTGTAAACATTTGGGTAAATGCCCCAAAGTGGGATTGCTGGGTCATAGGGGAGCTCTATGTGGAGTCTTTTGAGGAACTTCCATACTAATTCCCAAAGTGGTTGAACAAGTTTACACTCCCACCAACAATGAAGTAAGGTTCCCTTCTGTACACATCCCCTCCAGCATCTTTTGTTATTACAGTTCTTGATTATAGCCATTCTAACTGGAGTGAGGTGGTATCTTAATGTTTTGATTTGCATTTCTTTTATGGCTAGGGAGGTTGAGCATTTCTTCATGTGTCTATCGGCCATCCTTCTTTCTTCTTCAGAGGACTTTCTCTTTAAGTCTTTCGCCCACTTGTTTATTGGGCAGGTGTTTCTTTGAGGATTTGTTGTTGGGGGATTTAATTTTTTGAGTTCCAAATATATTTTAGATATGAGACCCTTGTCCATTGTATGGCCAGTGAAGATCTTCTCCCAATCCATAAGCTATCTATTGATCTTGCTAGCTATGTCCTTTGCCATGCAGAAGCTTTGCAACTTCATGCAATCCCATTTGTCCAACCTTTCTTTGATTTGTTGTATTTCCGGGTCTCTATTAAGAAAATTTCGGCCTGTGCCAAGGAGACCTAGGGTTTCTCCTATTCCATCCTGTAATGTTTTCACTGTGTCTGCTTTGATTATGAGGTCTTTGATCCATTTGGAGGTGATTCTGGAAAGCACCCTAATTCCAATGACAGCTTGTGGAATAGAGCTATGTGCTGAGTCCTGCATTGGGTGCTGGGTGCTGAGTCTTTCACAGAATGCTGTGTGCTGAGTCCTGCAAAGAGTGCCATGTGCTGTGTTCTTAGCAGGGTGCATTCTTACATCTTGTCTTTGTAAGGGCTCCACAACTGAGATGATTATGCAGACAAGAATATTGAGGTTCTGATATGTCCCCATATATGGGACAAAATTATGTATTACTGAAGATTAGTGAGTTGTCTCCTGCAGACAATTGTTTGTTTTCTTTTTTCTCAGTCATGAACCTTGAACTCAGGACCTAGGTGCTGACCCTTACCTCTTGGGCTTTTGGCTAGCACCCCACCATTGGGATCCATGGACCCCCTTGCATCAAAGGCCACGGCCAAGGGGTAGGTAACTGGTCTCTCATCCTGCCTTCTCAGGAAGCTGAGATCTGAGGATCTGGGTTCCAAACTATCCCAGACATAAAAGGTTCCATGAGACTATTATCTCCAATTCACCATTTATAAACTTATGTGGAATCTGGGTGTTTGTGGCTCATGCTGGTCATCCTTGCTACGCAGGAGGACGAGATCTGAGGATCATGGTTCAAATCTAGCCTGGGTAGGAAAGTCCTTGAGACACTTAACTCCAGTGAACCACCAGAAAACCTGAAGTGGCGATGTGGCTCATGTGGTAGAGCAAAAGAGTTGAGCTGAAGAGATCAAGGACAGCACCCAGGTCCAGACTTCAATTCCTACAACTGAAAACAACAACAATTTAACAAAGACAGAAACAAACTAACAAACCTGATGTAGAGGGCTGGGAATTTGCATTAGGAAGAGAGTGCTTTGCATATATGACACCCTGGGCTTGATTTCTCAGGACCACATCACTAGGAAAAATCCTGAAGTGGCTCTGTGGCTTAAGTAGGAGAAGGCTATCCTCCTACAAGAGAAACTAGGTACAGTGCTCAGGACCTAAGTTCAAGCTCCAGGACTCATGTACGGTTGCTTGTGCACACACACACTTACACACACAAACACACACACACAAACACACACACTCACAAACCAGAAGTGATGTTGTTACACAAAATGTTAAAGCACAGGGCTTTGGCACTCAGCTCATGCTCAGCATAAAGGCCCTGTGTTCAACCCCAAAACCTAGCCTCCCAGGGCCCAACGAGGAGACATCAAATGTTTCAAAACCTGATAAGTTTCACCAGCCCTAAATGACCCGAAGCATTGTGATATAACTTAGGAGAGGCATCATAGGCCCATCATTGCCGACAATGAAACACTTCATTACGTTCAGGGCCCTAGTTGTCTGCCAGAAGGACTCCTGAATTATACTGAGCAGTGTATCTGAACATGAGAACATAGTCTCATAAAGGCAGAATAAGTGCACATAACTTGGCCTGCTATGGGAAGTGGCACAAATGAAGGCTTCCTGTTAAAACAGGGCACTGGGGAGAGAGATAGCTTGGGATACAAAGAGGCCTTTTTCTTCTGACCTTCAAAGCCTGCCCACACTCATCCTCACTAACTGGCTCAGATGGAGTTGTTTGTTACCCAGGTGTACAGGAGTGAGGCCTTTTGTCTGCCTGTCCAGACAATGAGAGAGACTTCTTCCAACAGGCCTGGGATGGAAAGAAACCCTCAGGTTACACTGGGAACAGTGAGGGGAGCCCTGGAACATGCACTGTCTTGAAAGCAGTCTCTGTGTTATGAAATTATTGTCGTGAACACAAATTTCCTAGCTTGGTGCCATTCATCATAGCTACTCTGGAGCTTCACCTATAGGAATACATCTATACATACACAAAAATATGACGGTACAGGCTCTTTTTGAGGGGGCAGGTCCTGAGGTTGAACTATGAGCCTAATCATTGTCCCTGAGCTCCTTTTGCTCAAGAGTAATATATTAAGCTTGAGTCACAACCTCACTTCTGGGTTTTTCTGTGATCTCTTCGAAGTAACAGTGTCATGTACTTTTCTACACTGGCTGGATTCAAACTAAGATATTCTACATCTCAGCCTCCTAAGGAGGTGGGATTACAGTCAGTAGCCACTGGTACCTTTCATTTCTTCTTGATTATTTAATCTGGACAATCTTGACTTTTTAGCAGGGTCATTCCAATGGTTTGAATTTATAACTAAACTACACAATGCTTATTATAGCTGCTTTCTCTGATAAGGATTTTCTCTCCTCAGCTTCTGCTCTGGTCACAGGTTTGGGGCCAAAAGTGAAAAATGAGTATCACAGGATTTGGGAGCTAATATCCACAGAACATGCCAATTCTCTCACATAGCATTGAGCTGCAGTGAATTTACTGTCTCAGGATGAGAGGACCGAAAGCTGGAGTGATCCATACTGTCTGCATTGCTCCTTTTGCCTATAAAATGATCTAATAATCATGAGTGTTTTGTGTCTCCAACCTTAAGTATCTAGAACATATAAGTAACATCTTCCTATTTCCGTTTTTCTCTAGTACCTCTTGAGATTTAGACTATTTGTGTGGAGCGGCTACTTGGCAAATCCCTGAGGAAAGCCACTTGAAGCCTCCTCAGGAAATTGCCGTTCAAAGCCAGCTGAGCAGGAAAATCTGGGAGAATCTTATCTCGAATAAACCACCAGAGAACCAGAAGTGAAGCAGTGGTCCAGAGGGTAGAGCTCCAGCTTTGAGAGAGCAAGCCGAACAGGAGATACAAGCCAGATCATGCATGAAAGCCTGGGTGTTGCTTATGTCCAATTAACGACTAGATTGCTAGAAGTGGAGCTGCGGTGGTGGTAGAGCCTCAGCCTTGAGCAAAACAGCTCCGCAATACATCGGGCCCTGAATTTAAGCCCTGGGATGACCACAAAAAAATTCAAAAAGATAAGGCCAAGTTTATGTATCAGGGCCTTATCTACTTATGTGTGTATGTATATTACCTCCCCAAGTGCAAACAGACATATCCAATGCTTCTGCTTTTATTTACTGGTTTATTTTTCAGATATGCTAGTTGCACATGCTGCATCATTTTCTTCATTTCAGGCCCATCGATTTTCTCTCCCAGGTTTCCAGGCCTGTGTCCTTATATGATGCACAATTAAACTCTCAGTAGCCTTTATTTACATTTTATTATGAGGCCAATGCAGGAACAGTCACAAATCAAGCAGGGGAAGAGAAGATGCAGTTTCATAGAAGTAACTGGTATTCAGAAAATTAAACTTGGGAACAAAAAATGGTAGCATACTTATATACAAACTACCATTAAGAAAAATATGAGGGGGCTGGGAATATGCATTAGTGAGCGAGTGCTTGCCTAGCATGTAAGCAGCCCTGGGTTTGATTCCTCAAGAGCACATACACAGACAAAGTTAGAATTGGTGCTGTGGCTCAAGTAGTAGAGTGCTAGAGACAGTGTAAAGAGATAGCTAGGTAGGTAAGTAGGTAGATAGAAAGAAAAAAAGAAAGACAGAAAGGAAGAAAAAAAGAAAGAAAGAAAGGAAGGAAGGAAGGAACGAAGGAAGGAAGGAAGGAAGGAAGGAAGGGAGAAAGGAAGGAAGGAAGGAAGGAAGGAAGGAAGGAAGGAAGGAAGGAAGGAAGGAAGGAAGGAAGGAAGGAAGGAAGGAACAAACAAAGTAGACAGATGAATCTGGTCTTGAACTTCAGAAGGAAAGAAGGGAACACTTCCCAGTCATCAGGCCTTCTACAGTATGCCAGGACGCCAGCATCGCCTTCACACAACCACAGAACAGGAAGACTATCTCTGTCCCACTTCTCAGGCAGCAAAGAGCCCCAGAGTCAAGAGGGCAGAGCCAGGTTCTAATTCAGGTGCTTGGAGACAAAAGGGAAAGAGCCCTGCCTCTCATTGGACTTGGGATTTGCATTGATGATGTGGAAAATGAAGGAAGGAGAATGTACTGGCAGAGATAGAAGAAGGGCCTTCAAATCTGACAGATGGAGAGTCAAAAACCCACACCCTAAGACCAGAGAGCAGGGTTTTTCTACTTTGTTCCTCTCCTCTCCCCCACTAAACTGGCTCTCTATTGGTAATGAAAAGATTGTCTTAGGCTTCCTTCACCTGAGGGAGGAAGGTTAATTAGTCACTGTTTGAAGAGGCTGAACATAGCTTGACCCTGGTGTAACTCTAACATATGTTTCAGACTTCCCCCCATTGCTGGCTGTGCCTGGAATGAATTAAGTAGTTTAGCAGGTCACTTCCTTGTTGAGTGTGAACATTCAGCCTCCTAATCCTGCAGGCCTAGGTCTCTGCACCTAGCCTGGCTTTTGAAACTTTTTTTCTGTTCTTCAAATACAGTATTACACTGGAGTTCTTCCTGCTAACAAGACGAGGGCTTGTAATCCTGAGAACTACATTTGAACCCAGGATGGGTCAATAATAGTTCTTTCCTTCTTCTATAGCTTGAGAACTCTAAGAACATTTAAAGTGCAAGTAACTTCTCATCACCAAGGGAAACACAACATGCTATTGAACATCTGACCTTCACAAGTGAAAGTCAGAGTGTCATAGATTTTCCTGTCCTGGCTGGCTTCACCCTTTGATCCTGAGACCTCAGCCTCCTGAGCTACAATGATGGGGGTGAACAACTGGTGCTCTGCTAGGTTCAGAATTGTAATGATATTGATAATACAAGTCACCTGCTTATCACAAAGGGATTGGGGAGCATATTAAGCCTTTCAACAATGGACCTTTCAGGACCTTTCAGAACCCTGTAGGACACAAGGTTATAATGCTAGAGTCTGAGACGGTGGGCATATAGATGTGCTACACTTGAACCTTGAGCTCTGACTCCAATTCTGGTGTACATCACCATTAATTTTCCAATATAATGTTCTCATAATTAGTAAGTAGGAAAAGTATTTTCATTATTCCTCACCATTTTTCCAGTTGTGCGTCTCAAACTGAAGCCTGGGCGCTGTGCCTGAGCTCTTCAGCTCAGGGCAAACATCTACCCCTTAAGCCACAGCACCACATAGGGTCTTTTGGTGGTTCATTGGAGGTAAGAGTCTAACAGGCTTTCCTTCCTTAGGCTATCTTCAAACTGGGGTCTTCAGATCTCAGCCTCCTGAGAAGCTAGGGTTCCAGTTGTGAGCCACAGGCATCTGGCCTAATGTTTTTGCCAGAACTGGTGCTTTAACTTAGGGCCTGGGTACTGTCTCTGAGCTAGGTTTTCTCAGGCTTAGGACTCTACCACTTGAGCCACTCCACAGCTTCTGGCTTTTTCTGTGTATGTGTCAGTGAGGATTCAAACCCTGGCATTCATTCATGCTGAGCAAGCTCTCTACCAATAAGCCACATTCCCAGTCCCCTTACAATTTTATCCCTCAACTTGCCTATCCTCAAGAAAATGCTTCTGAGTATAAATCATCTAATGAAATCCCTATTTGTCTAAAGATAAATAAGGAAAACTCATACTGGGGACAGACTCTAAGTATGTGATGACTGTGACAAATACTTCCATTTAATTATGTTTCATGTTTCAACACTTAATAAAGTATTAATAAACAATGAGTCAATTTTCTAAATTATTGTGTATAATTTTATAATAGATGTACAAAACATAATAAACATCATGTGTATAATAATACTAAATATAACAAACAATAAAATAATAAAATAATACAAAATCAATAATAATAATATGGAATAAACATACATATTCATATATATATCATATATTACACATGTATATAAATATTTTTTTCCATTGCAGGGCTTTAAATCAGGCCCTGGGAACTCTAGCCTGAACTTCTTTTCCTCAAGGACAGTGAGCTTTGCCTTCACCCATGGTGTAAAGTAGTTACCTGAACAGTGAGCTCAAATCCTATCAATGGAAGAAATACTGGCCCCAGTTCCAAGAGAGTGATTTAATATTTTTAATATTTTAATGGACACAAGTATGTTTACTCAGTGCCATTAATAAAAAAGCAGTGTAGATTTTTGTACAGCTATTCAGAAATCCTTCCCTTACCCCCAAATTGCTTCTTGAGTACATTATTTTTGTACGTTTTTTATTGTAAAAATGTTGTACAGAGCGGTCACAGTTACATGAGCAAAGTAATGAGTAGATTTCCTATTGAGCATTGTTGCCTCCTCCTTTGTTTTCCCCCTACCATCCCTCCCCTCCCATCTCCACAACTACATTTCCCTGCTGAGGTCAGTGACTTAATTATTTATTTTTGGCTTGACATGGGGTTTGAACGCAAGTAGTGGCAACTCTGCACCTTCCCTCACATTGGTACGGATTTACTAAGACCCTGAGTTGAAATCCCAGGCTAGGAAAAAAAAAACTGGCAGAAATTCCAAACCAGGGAGCTTTATTTTTTAAATTTAGTTAATTAATTAATTTTGCCAACCACGGTGCTTGAAATCAGTTTGTGGTAACTCTGCCTCAGCTTTCAACTCCCTAGTCTGGGGTGCAGCCTTCTGACCCATAGCCGATCCTTGGACCCTAGGCACACAGGGCTTGCAGGAAGAAATATAAAAAAGTGAGACAGCAAAAAAATGGGGAGCTGTAGAGGGCTGGTGGGGGTTACAATTTTTTCTTTTCACGGTTACCATTCTGTTCTGAATGACACGGCTGCAAAGTGGACCTGACCTGCCATTGCTCATGGCTGGCAGGCTATCAGGGACTCCATACGCCAACATGTCAACACAGACCCTGGGTTAAAATCCTGATCCTTACACATACCAGTGGTGGGAGATCACAAGAGACTCGTTCCTATTCATAAGAATACCTTTTGAAAGAGTAGTTCATGCATTTGTCTAGTCTACAATTGGATGCAATAATCCTAGGATGCTAACTGACTTTAATTAATAGTTTATTAGGCATGAAAAGAATAATATTATTTCAATTGCAATATAAATACCTAAGAGTTGGTAGGAACATAGTAGATGTCATTCAATCATAGATAGATGGCTCTGGCACTCTTTAGCTATATATATTTATTTGCATACCACCGTCTGCTTATCCATGTATTTCTGTTTTGATCAAACTTGTAGCTCGATCTCAACACCTGGGAACAACCTGACTGTTTCATTGGCTAGAGGCTGCTTTGCTCACACTCACTCATTTATTTATTGGGCCTGTTAGGCCCTGTGTTCAGATCCCAACACGGCCAAAAATTTAATCTTGAATTAATAAGCCAAGTGTGACACATGTTTTCCTTTTCTGTGAGAGTCCTGGGTGTCAGGTATGATGGAGAACACATCTACAAATCTAGATGCTATGTGATAGGATACAAACAATGTAATAAGTGGTATAGATGTCACCAGAGACAATAAAATAAATGGTAAATACATAAATAAAACAAGAAATAAAATGAATAACCACTCCAAACACGATATAGACTGAACATCTGTATGGAAGTATAAATCCTATCTTTAAAATGTATATAAGGATTATGTTTTCCACACCTGAGGCAATGGCAGGAAATCCTGAGATACTGATTTCTGGACCAGGCAAAGTCATGAAATGTGATCGATCTCATCCTTAAATGAGTAGCTTGTGCAGGATATGAGTAGGAAATGATAGGAAAGACTCATGGGGTATCACTTGTTTGTAAAGAAGTATTGATTAAGTGTGACAAAAATCATAACAGTCATGAAATTTAGGCATCTGGAAAGATCCAAGAATCAGTAGACACATGGTAGATTACATTCCATCACAGGCCACTGTCTCTCCTACTGTATATAAATATGTACTTATTTATATACTACCTTAAACTTACGAATGGATGACTGCTGTGTTGTGCCCTCCCCCCACCTCCCTAACTGGGGGCTCCATCTCAGGTCCTGGGAACAGCCTTGCTCCTTAGTGGCTTATAGGCTGTTGTGCTCCCTTGGACCCATTCGTCAATTGGGCCTGATAGGTCCCGAGTTCAGATCCCAGCAGTGCCAAAATATTCATCCTGATGTCAGAAGGCAATCGTTGCACCTATTTTCCTTTCCTGTGCAAGTCCTGGGTCTCAGCTAGGATGGAGAATCCATGGGCTACCCTGTGGCCATGGGAATAGGTTGTTATCCATATCAGCACAGTTATACCTGTCATCATATACTCAAGAACGTACACAATACATCCATGAATAACATACAAAAGAGAATAACTACACTAAATGCACAATGCAGTCCACACACGGATGGGAATATATATCCCATGTTTAAATGATGCATTCAGGACTATTGTGGTGT
The DNA here is from genome assembly GCF_024711535.1 of Dipodomys merriami. NCBI lineage: Eukaryota > Metazoa > Chordata > Mammalia > Rodentia > Heteromyidae > Dipodomys > Dipodomys merriami. Next base: position 64,073 of record NW_027206038.1, read on the forward strand.
ATGATTTTTTGGATGAATTTTTGAAGTCGATTGGCCAAAATTTTGTTGAGAAGTTTTCCATCAAAGTTCATCAAAGAAATGTGTCTATACTTGTCTTTCTTTGATAAGTCCCTGCCTGGTTTTGAGATGAGAATTATGGTGGCTTCATAGAATGAGTTTGGTAGTGAACTTTTTCTTTCAATTTCAGGGAAACATTGGAGGAGTATTGGTGTGAGTTCTGCTTTGAAGGCCTTGTAGAATTCCGTTGTAAATCCATGTAGTCCTGGGATTTTCTTAGATGGGAGGTCTCTTATTGCTGTTTCTATTTCAATGCTTGACATGGACCAGTTAAGATGGTTTAACTCATCTTGGTTTATTTTCAGCATGTCGATCTTTGCTAGGAAGAGGTCCATTTCTTCCAAGTTCTCAAACTTATTAACATAAAGTTTTGAGAAGTATTCCCTTATAATGTTCTGAATCTTGGTTATTTCTATGATGATGTTTCCATTCTCATCTCTGAGTTTATTTATTTGGGTGTGTTCTCTGATTTTTCTGATAAGATTTGCTAAGGGTCTGTCAATTTTGTTAATTTTTTGAGAAAACAATTCTTTGTTTTGTTGATTCTTTCTATGATTTTTAAAATTCCAATTCGTTTAATTCTGAGTTAATTTTAATTATTTCTTTTCTTCTACTGGATTGTGGATTATCTTGTTGCTCTTTTTCAAGAAGGCTCAGATGTCTCATTAAATTGTTGGTTTCCGATCTCTCCAATTGTTGATGTAGGAAATCGGAGCTATAAACTTGCCTCTGAGTACTGCCTTTGCTGTGTCCCAGAGAAGCTGGAAATTTGTGGGTACATTTTTGTTGACTATCATGAACATTTGAATTTCCTTTCTAATCTCTTCCATGACCCACTGGTGATTGAACAGTGTGTTGTTGTTCAGCCTCCATTTGTTACAGGATTTCTATGGTGAATTTTGGTGTTTAGTTCCTCTTTTATTCCCTCGTGGTCTGAGAGAATGCAAGGTAAAAACACATTGCTTTTGAATGGAAAAGTTTGCTTTGTGACCTAAAATGGGGTCTATTTTGGAAAATGTTCCATGTGCTGCTGAGAAAAACGAGTATTCTGATGTTGCTGTGTGAAATATTAGGTGGATATCTGTTAAATCTAGTTGATCCATGTAGTTTTTTAGATCTGTGGTATCTCTGTTGAGTTTTTGCTAAGTTGATTTATCTAGTAGGGATAGTGGTGTGTTAAAGCCCCCAACAATGTCTTTGGATCTATAGGAGCTTTGGGGGAAAGTAGTGTTTCTTGGATAAATCTGGGTGCTCTTTTTTTTTGGCCAATAGATATTTAGATTTGTAATATCCTCCTGAATGGGCGATCCCTTAATTAGTATGGAGTGACCTTCTTTATCTCTTCTCACTAATTTTCCTTTGAAGTCTGTTCATCTGATATTAGCATTGCTACTCCCGCCTGTTTATGGGGGCCATTTGCTTAGTAGATTTTGTTCCAGCCTTTCACTTTCAAAATGTTTTTGTATGGGCAAGATGTGACTCCTGAGGGCATCAGGTTGAAGGATCTTGTTTTTTAATCCAACTAGACAGTCTATGTCCCTTATTTGGAAAGTTAAATCCGGTAATGGTGAGAGTTAGGACTGAAAGGTGTTTGGTTGTTCTGGTCATGTTATCAACCTTCTTGGGGGCTGTGACAACTGGGTTCTTCCTATGGTTCTTGGTTATCACTTCTTGTGCTGTTTCTTTGCCTTTATTGTGGTCTTGTTGGTTTTCTATGTGTAGGACACCTTTAAGTGTCTTTTGTTGGGCTGGTTTGGTGGAGATATATTGTTTCAGTTTTACTTTTCTATGGAAGCTTTTTATCTGACCTTCGGTTATGAAGGAGAGTTTAGCTGGGAACAGTATTTTTGGTTGATAGTTATTTGCCTTTAGGGCATGATATGCATCATTCCAGGGTCTTCTTGTTTTAATTGCTTATTCTGAGAAATCTGAGGTGTTTCTAATTAGTTTCCCATTATAAGGGATTTATCTTTTCTACTTGACAGCTGTAAGGATCTTTCCCTTGGTCTGAATTGATCCTGGGTGGTCTATAATTTCACGGTGGGATGTCCTGTTCTGCTTTGTTCTATTTGGGGTTCTAAAAGCTTCTTGTATCTGAATAGGTCTATCTTTTTGCATGTTTGGGAAGTTCTCTGCTAAGATCCTGTTAAACAATTTCCTAGAATATTAGTTTCTGTTTCTAGGTGCTCCTCTACACCCATTATCCTCAGATTAGGGCTTTTGATGGTGTGTGCCAAATGTTGAATTGATCTATCATATTTCTTGGATTTGCTTGGAGAGTTGTATGTTATTTCTCTATAATATCTAGGCTGTCTTCCATCCCAGAGATTTGATTTTCCACATGGTCTAATCTACTGTCAGGACTTTCTACATGGTTTTTATTTCTTTTCCTTCTAATTGGTCAGGTTTGATGGCTTCAAATTCATTGTTGGAGCTTTGTTTTAGATCTTGTATGAACTTCTTTACTTCCTTAATTTGGTGTTCAATGTTTATTCTCAGAGCACTTAGTTGATTGGCTATGGTTACCATGGACTCCCATTCCTAATGGTAGGCTCCATTCAGCATTCCCTTTGTAGGCACCCTGAATTCTTTCAGCTGTCTCTTTATGGATTCCGTGAATGCCTACATTGATTGTTGTGCATTCTCATCCTACTCTTCCAATTGCTCTATTACTCTTTGATTAGCTTCCTCATGTTCATGAAATTCATGTACTTCTCTTTGACTTTTGTCAGACTGCTCATGCAATTCCTGTGTTTCTCTTTGTCTGTTCTCAGCTTGCTCATGAAATTCCTCTTTTGTCTTTGAATGTTCTCAGCCTGCTCACGAAAGTCCTGAATCAATCTTTGAGTAGCTTCCTCACTCTCACGAGATTCCAGTATTAATCTTTGGTTTTCCTCTCTCTCTCAATCACCCCCATACTGAGTCCTTTGCAGGTTTTCAATTTTTTCATTCATTGTTTACTAGTAGTGTTTGTAGCGATTTTTGGGAACTCTTCTCTGGTTTATTCATTAACTATTCTGTCAATTGATTATCATGAGTGGGAGTTCAGATACCATGACTTGCCATTTTTCTTGTGGTTTTTCAGGCTTGTTCTGCCCATTTGGTATGAAAGTAACACCAATTTTGTGCTAGAACTCAATTTTAAGGCAAGCATCACCAAAAGTTCTGTAGTAGCACAGTCAAAAGGCTGCAGATACAGTGTAGTTCAACAGCTACAATCTATTCACCATCAAACAACTATGGATTCATGGGCTAAAACCAGCAAAGAAGAATTTGAGGAACCAGAAATGATAAGTTTTAGGGAGAAATTTAGGGAAAAATAAGATTAGAGGGATGTGGAAAGTTAAAAGAGAGTGAATTTAACCAAGTCTTTATTGCAGAGCAGGAAATGGATTGGACAGAATGATAGAAGAGAGATTAAGGGGAAAATAAGAAAAAAATAGAAAACAAATTAAATTTAAAAAGTGAAACCCTTAAAAATTATGTACATTTGAAGATGATTTTCAGAGAAGAAAAAGATAGGATGAGACGAGGGGAGGGAATGAAAAGAGACATGAAAAACTAAAAAAAAATTCTTAAAATTAGTTACTTGAAAATTATATAGGTATAATGAGATAATACTGCTATTAAAGAATTTAACCCTAAGAGGTTGTGAAATGAGTAATAAATTTGTGAATTAAGTGTGTACACAATGGGGGATAATGTCTAATAATCGATGACAGATAAAAATCTGGGGATAATCAGAACAATAATCAAGTGTTGCAAAAAAGAAAGAGAAAAAATTAAAAGAATTTTTAAAAGGACCAAAAGTTCAGAGGAGATAAAAAAAATGGCATACACACATATGCACCTAAAATAAAACTATGAGAGAAAAAAAAGATTAAGAGAAAACAATTTTTTAATATGAAAAGTTTTAAAAGGTACAAAAAGATTTCTTTTATTTTTTTGGGGGGTGGGGTAGAATGGGAACATCCTGTATGTCCCCTAACCAGTCTGTAATCAGTCTCTTGTTGGCGTCTCTAGTATGTTTGTGATATTTTGTTTTCCTGTGGCTTGATTAGTTTCTTAAGTCAGTTTGTTTCAGCAGGCAGAAAAAATCCTCTATATTACCCAGGATTTTGCGATCCTCCCCCCAGGCTAGTTCAGCGGGAGGAGATCTGTTTTGAGTATCACAAAAGAAGGAGATGGCTTTTTCCACTAGTTTGGAGATACTGTGAAGAGGCTAGGATCTGGGTAGAGTTTAGGCCTTTCAGAAAAGGGTAGCTTTTCCTTCAGTGGCTAGCTTCTGAGACATTCACAGAGCCCAGCCTGGAGCCATTCTCAGGTTTTATCTTTATCAATTGATTGTCTAGGTTGCTGTAGGGAGGGGCAGCCTCAGACTTTGTTTATCCAGAGAAGAAAGTCACTCCTCCAAGGGCGGACTTGCCCTGTCTGGGCTAGATGACTTTCCCTTGGGCAGAGCTGAGCCTGGTAAGTGTGGTCAGGTTCCTTTGACCTTCTAAATGACTCTTGCTTTCTTCCAAGGCCTGAGTTGGAGATAGTTGTTCAAATGGGCCTTTGTCAGTATCAAAGATGGAGATCTCCGGTGATGGTGGCCAGGGGGTGAGGTGGAGGGGGGGCAGGACTGGGGGGGGCGGTAGGCCTTCCCTCCTCTGCTCCCTGAGAAAGAGTGAGGATGTCACTGTTCCTGGGCCATCTCTGGTCTGTGATTTGCAGGATAAAGTTATCTGCTCCTTGTCAGTTTTTGCTGGTGTTGAGTACAATCTGCTCGCTGGCTTTATCTGGTATCTATTTCCCTGACTCTCTGTGTTAAAGGTATGTTGGCTATGGCCACCGCGGCTACTGCCGCAGCTACCAGCAAGTGCTCAAATCTGTCTCCTTGCCTGGATTTTCCCTCTCTGGGCAAACTGTCTGTACTGTGATGGCACACTTATGATTCTCTAGCCTAGGACTATTCAATGGAACACTAAAACTGCTTTCTATGCAAGAGCTTTTGTCACCTCTAGCTTCTCCTCCGCCATCGTCCTCTGAACACATTTTTTACTCTTATTGAAGTATAATTGACATTTTAAAGTAGATTTGTCCAAATATAGTATTAATTTAATCAATCATTTCATTACAACAATGTAGTTCAGATTTATTTCCAGTAAATCTTATCCCTTATAAGAAATGAGAGTATGCTGTGTCAGTCTCCTATCAATATGACAAAATACATTATAAAATTAACTTAGAAGGAGGAAAGATTAATCTTGTCTTCTGATTTTTTACATTTCAATTTACATTTCTTATCCCAATTGCTTTGGGTTGGTTGTGGTACAGTACCCCATATCAGGAACATGTGATGGAATATGTGTATTCATGGAAGCCAGGAAGTAAAGAAGAAGAAGAATAGGAGTAGGAAAGGGAGAAAGAAGAGGAGGGGAATAGGGAGAGGGAGAAAGAAAAGGAGAAGGCGATAGAGAAGTAAAAGAAGGAAGAGAAAGAAAGGTCTTTGATCTTAACATACTCTTTGATAACAAGTTCTCAGTGACATAATCTCTACGACTATGCCCAATTGAAAGGGTTCACCTCTTTATGGCAACAAAGTGAAAGATAATTATTACTCCAAATCCTTTATGATTTCAGATTTAATTTCTAGAGTGGTGGGTAGATCTTTCTATTCAATTGTGATAACTTCTGTTCCTAAATATCAGAGATGCTATTTGGCATAGAGGTGTTTTGGTTATACCATTGCTGGAGAGATGAATGAAATATTTTGAGTGCAAATACATTTTACATAACAGATAAAGAAACTTCTATAGGTTTCATTTTGTGACCTTCAAAAATGAGTATTTCATCTAACTCATAATGACTTGAATTTTTCATAATTTTATGGCATTTCCATTCAAGTATTTGTCATCTATAGTGAACATCTTTCTTTCAAATTGAAGGAAACATAAATACTATCACAAACATTTATCTTTATTATTCTATAGAGAGTAGGTAAAATATGAATTTCCTACCATTCAAAAATAAGTTATCTTCAAATCTATAGGAATAATTGGATAAGACATGAAATATCTTGCTTTAGTTATCTTATACTTAGATTGATTCAATTTCTAAAAATCACTGTTGACATAAAATATATGAAATTCAGTGTTTCTCTGAAATGACTTGGTAATCAATCCTCAGAAATACATGACCAGAAACTAAGATCTTTATATACTAAAAAAATGTATGAATCTACATTTTCATGTCAAAAAAAGTTTAGGTTTAAAAGAAGAGAATATCATGTGACCACAGTAGATAATATTTAATTCAATGAAAAATTGCTTCATTCAGCATGACAGAGCCTTTTGCTTTTAACTTACAAGAGAAATTTGATTAACGATCCCTTTATTGCTTTTGAATAATAGAGTATTTCAATTTGTCCAAAGATTATGTCATTTAAACCTGTGAGTGCATATTTTTTCATAAAAATGAAAAGTTTTGTTCACAGTGCAGGTTGCAGTTTAATAACTAAATATCTAAATATTAATTTGTTAAATTGAGCCTCTAGAACTCAAATGATATGAAATTTATTTTATTCTTAAATATATTAAATCTGTGCTAAATATGGGTGTCTCAAGATTGTAATCCTTGCTACTCAGGAAGTGGGGGTTCAAAGCCAGCCTTGGCAAGAAAGTTTGTGAGACACATCTCAATTAATCACACACATCTTAACACACACACACACACATACACACACACAAAGCCAGAAATGGAATTGTGGCTCAAATGATAGAGCAATATACTTGAGGAAAAAAAAAAACAAACTAAGGGATAGGTCTTGAGTTAAAAATCACAAGACCAACACATACACACATACAATTTTATGTCTAAATACTTATTTTAGTTTGAAGAAATAAACAATATCATGAAAAGTAATATTTGTTACATATCTTGCAACAATTGTGAAGTTGTTCTTAGCAATTTGTCTTAAGATATAACATAGGTTATTATAATTAATATTAATCTAGTTAATATTTATAATTACTCATAATATCTTGGAGTACAAGAGTTGGTATTTTTCTATAGCCATAAGAAATATTCTGAGTAAAAGAAAAAGAGGAAGTTTGGAAGAAAAAAAGGAAGAAAGATAGAAAGAAAGAAAGAAAGAAGGAAAGAAAGAAAGAAAGAAAGAAAGAAAGAAAGAAAGAAAGAAAGAAAGAAAGAAAGAAAGAAAGAAAGAAAGAAAGAAAGAAAGAAAGGACGGAAGGAAGGAAGAAAGAAAAAAGAAAGAAAAAGAGAGAGAGAAAGAAACAAAGAAAGAGAGAAAGGAAGGAAGGGGATAAAGAGAGAGAGGGAGGCAAAGAGGGAGGAAGAAAAGAAGAAAAGAAGGAAGGTAGGAAAAACGAAGGAAGAAAGGAAGGGAAGGAGAAAGGAAGGGACAAAACAAATTAATTTATAAAATCTATTTAGCAAAAACTTCATGTAATTAATCCTTTAGTAAATTCAAGTTTGCAATGTTCACTTCTTTGCATGTTCTCCACGCATGAATGAAACCAACAAATGAAGGCTCAAAAATAAGCAGGCGAATCTGTTTGCATCTGTAGTAATATGTATGCAAATCTTTTTCTCATTTTCTATACTTTATCACATAACTACTGGCAAACAAATTACACTTAGTTATGAATATTCTAAAAATTTATGAATCCAAAGGATGTCAATATGTTATATAATGTGAATACAAGTATTTATAGTGATATTAATATTAAAGTCTTCATGTTATATAAATTATAAAATTTGTTATGTATTTTATCAGAGAAATTAGCATCCTATGATTTTGGTGTCTGTGGGAATCCTAATAGCAGAAAGTAATTAAAATCAAAGGAGATCTGTATTTGTTGGCTCAAATGCCTATTTCTGAAAGCAATAACTCATTGGTGATTGTTCAAACACATCAGAAGTTCCTAAGAAAGATTGTATAATGTTTACATGATTACCTATGATGTGATTCAAGAGCCACTAAACAATCTTATTTCACATTACCATCACTATAATTATTCCTATTGTAAGAAGAATCATTCACATAAGTCACATGATATAAACTTGTCCTTAAGTTATCTTCTATGAAAAAATATCCAAATGATACACTACACCTTCAATTTCCTACCCCTCCTATATTGACTCCCCCACTGTCCTCTCTTGAAGTATAGATATATAGATATATAGATATGTATGTATATATCTATATCTCTATCTCTATCTTATATCTATATATATCTATATATATATACATATATATATATATATATTTATACTGGTATTTATTTTGTTGGGCTTTGACCTAGCCTTTTAAGAGAATTATGGAATTTTCACTCTTCATGGTCTCTGTCACTTCAGATAACTCATTTGTACCTCCTAGCATACCATCCAGTTTGTTTACTTTTATATTTATAGGCACCTTCTACTTACCACAAATTTGGAAATTCATGCAAGCTAAGTTTCTCTGGGTCTGCTTTATTTCACTTAATATTATTTCTAAGTGTTTCATTTTCCTTAAGAATAGTGAAATATTATTCTTTGTGATGGATGAACCGAATTCCATCAGGTAAATTTATTTAAGTCACATCAACAGTAATGGGAAATAAACATCCCCTAGCTCCTTAAAAGAAAATCAATAAGAAAAAAAGGAAACAAAAAAAATTGAACCTCAATTTGCACGTGGTCTTTGTTTTTTTTATTTTATTGTGAAAATACTCTACAGAGGGGTTACAATTACATGGGCAAGATAATGAGTACATTTCTAATAAAGCATTGTAGCCTCCTCCTTTGTTCCCCTTCCCATCCCTTCCCATCCTCCCTCGCCCACCTACCCAATCCTCCCCGCTTGCACGTGGTCTTTGTATATTATGGTGCTTTGCAATTGTGGATTATGTGACTATCCCAAGAATCTGGGTTCAAATCACAAGGGCTACTTAAAGAAAATTTCAAAATCTAGAGCAATTAACAGAGGTCAGCAGTTGCTTGTAGTTTTCATTACAGTCGCAGCTAGAAATCAACGGTACAAAGGAAATAATTCTACTGCTTTGCAGGGAAGAATGTCATGGAAAAGAATACTTTTATCTTGTTAGATGACATAAGACGACCACACTTTAAAAGCTGACTAAACGATCAGCCCTTTGAATAACAGTGCCATTTTTAAGGCACTCTAGATAATTTAAGTCCTTCATCCCTCCACAACTATTAATGCCATTCACAAATCATTGTCGAGGGGAATTTCCAATTCTATTTGATATTTCAAATGGCTTAGGAGTAACATAAACAATAATTCAAATTGTTGAGAAAATGAATTTAGGAATATGGCATGTCCTTTGTAATTTAATATTTGAAATTAGGGCAAAATGCCAGAAACAGACTCTGCAAGAAAGAAACAGAAGTCTTTGATAAGATATATTAAAGATTACCTTGGGACAATTAATTTTACCTACATTTTTCATTTTATGACAACGTATTTTTGTCTGATAATCAAAGAGACTCAAAAATTTTTTAATTATGTTATGAAAAATGCATAATCATGAATGAATGAAATCAGGAAGTAGATGGCTCAAGAGCTGGTTGGTTATTTTAAATATTCTCAATATTTTGAATGAGCTGGTGCTTTTGTGTGTGGGGGATTATGAATGTATTTTATGTCTGGGCAGGAAAGTTTGATTATTAGATCATTTTCTGATACCCAATGTCAAGAATCTATCCTGAGTCAGAGTAGTAGATGTGTGTGTGTGTGTGTGTGTGTGTGTGTGTGTGTGTGTGTGTGTGTGTGTGTGTGTGTGTGTGTGTGTGTGTAAGACTGCCTAACTGTAAGTCTGTATTTAGGAGGAAGTATCTTATTTCTCTCAGGGTATATAGTTAATTCTATTAGTTATATTACATTAAAGACAGCAGATAAACGTAATTAACATTTTGAGATGTATGTTTATTTTCCTATGATTGCATGAACAAACTATAAAGTTATGTTTGGGGTATGAGTTTTGTGGAAGGTCAGCTGAAAGCATAAACATTTGGAATCTTGAGAAAGATATAAATGGCAATCATTTCAGTGTAGATCAATTTAAGACAACACTTGCAAGGATATGTTATCCAATATGAAAATGAAATATTTATTGATTTTCCAAAGCTACACTATTCTAGATATTTGTAGGAAAACAGGTTAAATTATGGAAACATAAAAGTAATATCATTATTTATTGCATACAATTTTACATTTTACTTTTGTCAAGTAAAAATACCATTTATTTCTTCTGTATAGGAAGGAAAACCCTAAATATTACAGTTTGTGCCATATTCCCAATTGGGAAGATTTGTGTATACCAATAAGTTTATTTCTTTGTTTCTGCTTTCCTATTCATAATTCTGCTTCTCATAGTATTCTTCTAAGGACTTTTTCTTTCTCTCATTTTGGATTTGAGCATACCTCATGAACTTTCCTACCAGCCTGAAAACAATTATCCCCCAAGTCACATCCTTCTTAATCACTAGGATTATAGAGATGAGTCATGGACCCCAAGAGTCAATGACTTTTCATGTCTTACAGATTCCCATGTTTTCTAGTAATTATAATAATAAACGACCACAGATTGGGTAGCATTAACACTGTAAATACATTGCCTCTGAGTTGGAGAACTAGAACTCCAAGATCAGAGTTGACTTCTGAGTCCTCCTTCCTTGTCATATTCAAGGCATTCTGCTTTTCTTGGAGGAGACTTCAAATTAAATGCTAACTTTGAGATTCTGTTTCCATATGCAGTCACTTTCTAAGACAATGTGTTTTTGATCTTTAGTATGATTTCAGTGGGACCATATCCAACATATAACATGTTACTTAATAGATAGAAGAAAATCTCTAATAAGAAATTATTTGTTGTGGCATGGAAGTTATGGGTATACTTTTAAAAAATAGGAAAAGAAATAAAAGTTTTATTAGAGCTTCTAAAACCAGTATGAATTCTTGACATTAGACATGCCAAATTCTTACCCTGGCACACACTTAAATTCCTAGTGGTACTGGAGGATTGAACCCACAACCATATATTTGTGAATCAGCATCTCTACTACTACCTGCAGATTATAATTGGATTGCTTATTTTGAGGTAGTATCAATATGCTTGGGCCTGCTTAGACTGCAGTCCTCCTAACACAAGCATAAAACATTGTACCCAGGAAATGGTTAGAGTTTCTGAAACTGCTTTTTGTGTCTGGGCTTGCCTGGAACTGGAATTCAATAATCTCTATTTTCCAAGTAGATAATATTATAGGTTTGAGCCACTTTGTCCAGAAAAAGTATACAATTTCAAAAAATCTTTATATTGCCAATATTTGTGCTTAACATACATAGCTAACCTTAATATTCTCCATCTTTTCTTTAGTACTCTGAGTTGAAAACATTGGTTTTCTTGGTATACATGGCTTTGTTTTGGATGGAATCCCATCATAATCAAAAAAATCTCCCAAAAGTTTATGTCATAAGTCATGGAAAAGAAGGCTTCAGGTTGAATGAAAAACACTGATCCTTAAGTTATAAATGCAGTGTATATATAGTGTTAGTCCATACTTTCTTAAGTATGAGGAGGAAGGAAGTAATGTGAAAGAAATGTGAAATTCTGTAGTTGTCATTTCCTTTATGTTATCTTCCTTCCTTAAAGCTTGCTTTATTAAACCACTCTGGGTGAATATTTGTTGGACTGATTAGGAATCTTCTCCAGGAAATGAAGCTGATTTTAGAAGGCTGATGATGTGGTAAATAAAGGAATGATCAGAATGAGCAGATATTGTCACAGAATGAGGCGACCAGGTTAACTGCTGAACTGCAAAACAAACCAGTTTCAAGTCTGATGATCCACACTGGAACATATATATATACATATATATATATATATATATATATATATATATATATATATATATATATATATATACACATATATATATACACATATATACATATACATATATACAAATACATAAATAGATGAACCATTAAATCTCCAGTAGAATATAGAGAAACGTGGCATGACCAGTATTGTACTATATCATACTGGTTGCAGGAAAGGCGCAGTAAAACATCAATAGTTAAGAATAGATTTTGCATAGATATTGTAAAGGATGAAAATTCTTCCCTCATAATATAATTTACAAATATCCTCAGTATGTTTTAAGTGTTTTTTATTGTGAAAATACTGTGCAGAGGGTTTACAATTGCATGGGAAAGGTAATGAGTACATTTCTTATCAAGAATTTTTACCTCCTCCTTTGTTTCCCCTTAGAATCCCTTCTCTTCACCCCCCTCCCGACCCTCCCCCCCCCCGCCCCACCTGAGCCAAAGTTGTAAATTTCTTGGCCTGGCACCAGTGGCTCATGCCTGTAATCCTAACTACTAAGGAGGCTGAGATATGAGGATCACAGTTCAAAGCCAGCCCGGGTAGGAAAGACCTTGAGACTCCTATCTCCTATAAACCACTAGAAAACTGGAAGAGGCGCTGTAGCTCAAGTGGCAGAGTGCTCGCCTTGAGCTGAAGAGCTGTGGAACAGTGCCCAAGCCCAGAATTCAAGCCCCATGACTGACAAAAAAAAACCCAAACTTGTACATTGCGTTTTTCAACATAAGATCTTGTACATCTCATTGTTGCAATGGGTCCAACAGTATCCCTATTTAAAGAATTTGGTTTTTCCCTTCCCCTCCACAAATTATACCAATATCAAAAACAGTGAAAACAGGGTTAAGTTTTTATTTTATATATTGTAGTAGGAGCATCTATACAATGCTGAAAATAGGAATTACACAAAATATGCAACATGGCTAGGCACTGGTGATTCAAGGATGTAATCTTAGCTAGTTAAGAGGCTAATATCTGACGATCACAGTTCAAAGCTAGCCTGAGTAGGAAAGTTCATTAGATTTTTATCTCCCAATAACCACCAGGGGAAAAGAAGTTCCAGTTCAGATTGTATGTCGAGCACTGTCCTAGAACACAAAAACACCATCCAGGCCCTGAGTTTAAGCCCTGGAATCAACAGAAACTAAAACATAAAACAAAACAAGGAGTTAGATATTTTAGAATGAAGCACAATTTAATATACTCTACATTTTTAGAAAGACTAGACTTCTGTGTTAGCTTTATAACCTACCATAATAAGTGATATTGTCCTTTTATTAAACAGAAAGGCTTACTCAGATTTACAAGTTTGAAGGTTTCAGTGGATGTTCAGTTGGTTTTATTGATTTAGGGGCCTGTGACAAGACAATGTCAAGGTGGGGAGTATGTCAAAGAGAAAAGTTTTGATCTACAATGATTAAAAGATAAAAGGAGAAAGTAGATGAGAGTGTATGTTCTCATAGGTTTCACACTGAAGAACTTAACCTCCAGAAGAACTATTCAGGTATTCTCCAAATTCTGGGAGGGACTAGAAAGTCATTTTTCTTTAACACATAGGTCTTTCTGGGGCATTCTAAATTCAAATGGCAACATCTTCACCAATGATAATAACATGTCCAGGGGTGGAAGCAACTAGATATTTCTATAAATTCTAATCAGACCTCAACAGACTAAATATATTATGGAATTCCTATTAAAATATTTTCTTGCAGACTTACTGGGTCTTCATACTACACATGTGTATATCTGTGTGTTTGTGTGTATGTGTATGCTTGAATAAAGTAATACAACAATGTAGCAGATAAAAGAATTCGTATGGCCTTTTGTTTTTCTTCTCATACAATGAAAGTCTGTCACAATTCCCAGTCAAATCCTATCCAAGATTCAAACATTAATGGTGTCCAAAAGTTTTGCATGCCATCCCAAGTACATCCACCTCTTTAAGATGGCCATGGTATATAAAATTTTAAGTCTTCGAATTACGTTGTCACCAAGGAAACAATATACAATATTCCTTTAAAAAATACCTAGATTGTAGAACACTTTAGCCAGAAAATTGAAGGAATATTCTTTATGTGAATTAATTTAAATATTTGTCACTAAATTTGATGTTCTATATCCACAACTCAGAGCCCTATTAAACTACATAATCACAAAACTTTTTGATATCAGAATTAAACTGCATAATCACAAAACTATTTGATGTCGGTATAATTTGTGGAGGGGAAGGGGAAAAACAAGTCGTTTAAATAAGGATACAGGTGGACCCGTTGCAACAATGAGAAGTACAAGTTGTTATGTCGAAAACGAACTTTACTACTTTGGTGGCAGGGGGGGGGTGAGGAGGATTGGGTGGGGGAGGGGGAGGAGGATGGGAAGGAATGGGAAGGGGAAACAAAGGAGGAGGCTACAATGCTTGATAAGAAATGTACTCATTATCTTGGCCATGTAATTGTAACCCTTCTGTATCGTATTTTCACAGTAAAAAATGAATAAAAATTTAAAAAAAAAGATTTACAGAGTAAGTTTCTGGCATATATTTTTTTGTTCCTCTTTTTTTTTGGGTGATATAAATATTTTTTAAAGACAACTTGGTCTTAAACATTACCCACAAAATTTGTGCTGTCATAGATTCAGAGAGTTTTTTTGATTAATTTAAGACAATAGTAGGCCCATTTTATGGCAAGGCAAAAATATAAAAACCAATGACATTTTTACTGAACAACCACTCATAAAAAATCATGAAATAATAAAATAAAACTCCATGTCAATTTTTTTTGTCGGTCTTGAGGCTTGAACACTGGGCCTGGGCACTGTTCCTCAGAAATTCAGCTCAAGGCCACCACTGTACCATTTGAGCCACAGTGCTGTTTCTGGTTTTAGGTGGTTTATTGGAGATAAGAGATTCACAGACTTTTCTGCCCAGGAGGGCTTTCAACCACTATCCTCAGATCTTAGATTCCTGAGTAGCGAAGATTACAGGCATGAGCCACCAAAGCCCAAATCCACTGATTCTTCTTATACTTTCTGATATATCAAACAAAATATAAACACAAAACAATTGAAATAAAATGCACACATATGTTGAAATCACCACAGCTGGAAAATCAACCAAGAAAGTGAAACTCTCCCAGGAACAAAAACATGTTGTGCCCAGTTATTTTTTTAAGTACAAAAACCTCAAATAAATTTTAATTTGAGTAAAGCTATTAGGATAATTTTCTCTCAGAAATAAGGTTGTGTTAATTTGTAATAAAATTCATCTGGATGAACCGAATATAGCAAATCCCTTGAATGGATCAAATGGTTTAAAACAAATGTAACTGGATATGAAGTAAGATCTGCACATATATAAAAGAAAAAACGTGCTACAATAACCATAGTCCTGCTGGTAGCTTTAGTATGGTCTTTATCCCACTTATTTATTGGGGTTTCTTTGAGGATTTGTTGTTGGGGGAATTAATTTATTATGTTTCAGTTATATTTTAGATATGAGACCCTTGTACAGTGTATGGCTAATGAAGATCTTGTCCCAGTCTGTGGGCTTTCTATTGAGCTTGCTAGCTATGTCCTTTGATATGCAGAAATTCTGCAATTTCATGCAATCCCATTTGTCCAACTTTCTTTGATTTCTTTTTTTTTCTGGGTCTCTATTAAGAAAATTCCAGCCTGTGCTAAGGTATGGAACCAACTCAGATGCCCCTCAGTAGATGAATGGATCAAAAAAATGTGGTATATATACACAATAGAATTCTATGCCTCTATCAGAAAGAATGACATTGCCCATTTGTTAGTAAATGGAACGACTTGGAAAAATTATATTAAGTGAAGTATGCCAGACACAAAAAAAAGGTCCCATGGTTTCCCTTGTTTACAATAATTAGTATATGTCTGAGACAAGCACAAAAGGTCAGATAAGTTGATGTTATGTGAAATGAACCACAAGATAAGTGTTCAAACGTTTTTGCTTTCATGCAATTGTTTCTAACATATTTATAAGATGATTTATTTGTTGCTTTGTAAGTCCCTGCCCCACGGTATAACCTCTGATTTCACTGTATTTGATGTTGGTATAATTTGTGGAGGGGAAGGAAAAAAATCGTTTAAATAGGGATACAGGTGGACCCATTGCAACAATGAGATGTACAAATTGTTATGTAGAAAACTGAACTTTACAACTTTGGTAGGGTCAGGGGACCAGGAAGGGAGATGGGAAAGGATGGGCAGGGGAAACAAGGGAGGAGGCAACAATGCTTGATAAGATATGAATTCACTCTATTGCCCATGTAATTGTAACTCCTCTATACAGTATTTTCACAATAAAAAAAGAAAAGAAAAAATGATACATTAGTAAATCACAAAAATCATGACATATTTAAAAAATTCAGAAATGCATGAATATGTCCAATAGTATCCATATTGAGAACTAAATACCACTGATTTAACAACAAAATATGCAAATAATAGAATCTTAGCAGTGTACATGAGTGTACATAATTTAAAACTACTCTAAATTACACTGTTTGTGGAAGATTGAATGTGGGTTTTCTGAAGGAAAACATCAGCACATTGTATAAATGAAATTAAAAATCTCATGAAAAGTGGGAATAGTCGTTTCTGGAAAACACGATTTTAACAAGTGGTGGTCACAATCTTTCTGGTACTGACAAAAGTATATACCTATTTAGGTAGATTCAAAAAAGATTCAAGTTACTCGAACTGATTTGAAACTTTGGCAAAGTAGCAGGAAACAACTATAACATTATTATGGATGTTGACCCTGGCATGGAATTCAATTCCTCTTTAATTTGACAAATGAACATATGTAACTTCTCCAACTAAATGTCAAGACCTAACTAAATATATAATCAGAAAAGTCATCAAGCAAGCCATATTGCAACTGGAGTAAAAGAAAAATCAGTCACACTGATTCTGTATTTATTTTAAGTTTTGATATTTTTTCATAAATTATACCCTTTGGCTTTCATTTCTAAAACACAGTGTTAAATGATGTTTGTCTTGGTAACTAATTTTGGATGCCTCCTTAAATTTTGCTCTAATATAATGTCTCACTTCAGTTCCTAATCCACGAAATGTGTTGATTACAAAACAAATGCTAATAACCACTGTTAATAATACACAGAATCTCATAAGAATGACACCAGTAAGCATAGGTTAACATTTTGATATCATGGTCTCATGACTAATGAGGCCTACCTGCATGAGCATAGTTGTGCCTAGATTCCTCCGCCTAAATTTAGCCACTGTTAAAAAATGGTTATATCTTTATTTGTCTCCCATCAGAGATTAAACCTGAGTATAGAACCTAAGGAAAATGATAAGGTAAGAATTTAGCTTTTCTGGATATAAATTAAACAAAATACAGCAGAGAGTAAGTCACTGGTTTAAAGTCAAGCTATTTCTCCAAAACATTCTAAGCATTTCCTTACAATATGCATTATTCTCAAGAAGGGTATGCATTATTCTCAAGAAGGGAATGGGGAATGTGAGAAGAGGACTAACCAAATATTGTCTTTAAATATACAGAATTTGGATTTACCTCTTTATTTCACTATAAGCATTTTTGATAAAAACTACTGTTTGAATAATTGATTTCCAGGTCAGGTATAATATATCCTAGTTGCATATACCAAACTACATTCAGAAAATGGTAATTAGGAATTAACTAAATAAACCATATTCAATAAATAGCAAAAAGTATATACCTATAGAGATAATATTCTGAAGAATGCATTGGAGAGTTCCCAGAAGATGGCGGAGGAGAAGCTGGAAGCTAAAAAAGCTCTCGCATAGAAAGCAGTTTTAGAGTTCCAGTGAACAGTCCTAAGCCAGAGAATCACACCAAGTGTGCCATTACAGGATATAGAGTTAGGCCAGCGAGGGAAAATCCAAGCAATAGACAGATCAGAGCTCTTGCCAGCAGCCGCCACTGCTACAGCTGCTGCGTTGGTGGTGGTGGCCAAACCTGCCATACCTGAATCACAGAAAGTCCGGGAAGAATGATCCTGACGCAGTGGGTGAGCAGATTCTACTCAACACGAGCAAGAACCGACAAGGAGCAGACATCTTCATCCTGCAGTTCGCAGACCAGAACCAAGACATGGCGTGAGTAGAAGCCTGACGTCCTCTCTCCTTCTCGGGGAGCAGAGGAGGGAAGGCCACCCCTCCCCCCCCCCAGTACCGGAGATCTCCATCTTGGATAACCACAAAGCTCAGTGGAACTGCTAGCCCTAACTCAGCCCTTGGAAGAAAACTAGAGTCTTTAGCAGGTAACAAGAACTAAAGCTGACCTGCCAGAATAAGCTCCACCCACGGAAAAGTAACCCAGCTCAGGTACAAGCCCTAGGAATGGCTTTCTTCACTGGGTAATCAGAGCCAGAGGCTGCCCCTCCCTTTAGCAGCCTTGACAATCTATTGAAATTCTGTAAACATAAACCCTGAGAATGGCTCCAGGCTGGGCTCTGTGAGTTTCTCACAAACTAGCCCCCAGGAAAAGCTACTGTTTGCTGAAAGCCCTCAACTCTACCCAGAACCTAGCCTCATCACAGCATCTCCAAACTTGAGGAAAAAGCCATCTCCCTCTTTTGTGATACTCAAAGCAGATCTGCCTCCCATTGAACTAACCTGAGAGGAGGATCGCAAAATCCTGGGTAAAGCAGACCATTTTTCTGCCAGTGCAAACAAACTGACTTAATAAACCAAACAAGCCACAGGAAAGTCAAACACCACAAGCAGAACAGAGACTCCAACAAGAGGTTGGTTAAGACACAAGGGAGATACAGGATTTTTCCCACCCCTCCCAAAAAAATCAAAGAACATTTTTTTTTTCTTCTTTTACTTTTTTTTTGTACCTATTACAAAAAAAATTTTTTCTTTTCTAAAACTTTTTTTAATTTTTACTTTTTTTGAAAAAACTGTTTTCTAGTAACATTTTTTCCTCTTATAATTTTTATTTTAGGGATACGTGTGTGTGCATTTTTCATTCTTTTAAAAAAAAATTTCTTTTTGTTTTTTGTTTAGCTCTTCTGAACTACTGATCTTTTTTTCTTCCTTTCTTATCCTTTTCACGTTTTCTTCTCTTTTGTTCTCTTTTATGTGACTTAATTTTTGATCTGTACATCTTCAGATAAACCCATAGTTGACTATTAGACCCTATCCCACACTGTGTACACACTTAATCCACAAATTTATTACTCAATTCAAAACCTCTGAGACTTAAATTCCTTAATAGCAGTACTACCTCTTTATACATATATAATATTTTAGGTATTTTTAATTTTAATTTTTTCACATCTCCTTTATATCCCTCACCTTCCCTCATTATATTCACGTTCCTCTCTGAATAGTGTGTTTTTGACCTGCATAATATTTTTAATTTTCACATTACTATTTTTTCTAGTCTTTTTTCTTTTCCCTTTCTCTTTCTTCTTTTTTCTCGCTCTCTACTTTCTTCCTATCCAACTTATTTGCTCATTTTAGATTAGGACTTAATAAAGTTAACTCTCCCT
The DNA here is from genome assembly GCF_024711535.1 of Dipodomys merriami. Taxonomy (NCBI): domain Eukaryota; kingdom Metazoa; phylum Chordata; class Mammalia; order Rodentia; family Heteromyidae; genus Dipodomys; species Dipodomys merriami. The sequence goes on from NW_027206038.1 coordinate 83,553, forward strand.
GTACCTTCCAACATCACTCTATTCCTATTTTTTACCCACATTGCTCCCTAACCCTAATAATTTTTGGTTTTCCAAATTCTTCTTTGTGGTTCATAGCCCATTCATATATAGTTGTTTGATGTTGAATAGATGTATCTGTTGAACTAGAATTTATCTGCAGACTATTGACTGTGCAAATACAGACTTTGGTTGATGCTTGTCTTAAGATAGTGTTCTACCACAAAACTGGTGTTAATTTCATCCCAAATGGGCAGAGTAACCCGGAAAATAACAAGAAAAATGGCAAGTATGGGTACCTCAACTCCCACTCATGATAATCAGGGGACAGAACAGATAATGAATAGTACAGAGGAAAGTTCCCAAATAGCTCTACAAACACTGCTGGCAAACATGATAAATGAAAAGATCGAAAACATACAAAGGATTCTGTATGAGCGTGATAGAGAGAGAGGATGAAAACAAAAGGTAAATACAGGAAAAGATCGAAAACCTACAAAGGACTCTGTGTGATCATGATAGGGAGAGAGAAGAGGCAATCCAAAGGTTTATACAGGAATATCATGAGCGTGAGAAAGCTACTCAAAAACTGATACAGAATTTCTGTGAGCAGCTTGAGAATACCCAAAGAGAAAGACAGGAAAGGCGTGAACAGGCTGAGAACACTCAAAGAGAAATACAGTAATGGCATTATTGGGAGCCGGAGCAAGCTAAACAAAGAGTAATACAGGAATTGAGAGCAGGATGAGAATACACAAAGATCACTACAGGCATTCATGGGATCCATTAACAAAGAGCTGAAGGAAGTCAGGGAGACCACAAGGGGAATGCTGAATGGAACACAAGAGAAGTAATGGGAGTCCAAGGAAACCATAGCCAATCAAGTATGTGATTTGAGAATAAACACTGAACACCAAATTAAGGAAGTAAAGAAGTTTATAAAAGATCTAAAACCAAGCTTCAAAAACGAATTTGAAGCCAACAAACTTGACCAATTAGAAGGAAAAAAAATAAAAAACAAAGTAGAAAGTCTTGACAGCAGGTTATACCATGCAGAAAATCAAATCTCGGGGATTGAAGGCAGCCTAGATATTACAGAGAAAGAACATACAACCATCCAAGACAAGTACAATAAATACGATAGATCTATCCAACACTTGGAAGACACCATCAGAAGGCCTAATGTAAGGATAATGGGTGTAGAGGAGCACCTAGAAACAGAAGTGAATGGTCTAGGAAATTTATTTAATGGGATCCTAGCAGAGAACTTCCCAAATATGCACAAAGATAGTCATATTCAGATACAAGAAGCATTTAGAACTCCAAATAGGCCAGACCAGAATAGGACATCCCACCTTCACATTATAATCCACACAGGATCAACTCAAACAAAGGAAAAGATCCTTAAAGCTGTCCGGGAGAAAAAAATTAATCACCTATAAAGGGAAACCAATTAGAATCACCTCATATTTCTCAGCAGAGACAATCAAAGCAAGAAGAGCCTGGAATGATGTATGCTATGCCCTAAACACAAACAAATATCAACCAAGAATACTGTATCCAGCTATAATCTACTTCATAACTAAAGGCCAAATGGAAACCTTCCATAGCAAAGAAAAACTGAAACAATACATCTCCATTAAACCAGCCCTACAAAAGATTCTTAAAGATGTCCTACACATAGAAAACCAAGAAGACCACAATAAAGGCCAAGAAACTGCAACCAAACTGAGAATCCAAGAACCATATGAAGAACCCAGTTTCGCAGCCCCCAAGAAGGTTGATAACATGGCAGGAACTTCCAAATACCTCTCAGTCCTATCTCTTAACATTAACGGACTTAACTCTCCAATTAAGAGACATAGACTCTCTATTTGGATTAAAAAACAAGATCCTTCAAACTGATGCCTTCAGGAGTCACACGTTGCCCGTAAAAAAAACCAAAACAACAACAACAAAAAAAAAAACACATTTTCAATGTTAAAGGTTGGAACAAAATCTACCAAGCAAACGGCCCCCATAAACAGGTGGGAGTTGCAATCCTAATATCAGATAACATAGACTTCAAATTAAATTCGTGAGAAGAGATAAAGAAGGTTGCTACATACTAATTAAGGGATCTCTCCTTCAGGAGGATATTAGAACTCTAAATATATATTCACCAAACAACGCAGAACCCAAATTTATCCAAGAAACAATATTTTCCTGCAAATTCCACATAGATCCAAAGACATTAAATGTTAGGGATTTTAACACACCACTCTCCCGACTAGATAGATCACTCTGCAAAAACTCAATAGAGAAATCACAGATCTAAGCAGCTCCATAGATGAACTAGATTTAACAGACATCTGCCGAATATTTCACCCAGGAGCATCAGAATACACGTTTTTCTCAGAAGCACATGGAACATTTTCTAAAATAGACCACAATTTAGGCCACAAAGCAAACTTTTCCAAATTCAGAAACATTGAAGTTATACCTTGCATTTTCTCTGACCACAAGGGAATAAAATTAGAACTCAACAGCAAAAGCTACCGAAGAAAGTCCGGTAACACATGGAGGCTGAACAACACACTTCTGAATCACCAGTGGGTCATGGAAGAAATTAGAAAGGAAATTCAAATGTTCATGCTATTCAAGAAAAATGAGCACACAAATTATCAGCTCCTCTGGGACACAGGAAAGGCAGTACTCAGAGGCAAGTTTATAGCTCTGAGCTCCTGCATCAACGAATTTGAGAAATCTGAAACCAACAATTTAATGATACTTCTAAACTTTCTTGAAAAAGAGCAGAAAGATAAACCCCAATCCAGTGGACCGAAAGAAATAATTAAAATTGAATCAGAATTAAATGAATTAGAACCCAAAAAATAAAACTATAGAGAGAATCAACAAAACAAAGATTTGGTTTTTTGAAAAAATTAACAAAATTGACAGACCCTTAGCAAATGTTATCAGAAAAAGAAGACAACACACCCAAATAAATAAACTCAGAGATGAGAATGGAAACATCATCACCACAGAAACAACTAAGATTCAGAACATTATAAGGGAATACTTCTCAAAACTTTATGCTAATAAGTTTGAGAACTTGGCAGAAATGGACCTTTTCCTAGCACATATTGATATGCTAAGACTAAACCAAGATAAGTTAAACCATCTTAACAAGCCCATATGAAGCATTGAAATAGATAGCAATAAGAGACCTCCCAGCTAAGAAAAGTCCAGCACCAGATGGTTTTAAAGTGGAATTCTACAAGTACTTCAAGGCAGAGCTCACACCAATACTCCTCCAACTCTTCAAAGAAATTGAAAGGGAAAGTTCACTACCGAACACATTCTATGAAGCCATCATAACCCTCATCCAAAAACCAGGCAAGGACTCATCCAAGAAAGAGAACTATAGACCCATTTCTTTGATGAACATTGATGCAAAACTTCTCAACAAAATTTTGGCCAATCATCCAAAAAATCAAACACATGATCCAACAGGATTCATTTCAGGAATGCAAATCTGGTTGAATATACACAAATCAATTAATATTATTCATCACATCAACAGGAGCAAGGATAAGAACCTCATGGTTATCTCAATAGATGCAGAAAAAGCATTGGACAAGATCCAACACCCCTTTATGATAAAGGTTTTGGAAAAATTAGGAATCCATGGAACATTCCTCAATACAATAAAGGCTGTATATGACAAACCTACAGCCAGCATTATACTTAATGGTGAAAAACTAAAGCTATTTCCTCTTAACTCAAGAACAAGACAAGGATGTCCACTCTCTCCACTTCCCTTCAATCTAGTATTAGAATGCTTAGCTACAGCAATAAGACAAGATGCAAACATAAAGGGGATCCAAAAAGCGAAAGAAGAAATTAAACTCTTCCTCTTTGCAGATGACATGGCCTTGTATTTAAAGAATCCCATAGACTCCACACCCAAATTACTCAAGCTGATTCAAAACGTTGGCAAAGTAGCAGGTTATAAAATTAACCCCCCAAAATCAATTGCTTTTCTGTACGCTAACAATGAGAAAGTGTGGCTGAATTTAGGAAAGCAACTCCATTTGTAACAGCCCCACCAAAAATAAAATACTTAGGAATTAACTTAACCAAAGAAATGAAGGACCTCTATGATGAAACTTTAAAAACTTGAAAAAGGAAATCAACACAGAACTTAGAAAATGGCAAAAACCTCCATGAAACTTTAAAAACTTGAAAAAGGAAATCAACACAGAACTTAGAAAATGGCAAAACCTCCCATAGAAGGACCTCTATGATGAAACTTTAAAAACTTGAAAAAGGAAATCAACACAGAACTTAGAAAATGGCAAAACCTCCCATGCTCCTGGATTGGCAAGATTAACATCGTGAAAATGACAATACTTCCCAAGGCTCTCTACAAATTCAATGTGATACCTATCAAAATTCCAACCTCATTCTTCAAGGCAATAGAAGAGGCAATCCAAAAATTCGTATGGAACAATGAAAGACCCCGAATATCAAAAACGCTCCTCAATGGAAAGAACACTGCTGGAGGAATATCAATACCAAATTTCAAACTCTACTATAAAGCCATAGTAATCAAAACAGCTTGGTACTGGCCCAAGAACAGCCCTCAGGATAAACGGAATGGAATTGAAAACCCATAAATGAACCTAGAGACCTATTGCCATCTAATCTTCGATAAGGAAGCTACAAAAAAATGGAAGAAAGACAGCCTCTTCAGTAAATGGTGCTGGCAAAATTGGTTAACTACTTTTAGAAAACTAAATCTAGATCCTTATATTTCACCCTGCACCAGAATCAACTCCAAATAGATCAAAGACCTCAGAGTCAAAGCAGAAACTATGAAGATATAACTGCATGGAATAGGAGAAACCCTAGGTCTCCTTGGCACAGGCCGAAATTTTCTGAATAGAGACCCGGAAACACAACAAATCAAAGAAAGGTTGGACAAATGGGATTGCATGAAGGTGCAGAGCTTCTGCCTGGCAAAGGACATAGCTAGCAAGATCAATAGAAAGCCCATGGATTAGGAGAATATCTTCACTGGCCATACAACCGACAAGGGTCTCATATCTAAAATATACTTGGAACTCAAAAAATTAAATCCCTCAACAACATGCCCTCAAAGAAACACCTGCCCAATAAATAAGTGGGCGAAAGACTTAAAGAGAAACTTCTCTGAAGAAGAAAGAAGGATGGCCAATAAACACATTAAGAAATGCTCAACCTCCCTAGCCATAAAAGAAATGCAAATCAAAACACCATTGAGGTACCACCTCACCCCAGTTAGAATGGCTTTAATCAAGCATTCTAACAACATCAGATGCTGGAGGTGATGTGTACAGAAGGGAACCTTACTTCATTGTTGGTGGGAGTGTAAACTTGTTCAACCACTTTGGAAAGCAGTATGGAGGTTCCTCAAAAGACTTCACATAGAGCTCCCCAATGACCCAGCAATCCTACTTTTGGGCATTTACCCAAATGTTTACAAACAAGACCACACTAAAGCTACCAGCACAACTATGTTTATTGCAGCATTATTTACCATAGCTAAGACATGGAACCAACCCAGATGCCCCTCAGTAGATGAATGGATCAAGAAAATGTGGTATATCTACACAATGGAATTCTATGCCTCCATCAGAAAGAATGACATTGCACCATTTGTTAGGAAATGGAAAGTCTTGGAAACAATTATATTAAGTGAAGTAAGCCAGGCCCAAATAAACATAGTTCCCATGGTTTCCCTTATTTGCAATATCTAGTATATGTATGAGTCAAGCGGAAAAGGTCAGATAATGTGATGTTAGGAAAATGAAACCTTAGATACGTATTTAAATGGTTCTTTTTCTTTCATGCATTTGTTTCTAAAGCATTTATAAGAATATTTCTTTGTTGCTTTGTATGTCCCTCCCCACAGTATAACCCCTGCTTTCACTATAATTGATGTCAGTATAAATTGTGGAGGAGAAGGGGAAAAACATTTCATTTAAGGATACAGGTGGACCTGTTGCAACAATAAGTACAAGTTGTCATGTCGAAAACGACCTTTACAACTTTGGTGGGTGGGGGGATGATTGGGTGGGGTGAGGGGGAAGGCTGTGAAGGGATGACAAGGGTAAAAAAAGGAGGAGGCTGCAATGCTTGATAAGAAATGTACTCATTATCTTGCCCATGGAATTGTAAGCCCTCTATACAGTATGTTCACAATTTAAAAAAAAGAAATGGTAAGTAACGTTTTATGAAAAGAAAAAAAAAAGAAAATGCACTGGAAATATTCTAATAAAGTAATTAATTGGATTGAACAATTTCACATTGACAGCAAATAACTAGAATAATTTAAAGCTCATTGGACAAGATTGTCTTTCTATGCATGTGTTTCTAACGCATTTATAAGATTATCTCTTTGTTGCTTTGTATGTCCCTCCTCCATAGTATAACCCCTGCTTTCACTATATTTGATGTCAGTATAACTTGTGGAGGAGATGGGGAAAAACCAGTTGTTTAAGGATACAGGTGGACCAGTTGCAACAATGAGAAGTACAAGTTGTCATGTCCAAAACTAGCTTTACAACGTCGGTGCGGGGGGGTGTGGGGAAAGGGGGGAAAGGAGAAGGATTGGTATTGGGGGGGAGGGGGGAGGCTGGGAAGGGATGTGAAGGGTAAACAAAGGAGGAGGCTGCAATGCTTGGTAAGAAATGTACGCATTATCCTGCCCATATAATTGTAACTCCTCTGTACAGTATGTTCACAAATAAAATTAAATTAAATTTAAAAAAAAGATTGTCTTTCTAAATGATAAAAACTTATTTCTTCTTTTACTTTGTCAGCGAAATAACTGCAAAAAAAACAACTTAACATATGAATCTATAACAACTGGAATGAATTTTTGTCTTTTTATTATCAAATATTAATTTCACTTAGTAATTTTATTGTGTTATACTCATATGTCCACATAATGTAGCTTGTAAAATTTTATTCCTTTTATTAATTTAATTATACTACTTTTTACTTAATTTGATGTTGTGATCATACTAACTTATAAAGTATTTGAGCATATTTACTCCATAATATTTCTCTTCATTTCCTCATTCACTTTTTTCCAAACTTAATAACTTCCATCTTTTACACTTGGGTCGTTTATTTTATTTTCTGGGACTAGAGTCTGCATATGAGAAATCTAGTATTTGTTTTACACAGTATAACTTATTCCTTTAATATGAAGGTTTCCAGTTCTATCTATTTTTCTGCAGAATAAGTGATTCTATTATTATGTTTGGCTTCACAATATATCATTGTGTATATATGCATATATATATATTACAATTTCTTTATACAATCAGAGATTAAGGAACATGTAGGTGAATTCTGTGGTTATTCCTGTTTTGGGATTTTTGGGGGGAACAAGAAAGGATGTAAATAATGATATTTGGATAGAGAAACGTGATCTTTAGGTTTTCACTCTAGTATTTGAAATATCCTCCCACCTGCTCTTTCATTAGTATTTCAATAATGCTTCATATTTAAAAAGTGAAATTTAATTACACTTGCGAAGGTGTTCTTTTTCAGTATCTATGTTATTTTTATTACAGTGTTTCATTTAGTATGTCATGTGAGTATGGGGATGTATGTGAACATGAATATGCATGAATGTTTGTAAGGAAGCTGAATGTATGTGAGATGCAAGATTGAAATAAAAGTTTGAGTCCTGTAAGTTGCTAAATTGATGTATATGTACAGTTTGTAGAATATGATTTCTAGATCAAATTTTGCTAGGTTTCATACCAAGTAAGTAGATGTTTCTAATTCAAAATCATAAAGAATAAAACAGCTATTCTGTTTCATAGTTATTTTCTCAGTACTCCATACATTGTAATAAGGGGAAAAAATGATTGAAAGTGGGATGGGTCAGTGGTAATCCTTTAGAAATTAAAATTTCCCCCAAATCTTCAGATGTACTCTTTGGATAAAAATCACAAATATATTTATAAACATACAGATAAAATGTGAACATCTCATATAAGTAAATATATGTATATAATATAGATATATCATATACTTAGTTATATTTTAAATGTATATCATAAATATTTATTTATATTTAAATAATTCATCTAATAACTTGTATATATATATATATATATATATATATATATATATATATATATATATATATATATATACATTGTTTTTCTTTTTTCTTTTTTTTTTTTTTTGGTCAGTTTTGAGGCTTGAATTTTGGGCTTGGGTACTGTCCCTGTGCTCTTCAGATGAAGGCTATTGCTCTACCACTTGAGACATAGCGCCACTTCCGGTTTTCTGGTGTTAGTGGAACAAAGGGTACAGAAACCATTATTCTTATCACTAAAGGACTTCACATTGGCAGGTATAATTACAAGAAGACAAATAATAAATATTCACAGTGGCACAAAAATCCCTTAGGTGACTAGCAATACAGCACTTTTTCCAGACACTATATGAGATGTGAGAGGTTTGCAACCTAAGAAACTGTAGAAGATATTGAACCCTAAACATAACTGACAATTGCATGAACCCAGTCTTCTCTGACGGAATTAGCAAGGACTATATTGGAGATTCTTGTTAGGGACATGATGAAAAGTTTATAATTTAGTTGTGAATACAGAGCTCTTTACACCTGTCACTCAGACATTAATTATATTTAATATAGTTCCTTTTGTTCTAACATATTTTCATGGTTCAGGAAACTGGTTTTGTTTGTGAATCTTGGCTGTTCACAACATAGACATTGGTTTTTAATGCTTTTGAAATTACTGTCTGCATAGTGTTCTATGAGATGAGCTGCTCTTTACCAAATCATAGGAATGAACTTACTCTGATTCAAACTTGGACAGCAGCTAGGTTATTCCCTCCCCTAGAAAACCATCTGTCCAGTCTTCTTTACATGTCAACAAATGGTTATTTCCTTGCAAAAGTCTGCCAGTGAGTCAAACCTAACTCACCCAAGTGAGGTGAATTCCTCTCCCATGTTTTCCTTACATTAAAAATGGTTATAAATCTTTAGCCATGCACATACTTTTTAATGTAAAGTGTTCCACCTATTTTCCATAATGTGAATCAAGCAGAGGAATCAGGTTAAGATTTTGAAAGAGCTTTTGAAAGAGTTTTTGATGTTGAAATTTTTCCTATGTATGAATTTTTGGAGAAATATCCCCATTCAAATATGAAGGATGCACTTTTTTTGTGCTGGTACAGGGGTTTGAACTCCTAGCCTTGAGCTCTATCTGGGCTTTAATTCTCAATATTTGTACTCTACCACCTGAGCCACACTTTCACTTCTTCCTTTTACCACAAGTGGAGAAACGAATCTCTTAGGTTTATTCATTTGGAAGAACTTAGAATTGCAATTGTCATATTTAAACCTAACTAGTAGATAGGTGTAAGCTACGGGTCCTCTGCTAAAACTAATTTCTTACATATAAATAATCATAAAAAAGAGAAAATATATTTGCTCAATTATATATGTGTTGTCTGATGAAACAAATCACTTGCTACTGGAAGATAGAAAGAGAATTTATAGATGAAATGGAGGACAGAGACACAAAGAAAGAAGAAAGGAAGGGAGGGTAAATGAGGGAAGGAGAAGGAAGGAGAGGAGAGGAGGGAGGATCTGAGTAGTATTGTCTATAAGGTATTATTGGACAATCACTGCTTTGCATTTATGTAGCCAAAGCTTTATATATTTGGTAGTAATAAGTTGAGATATAAAATACCAATTTACAGGTAATAACCTGTAGGTGTGCTTCCTTCTGCACCAAGGGTGCCACAGTGATGTTACTGTTACAGAAAGGGCAAGCCGGGCGCCGGTGGCTCATGCCTGTAATCCTAGCTACTCAGGAGGCTGAGATCTGAGGATCGCGGTTCAAAGCCAGCCCGGGCAGGAGAGACTGTGAGACTCCTATCTCCAATAAACCACCAGAAAGCCGGAAGTGGCTCTGTAGCTCAAGTGGTAGAGCGCTCGCCTTGAGCTGAAGAGCTGAGGGACAGCGTCCAGGCCCAGAGTTCAAGCCCCACGACCGACAAAAAAAAAAAAAAAAGAAAGGGCAAGAGTAAGCAGTTTAAGTGATTCTGAGTAACAATAAATGATATGCCAGGAATGCTCCCTTGTATGGTGAAGTCAAGCATCACTCTTGTTCTCTGATCTAATCTTCCTCTCAACAAGAATAATACAACAGAAGAGGAAGGAGATACCTGAGTAATGATCATCTCTCTGTTTACCATCTTCCCTTGGCCTCTTAAATAGTAAACCACAGGAGACTTAACCTGAACTAGTGGGGGTAATGGCAGGAAAAAGTTCAGTTTAGCTTAATGGAAAAGTTTAAAAATAATTGGGGCAGCTTTTCAAATACTGAAATAAAACGTTTGTAATTGTTAATAAAAAGTAACTCTAAATGTATTGAAAATTTAGAAGACTACAGGGCTCATTCCATAGTGGAATCTGCATAATTAAACTGACTCCTGTTTCTATCAGAAATTGAAGACCGTTCCAAACTTCCAACTCTAGGTAAATTTCCCTTTATATTTACTTAAAGTGTGTGAATATGATGCAGAAAACATTACTTATGTAACTGTAACCCCTCTGTACATGATTTTTACAATAAAAATGGATAACATTTTTAAAAAATGATTGCTGAAGTGATAAGCAATGGAAATTCATGATGGATAGTATAATGCTGAGAGCATGGAAATTATGTTCCTTCATCTTCTGTGTGTAGAGAAGAAAAACGCTTTATTGGATGGCCTTGAAGGTCCAATTCTGAAATTGACAGAAAGTGACTAATAAAGGAGACCTATCTCAGCCATTCAGAGATTAGAAATGTGGAGAAATAGCCTCATTTATGTACATCAAACATGGAAGAGAGAATGTGGTAAGCCCAAAGCCAAATGCCAAAGACAGAAATTTAACAAAATACCATGAAGTTGAAACAAATCTTAAAAGGGACAGTTGGGCTTAAGGGGAGTAGTACAGAAGAATGGAGAGGGAAATGTTGGATTAATACAGTCATAATAATCAATGTATATATGTAAGAATATAAGTAGGAAACTTGAAGGGATATGTGGGGTTGGGGTAAGGGAAGGATGACAAATGAAAAGTTTGACAATGATCCAGATGCAGTGTACATTGAAATGCAGATACACTCTATTCAACACTGACAGGATGAAGCGAAATCCCTTTACACAACTAGCTAAAGATAAAATTTCTTTTGAAGTTTTAATATTAAGAGACCAGAAGCATAAACCTTTAGAGATAAATAAGAAGATAGCATTGACATATTATTGATGCTGGTGCTCCTTTCAATATACAAAAATTAATGTGTCAAGTCTGCTGTAAATGTAAATTTTATTTTGCCAATTATTTTTGCAAATTTCTTAAAATGTAGAGAACCAAAGTCCCGTATCCTTTCACTTCCAATAAAATAATCTTTTAGAACTTTAGGTTACTCAATTGTTACAAATATCTTACTGTAATTCATTGGGACTAATTTTATTCCATATTTAAATTTACATTTTATATCTCTAAAGTCTTTTAAAATCCTCTCTCTCGGGCACAGTTATGGATAGATAACTGATGTGGGCAGAATCAGAATTATTCAGAAGGTAGAAAATGGATGTTTACCTAGTTTTCTCTCTACTGGATCATAGAATACAGATTGTCCTAATTGGAAAAAGTTAACCCTCCCGTTTTCTGCATATAAACACTCCATCAACATTTTGTTATTAGAGGAGTATTCAAGATTAGTTATTTGTTGATTGATAATGACTGAGGATGACAGAAAGGTGAAAGAAGACCATTTACTCTTCAGGGAAGTTCTGACGTGTGCTTCACAAAATGTTATGAAAGCTCTCCATGAGAAATCTAGCAGCTGCATTTCTAAAAAGTCCTTGGGTTGTTACACTTTCTGATAATGTCTCAATTCAAGTACTTCTCCTTGGAGATCCATACTATTCAATGATGCTGTATTAGCTCCTTGTTACAATTTGCAGTCCGGTGTTGGTGATGAAATTTGTGCTTTTCAAAAGTGCTCTTGAATTCCATCCACAAACTGCAGACAAAATTTATCTGAAAAAAAATTGTATCTGTTGATAATGCATATATTTTTATTTTTTCATTATAAATATAGAATGTAGAAAAATTTTTCATAGCAATTACACTGCACTAGGTTGTGGGAAGATTTTAATGTAAAGAATATACTGTGTTCATGTAGAGAATTTGAGTATCCAAAATTTTAATATATTTGTGGTTCTAAAACCAATAACTTACTGATATTGAGTGACAAATACAATTTCCATAAGTATAGAAGTTTTCCTTGTATCTTTTTAATATGTATTTTTATTGTAAAGATACTGTACATAGGGGTTACAGTTACATAAGTAAGGTAATAAGTATATTTCTTATTAAGCGTTGTTACCCCCTCCTTTGTTTTTCCCTACCATCCCTTACCTTCACACCTCCCCAACTCCCCCTTCCAGCCCCTCCTCTGATAGTGTCTAATACATCTCAGTGTTACAATGGGTCAACCTGTATCCTTTCCTTATATATTAAATGAAGAAATGCTGGCTTGGTTTATGATGATTCTACTTGCGTAGAAACACCTAAAATCACTTGCCAAGTCCAAGAGCACATAAAAGAAACACCATCAAATTTTTGTCCATTGGTATAATTGTGTTCGACACATTTGACATGTTACAATTTATTCTCAAACTTCACTACATTAAAAATACTTTCTTTTTTTTCTTATTTTCTTGGCAAGGAAATCAGCAAGACTTCAGTCAGCATGTCTCACATAGGACTTTTCACATTGGTTGGTTAAATATATGTGTAGAGACTAGTCATCTGAGAATTCAGTCATCTGCTAAGGAATTGATGCTGGCTGTTAGAAAACAGCTCAAGGAAGGATGCCATTTAAAGCTTTATAACTTTATTCTTTGCCAGGATATTCTCCTGCTACCTTGGTTTTTCAGAGTGTCTACAAGAGCAAGCATTACGTGGGGACCAGGGATACACCATATGGCCTATACTTATGGAGATTTCTGAGTGACTTTCTATCACCTGTACTGCATTTTGCAAGTCGAATCTGTCTAAACCTACCAGTTTTAAGAGTAAGAGTAGCGGTAAAAGAACTCTTAGAGACAAATACATCTTCAGCATATCTTGTTCCAAGCATTCCGTCTAAGGCATATTCAGGAAGTGAAACTGTGTTCTCTGTAATTATTTGTCTTTCTCCATGTGTGCATGTATACATGTGTATATGTATATGTGTATTTGTGTGTAAAGTAACATGCAAGTGTACATATATAAGGGCATATACACATTTATATATGCATATGTAAATAAAATTACACATATAAATATATGTGCATATCTTTCAGTTGTTCATTGATTTAATATAGAGTTACCAGCACATTGTCATTCTCACAAAGTGTACAAGATAAATTGCTCTGAGGGTCTGTGCTCTATAATGAGCATCCTTTGTACTAACTTCCCCCATTACTTTGATTTTCATCGCTATGAAAAACTTGGGTCTACTTTCCATTTGATAGCTTTATTTTCATTACATGTAGTTACTAACATAATAAACACAAAAGATTGCTTGTAAAAGAAAAAGAACGTTCAGGTCACAGGTTAAAAGTATCTTATCGATGGAGGCATAGAATTCCATTTTGTATGTATACCACATTTTCTTGATCCATTCATCTAATGGGTTGGTTCCATATCTTACCTACAGTAAATAATGCTGCATTAAACATAGTCGTGCTGGTAGCTTTAGTGTGGTTTTGTTTGTAAACATTTGGGTAAACGCCCAAAAGTGGGATTGCTGGGTCATAGGGGAGCTCTTTGTGGAGTCTTTTGAGGAACCTCCATACTAATATTCTATGCCTCCATCAGAAAGAATGACATTGCCCCATTTGTTAGGAAATGGAAAGACTTGGAAAAAATTATATTAAGTGAAGTAAGCCAGGCCCAAAGAAACATAGGTCCGATGGCTTCCCTTATTTGCAATATCTAGTATATGTCTGAGTCAAGCAGAAAAGGTCAGATAAGGTGATGTTAGGGAAATGTTCCCTAAGATATGCATTCAAATGTTCATTTTTCTTTCATGTGATTGTTTCAAACACATTCATAAGATTATTTCATTGTTGCTTTGTATGTCCCTTCCCCACAGTATAACCCCTGCTTTCACTCTATTTGAGGTCGGTATAACTTGTGGAGGGGAAGGGGAAAACCAAATAGTTTAAATAAGGATACAGGTGGACCCAATGCAACAATGAGATGTACAAGTCGTTATGTCGAAAACGACCTTTACAACTTTTGTGCGAAGGGAAGGTGGGAGGGGAGGGGAGGATTAGGGGGGAGTAGGGGGGAGGATGGGAAGGGATGGGAAGGGGACAAAAATGAAGAGGCTACAATGCTTGATAAGAAATGTACTCATTATCTTGCCCATGCAATTGTAACTCCTCTTTACAGTATTTTCACAATAAAAACAAAGAAATAGAAAAAAATATCTTATCCATACCAATGATTCCTATGAGATAAAATTTATAAGGAATGAAGGAATGAAAAGGAATGCCTAGATCTGGTGTTTTTCCAATTAGAATGGCAAAGAATAATATCACATCACTGTTATAACTCTTAAAGAATGCAAAGGTAACTGATGGTCTCTATCATGTTCCTACAAAACCAGGAGATTCTGAAGGATAATAGTAGACCCACAGAAATTCTAAGTAGCAGACATGGAGCATGAAAGAGAAAAAGAGGAAATGAGAGAGAGTGAAAGAGAGAGAGAAATATCATAATAATGAAAGCGCATAACAGATAAAAAAGAACTGAATGAGAAAATTCATACTGCTATCTTTAGACTCTATGTGTACATTCGAAAGTATCTGATGTATGATAACCCATCAAAATGAAATATAAAGTTATTTTGATGAAAATAAAAATGACTCAGACGAAGTTGCAAATGCAAAAACAATCTTCACAGAAGCAAACTCTCAGAGATACTTCATGACTTTGGAAAGGATAAAGTGGCCGAAGTTAGTATAAATTTAGAAGTACGACAATTTAAAAAATATAAAACAATATTTATATCTTTATATAACCCAAAGCAGAAAGCAAATGTTGTTTAGATGATGTTTTTAAAACACAGTCTCTCAGGTGCTGGGAACATGGCTCAGCGGTAGAGTGTTTGCCTTGCATGCATGAGGCCCTGGGTTTGATTCCTTAGCACTACATAAGCAGAAAAAGATAGAAATGGTGCTGTGGCTCAAGTGGTAACGCTAGCCTTGAGATGAGGGACAGCACCCAGGTCCCAGAATCCATGACCAAGAAAATAAAAATAAAAAACAAAAAAATCAGTCTCTCACTTTTGTGGCCTCAACTATGTAATATTGTTGCTTCAGACTAGGGCTAAGTTTTTAGATGTAGACACTTATCAACACTCCTGATTCAGATTCTACTTGATCATTTTTTAAATAAATATTTTGTTTTTAATTTTGCTGTTTGTAAATTCACATGCACCTATAAAAAATTGTTTGGCCATCCAGTAACCTTCTCAAATAACCTCCTAATGACGACTTACAAAAAGTTGTATTATATTACAAGTAAAACAATGCTACAAATAAAGAAAACTAATAATTAAATATTAATGATTAATAAAATAAAAACGAAACAATTACTAGTATTTTCAGTATTTGAAGTGTACTACATATTAGATTTTAGCATTTTCTCATATTCCTATACATTTAACACTGGCTAAGGTTTTGATGTTCAACAAGATTTTTATAGAATATGAGTACTCTTTAAAATTACACACTAAGATTACTATTTATGGCTCATCTCATCATTTGTTTATGGTTTATATCATCATTTATTCCTTGCTAGCATATAAAGTAAGGAAGTCCTAAGGTTTTAACAGAAACTGTGTAGTTAACAAAATCTAAACTCTTCACTCTGCCTCTTTACACAAAGACTTTGCAAGTTTTCTTTAATCAAGTTTCTATAAACTCTGCAATGTACATTCTTAGTAGGATACGTCTGCTACCATAAATCTTAAATACTTCATAGAAAAGTTTTATATCTGCCAAAAAGTCCTAATTTTGGCATATATAACCAAATACTCAACATTAAATATATTTAAAACATTAATTCTTTTAACAAACCTTAACATTTGTTGCTGTGTTCATTATGACAGGTGCCTTGTATAGAATAATTGAATTCCTCCTCCTACACATCTCTTGAACAAGAAATATGTGGAATTATTTTGTTTTTGACATGTCAATCTTGACTTTATTCTTAAATGTGTGCTTATGTAAGAAATATATGGTTCTAAAATTTCATGACAATTCTTTTGAACTTACTTTTTGTTGAATTGTCTAGTTTAATAGAATCAATTACACTTTATATATAAAAAGTGTTCTCTGCTCAATTCAGCATCACATACACTAACATTGGAACCATACAGAGAAGATTAGCATGGCCCCTGCACAAGGATGACATGCAAATTCGTGGAGCATTCCACATTTTTACAAGAACAGATGCTGGTGGGGATGTGGTCACAAGGGAACCGTATGCATTCTTGGTGGGAGTGTATACTTGTTCAACCACTTTGGAGAGCAGAATTGAAATTCCTCAAAAGACTCCACATATATACCACATTTTCTTGATCCATTTGATGTCAGTATAACATGTGGAGGAGATGGGGGCAAACAAGTCGTTTAAGGATTCAGGTGGACCTGTTGCAACAATGAGAAGTACAAAATGTCATGTCAAAACCAGCTTTACAATGTCGGTGGGGGGAGGGAGGGGGGTATAATTGGGTGGGGGGAGGGGGGAGGCTGGGAACGAGGTGAAGGGTAAACAAAGGAGGAGGCTGCAATGCTTGGTAAGAAATGTATGCATTATCCTGCCCATGTAATTGTAGCCCCTCTGTACAGTATGTTCTCAAATAAAATAAAATAATATTAAAAAAAAAGACTCCACATAGAGCTCCCCTATGACTCAGCAATCCCACTTTTGGGCATTTACCCAAATGATCACAAACAAGACAATACTAAAACTACCAGCACAACTATGTTTATTGCAGCATTATTACCATAGCTAAGATATGGAACCAACCCAGATGCCCCTCACTAGATGATTGGATCATGAAAATATGGTATATATAAACAATGAAATTCTATGCCTCCATAAGAAAAAGTGGCATTACTCAATTTGTTAGGAAATGGAAGATTGGAAAAATATTAAGAGAAGTAAGCTAAGGCCAAAGAAACATAGGTCCCATGTTTTTCCTTATTTTCAATAATGAATATATGTCTGGCATATGACCAGATAAAATGATGTTAAGGGAATTGAACCCCAAGATAGGGAAACAATTGGTATTTTGTTTCTTGCTGTTGTTTCTAACATATTTATAATGTGCAATGTGATTTTTTGTTTCTTTACATGTTCCTCCCCCACTCTATAACTTCTGTTTTCACTTTATTTGCAGTTGGTTCACCTACATCTTGTATGTACACTACTATAATTTGCAGAGGGAAAGGGAAAACAGGCTCAAATAGGGATACAGGTTAACCTATAACAATGAAAAGCACAAGAAACTATGTTGAAAAATGAACTTTACACTCTCCGTGGGGGCGGGGAGAGAAGAGTGTACTTGTTGAGGTGGGAGGGAAGGGATGGTAGATGAAATATAAAGGAGGAGGCAACAATGCTTGTTAGGAAATGTACTAATTATCTTGCTTATGTGAATGTGAACCCTCTGTACTGTATGATTACACTAAAAAACTTATAAAATTGTCCTGAGATGGAAGAGTTTATTTCCTTTATTTTACCCATATAATATCATTAACAATGAAATTAATTTGACTTCTGGGAAGATCTATGCGGAGGAAGATCTCTCGCATAGGAAGCAGTTTTAGTGTTCTAATGAACAGACCTAGGATAGAGAATCACACCAAGTGTGCAATTACAGTACAGAGGGTTTGGCCAGAGAGGCAAAATCCAGGCAAGGAGACATATCTGAGCACTTGCCTGTATAGCCTCAGCTGCGGTGGCTGCGTTGGCTGCCGTGGCTGCAGTAGCAGCCATACATATAACACAGAGATTCTGGGACAAAGGTGCCAGACACAGGAGGCAAGCGGATTCCACTCAACACCAGCAAGAATTGACAAGGAAAAGGTATCTTCATCTGGCAGATCACAAACCAGAGACGACCCAGGAACCAACACTCCGCCATGAATAGAACCCTGACATCCTGACTGTTTCTCATGGAGTAGAGGTGGGAAGGCTGCCCCTCCCCCCATCCACCTGAGATCTCCATCTTTGATACAGCAAGACCCAGCTGAGCAGCTAGCTGCAACTCAGGCCCTGGAAGAAAAAAAAAAGAGTCATTTAGCAGGTCACAGGAACCTGACCTGACCTGCCAGGCTCAACCCCACTCAGGGGAAAGTCACCCAGCCCAGACAGAGAAAAGTCTGCCCCCAAATGAGTGGCTTTCTTCACTGGGTAAACAGAGCCAGAGGCTGCCCCTCCCTACAGCAGCCTAGTCAAACAATTGAACTTCAGTAAACATAAATTCTGAGAATGGCTCCACGCTGGGTTCTGTGAGTGTCTCTGGAGCTAGCTCCTGAGGGAAAAGCTACTGTTTGCTGAAAGGCCTCAATGCTACCCAGAACCTAGCCTCATCACAGCATCTCCAAATTAGAGTTAACAGCTATCTAACTCTTTTGTGATACTCAAAGCAAAACTCCGTCTCACTGAACTAGCCTGGGAGGAGGATCTGAGTAAAACAGAGCATTTTTCTGCCTGCTCAAACAAACAATTAAGAAACCAAACAAGCCACAGGAATACCAAAAACCACAAGCAGACCAGAGAGTCCAGCAAGAGATGGGTTTTGGACACAAGGCAGATACAGGATCTTCCCATCCTCCTCCCGTCCCCCCCCAAAATAAATCAAAGACATGCTTTGGTTCCATTTATTTTACTATTTATGTTTTAAAATTCGCTTACTATTAATCTTTTTTTTTCAATTATAATTTTTACTTTAGGTGTATATGAGCACCCTTTGGTGCTTTTTTTTCTTTTCTTCATTTTTTTCATTTTTTTCCTCTTGCTGTTTTTCTTTTTTTTTACTTAAACGCTGTTCTGTTCATCTTCAGATATATAGCCCTCTTCGAATATTATACCTTATCCCCCATTGTGTACACATTTAATCCAGAAATTTATTACTCAATTCACAACCTCTTAGGCTTAAATTCTTTAATAGCAGTATTACCTCTTTGTACATATATAATTTTTAAAGAATTTTTGTTTTTCTATTTTTCTTGTTGTTTTTTGTTTTAATTTTTCTTTTTTAAATCCCTCTCCTATCACTCTGTCCAATTCATTTCCCTCTCTGAGATTAGGACTTGATAAAATTCACTCTCATTTTACTTCTCCACACCACTATAATCCTATTTTACCCACATTTCTCCATAAACCTAATAATTTATGATTTGCCAAATTCTTTCTTGCTGTTCTTATCCCATTAATCCATAGTTGTTTGATGTTGAGTAGATTGTATCTGTTGAGTTAGATTGTACCTGCAGCTTTTTTTTTCTTTTTTGTCAGTCATGTTGCCTGCACTCTGGGCCTGGGTGCTGTCCCTCAGTTCTTCCTCTCACGGCTAGTGCCCTATCACTTGAGCCATAGCATCATTTCTGGCCTTTTCTGCTTATGTGGTGCAGAGGAATCAAACCCAGGGCCTCATGCATGCAAGGAAAGCACTCTAACACTGAGCCACCTTCCCAGTCCTCCCAGCCTTTTGAATGTGCAGCTACAGAACTTTGGTTGATGCTTGCCTTAAAATTGTGTTCTAGCACAAAATTGATGTTACTTTCATACCAAATGGGCAGAACAAGCCAGAAAAACAAAAGAAAAAATGACAAGTCTTCGTATCTCAACTCCCAATCAAGACAATCAGGTGACAGAACAGCTAATGAATAATCCAGAGCAGAGTTCCCTAAAAGCTCTACAAAAACTCCGGTAAACATGGTGAATGAAAAGATTGAAAACCTGCAAAGGACTCAGTGTGAGCGTGATAGGGAGAGAGAGGAGGCAAACCAAAGGTAAATACAGGAATCTGGTGAGCGTGAGAAAGCTACTCAAAAATTGATACAGGAATTGCATGAGCAGCTTGAGAGCAGTCAAAGAGAAAGAAGAGAATTGTGTGTGAGAGCAGGCTGAGAACAGTCAAAGAGAAAATAGGAATTGCATGGGCAGGATGAGAACAGACAAAGACCAACACAGGAATTGCGTGAGCAGTCTGACAAAAGTCAAAGAGAACTACAAGAATTGCATGAACATGAGGAAGCTAATCGAAGAGTAATGCAGGAATTGCGAGTGCAGGATGAGAATGGACAAAGATCAATACAGGCATTCATGGAGTCCATAAACAGACAGCTGAAAGAATTCAGGGAGTCCACAAAAGAAATGCTGAATGGAGCCTGCCAAAAGGAATGGGACTCCAAGGAACCATAGCCAATCAACTAAGTGCTCAGAGAATAAAAACTAAACACCAAATTAAGGAAGTAAAGAAGTTCATACAAGATCTAAAACAAAGCTCAAAGAGTTTGAAGCCATCGACCAATTAGAAAGAAAAGAAATAAAAGAACATAGTAGAAAGTCTTGACAGTAGGTTAGACCATGAAGAAGATATTATAAAGCCTAGATATTATAAAGAAAGAACATACAACTATCCAAGACAAATCCAAGAAATATGATAGCTATATTTAACATTTGGAAGAGACCATCAAAAGGCCTAATATGAGGATAATGGATAGAGGAGCACCTAAAGACAGAAGTTAATGTTCTAGGAAATTTGTTTAACAGGGTCCTAGCAGGGAACTTCTCAAACATGCAAAAGGATAGGCTTATTCAGATACAAGAAATTTTTAGAACCCCAAATAGACCATAAAAGAACAGGACATCCCACTGTCACATTATAATCCACATGGGATCAATTAAGACCAAGGGAAAGATCAATCACTTATAAAGGGAAACTAATTATAATCACCTCAGATTATTCAGCAGAGACAATTAAAGCAAGAAGACTCCAGAATGATAAATGCCATGCCCTAAAGACAAACAACTATCAACCAAGAATACGGTACCCAGCTAAAATCTCCTTCATAACCGAAGGTCAAATAAAAACCTTCCATAGCAAAGACAAATGAAACAATATATCTCTATCAAACCAGCCCTACAAAAGGTACTTAAAGATGTCCTACACATAGAAAACCAAGAAGACCATAATAAAGGCTGAGAAACAGCACCCAAAAGAGATGCAAGAACCATAGGAAGAACCCAGTTGGCACAGCCCCCAAAAAGATGGATAATATGGGGGCAACTCCCAAATACCTCTAAGTCCTAACTCTTAAAATTAAGGGATTTAATTCTCCAATTAAGCGACATAGACTGTCTAGTTGGATTAAAAAGCAAGATCCTTCTATCTGTTGCCTTCAGGAGTCACATCTTGCCCATAAAAGCAAACAACTTTTTACTATGGAGGTTCCTAAAAAGACTCCACATAGAGCTCCCCTATGATCCAGCAATCCCACTTTTGGGCATTTACCCAAATGTTTACAAACAAGACCACACTAAAGCTACCACCAGCACAACTATGTTTATTGCAGCATTATTTACTATAGCTAAGATATGGAACCAACCCAGATGCCCCTCAGTAGATGAATTGATCAAGAAAATGTGGTATATATACACAATGGAATTCTATGCCTCCATCAGACAGAATGACATTGCCCCATTTGTTAGTAAATGGAAAGACTTGGAAAAATTATATTAAGTGAAGTAAGCCAAGCCCAAAGAAACATAGATCCCATGGTTTCCCTCATTTGCAATAGTTAGTATATATATGAGTCAAGCAGAAATGGTCAGATAAGGTGATGTTAGGAAAATGAACCCTAAGATATGTATTTAAATTGTTTTTCTTTCATGCATTTGTTTCTAACGCATTTATATGATTATTTCTTTGTTGCTTTGTATGTCCCTCCCCACAGTATAACCCCTGCTTTCAGTGTATTTGACGTCGGTATAATTTGTGGAGGGGAAGGGGAAAAGCAAGTCGTTTAAATAAGGATACAGTGGACCCGTTGCAACAATGAGAAGTACAAGTTGTCATGTCGAAAACAATCTTTACAACTTTAGTGGGGGTGTGGGTGAAGAATTGGGTGGGTGGGGGAGGCTTGGAAGAGATGGGAAGGAGAAACAAACTAGGAGGCTACAATGCTTCATAAGAAATGTACTCATTAACTTGCCCATGTAATTGTAACCCCTGTGTACAGTCTTGTCACAATAAAAAAAATTTAAAAAAACAACTTTTGAAAGTGAAAGGCTGGAACAAAATATGCCAAGCAAATGGAGTCCATAAACAGGCAGGAGCTGCAAGGCTAATGTCAGATAAAATAGACTTCAAATTAAAATTAGTGAGAAGAGATTAAAAAAAAAAAGGTCACTACATACAAATTCACTGATCTCACCTCCAGGAGTATATTACAATACTTAATATCTAATCGCCAAACAACGGAGCACCCAAATTTATCCAAGAAACATTACTTTCCCCCAAAACTCACATAGATCCAAAGACACTAATTGTTGGGGACTTTAACACACCATTATCCCCACTAGATAGATCAACTCGGCAAAAACTTAACAGAGAAAATGCAGATCTAAACAACTGCATAGATCAACTAGATTTAACAGACATCTACCAAATATTTAACACAGCAGCATCAGAATACACGTTTTGCTCAGCAGCACAAGGGACCTTTTTGAAAATTGACAATATTTTATGTCACAAAGCAAACCTGTCCAAATTGAGAAACATTGAAATTATACCTTACATTCTCTCAGACCATAAGGGAATAAAATTAAAACTCAACACCAAAAGCCACCAAAGAAAGTCCGGTAACACATGGAGGCTAAACAACACACTGCTGAATCATGAGTGGGTCATGGAAGAGATTAGAAAGGAAATTCAAATGTTCATGCTATTCAACAAAAATGAGCACACAAATTACCAGCTCCTCTGGGACACAGGAAAGGCAGTACTCAGAGGCAAGTTTATAGCTCTGAGCTCCTGCATCAACGAATTTGAGAGATCTGAAACCAACAATTTAATGACACTTCTAAACTTTCTTGAAAAAGAGCAGCAAGATAAACCCCAATCCAGTGGACCGAAAGAAATAATTAAAGTTCAATTTGAATTAAATGAATTAGAATCCAAAAATTCCACAGAAGGAATCAATAAAACAAATAATTGGTTCTTCGATAAAATTAACAAAATTGACAGATCTTTAGCAAATCCTATCAGAAAAAGAAGAGAACACACCCAAAAAATAAACTCAGAGATGAGAATGGAATCATCACCAAAGAAACAACCAAGATTCAGAACATTATAAGGGAATACTTCTCAAAATTTTATGCTAATAAGTTTGAGAACTTGACAGAAATTGATCTTTTTTGCTAGCAAATATTGTCATGCTGAAACTAAACCAAGATGAGTTAAACCACCTTAACAGGCCCATATCAAGCATTGAAAGAGAAACAGCAAGGAGACCTCCCATCTAAGAAAAGTCCAGGACCAGATTGTTTTACAGCAGAATTCTACAAGGTCTTCAAAGCAGAGCTCACATCAATACTCTTCCACTACTTCACAGCTGTTCCACTCTTTCTATTATACAGTATTTTCCCCAGTCCCATATCTTGTGTTGCTGCTCTCATATATTTTATTTTATTTTTAATTGAAATTTTAGTGTCAATTTAATGTACAAAGGTGTTATAGTTACATAAGTATGGTAATGAGTTCATTTCTTTTCTAACTTGTTACCCCTTCACCCATTTTTCTCCCTCTTCCCTCCAAACGGCCCCTCCAAGATTATTTCAAACATGTTGTCTTGTGATTATCACTGTTGCATAGGTTCCTCCTTTGTCCATTGTCTCACCATTTTTTCCCTTTCCCTTCCCTAGTTCAGATCAACATATTTACAATACCCCGGGTATTAAAAACAAATACAGTGACTACAGGGGATAAACCATATGTGGGGAAAAAAAAACATAAGGATGAAAAAGAATCACATAGTACATTAAGAATAACAAAAATAAAGAACAGGTCTTGGGGTTCATTTCACTTGGAATCACCTTATATGGTCAAATGTACATAACTATAGAGCTATTCTGCTAATATACTAAGATTATCCATGATGTATACAATAATGCTCCCTATTATCCAGTAATCCCACTTCTCAGCATTTAACCAGGTGAACACAAACAAGACCATAGTAAAGCTACCAGCACAATTTTGTTTATTAAAGTATTATTTAACATAGCTAAGATATGGAATGAGCAGAATAGCTCTATAGCTATGTACCTATGACCGTATAAGGTGATTCCAAGTGAAATGTACTCCAAGACATGTTGTTTGTTGTTCTTAATGTACTATGTGATTTGTTTTTATCCTTTTGCGTTTTCCCCACCTATGGTTTATCCCCTATAGTCACTGTATTTGATTTTGATACCTTGGGTATTGTAAATATGTTTATCTGAACTAGGGAAGGGAAAGGGAAAAATGATGAGACAAAGGTCAAAGTGGGAACATATGCAACAGTGATAGTCACAAGACAATATATTGGAAATAATCTTGATGGGGCCATTGTTAGCAAATGGGAGAAAAGTGGGGGAAGGGGTAACCTTAGAAAAGAAATAAATTTGTTCCTTACTTATGTAAATATAACCCCTCTGTACATTACCTTGACAGTAAAATTTCAATAAAAAATAAAATAAAATACATGAGAGCACCAATAAAGGATATGGGACTGAGGAAAATACTGTACTATACAAATAGTAGAAGAGCTGTGGAGAGCAGTAATTTTACTTCAACCTAGCAAAAAATAAACTAGCATACAGATTTTCAGCCTCATGTCAGTCACTAAAAAGGGAAAACAAAACACACAATCAGCAAACCAATAGAGATAAAATAGAAAACTAAACACGTAAAATGAAGAGACAATTTGGACCAAAAATGACAAATGATAAAATTAGGAAACAAATAACAAGCTGGTAAGTTTAAAAAATATTACCAATAATTCTATTAAATATTGTTACATCACAATGTGTTAAAACTATAAGTAAAATTACAGTTTAGAACTCTATCATTTTAATAATAGTTTATTTATTATTGATTTCTTGATGTTGACTGTTTAGTATATAATTTTACTTTTAGGAGCTGTAGAAAAGAAGAAAGTTAAATAATTTTAATAATATATTTCATGAAATGTAAAACTGAGAAGCATTAGAATTTAAATAAATAATATATCATTACTGTTTTAATTCCATGAATTAATGTAATAATTCAAAGTGTATTCTACACTTAGCAGTCGCCTTAACATCAAATAATAAAATTATTGCACATGACTCTTGGTATTAGGTGGAAGGGTTCAGCACTGTGGTAAAATTCACACGACACAAAACATGAGGGTATGACTCCTGTCATCTTGCTTAAATTGTGGAAATTTTATTTCTATAAGCCTGTTAAATTCTTGTCTAGGTTACATCTATACAAGTAAATACAATTATATACATGAGGAGTATTTCAGATGATACATAAAAGTCATATTCATTAATTAAATTTTTCTATTCTGTACCAAATAAATATTTATAGAGACACTGAATTTCTGAGTGGATGATGGTGTATGTGTGCTAGCTTATTTGTATTGAGGCTTATTTTATATTTCTGACATTCTACAGTTGGATTTAATTTTCCATAAGGGGTTAAGTGTATTATATTGGATATATGAAAGTAAACTGAATATTTATTCCATTAATACTTTGCCTCTTGTCTAATCCCAATATAAATTATCCATATATTTGAAGTAATGAAAATAACAACAGATATAAGCAAGATAAATCATTCTGTAGTAGACAACTATTTTCACCTTTATTTTTATGGTTGGTCCTCTTTTACACTAGAGAATATTCTTGGGGAAATGTCCTCCAGGCTGATGACAACTGCCGAATATTATGGTTTGATATATCATAAGAGAAGGAAGGAAGGGGCAGCTTCCTTCCAAAAGCCTGCTCTCAGCAATGTGATCAGTTTTATGGTGGTGAGTTGGAAATGAACATTTTTCACAGTCAACCTTGAAAAATCATCTTGATAGACTATTTCTGTAAGTGGTTACAGAGGATTATTGATGGCTTTGCAAGGATGCAAGATTGCCTCATTTTGAAACAATTTAAACAAGAAATTAGTCAGTTGTTCATTGCATCTTTAGGAGAAAAACCAATTGACTCTAGGCCAGAGGATCACTGGGGCCCAAGAAGCTACTACCTTAAATAGTAATCCTAAACCTCTAAAAAAAAATCAAAACAAAACAAACAAAAACTCTATTGAGCACAGCCAGTCAGGGCTACTATCACTGCCTACATGAAATCAGGCAAGAAACAGAAGCTGAGATTCATTTACCTGATAACTAATATATATTTTTATGAGGCAGACTGAAATTAGACTACAGAGAGAGGGTCAGAAAGACTGATGAGAGAGACTAAAATTGGTCACACGAAGATTGGAAAGTAGACTGCCTTGTGGAACAAATAAATCATACAAAGCCTGTGCATGTAAAAACAAGAGAGTAGACCAAATTCCAAAAGTGCACGTTTTCGTAGAGGACAGCTTAATGAATTGTCAATGGAAATCTTTAAAATCTTAAATATTTGACCACATGTGGGAGAAGGCCAATTGCTGAAGAGAAAGAAAATGTCATCACTTTGTTAAGAGGTCCAATATCACTTTAGGAACTAATCAAGCACAGATTTGTTATAAAAAGAGAAAATAAGTATACCAAACGAGGTTTTCATTTGTTTTGATGTAACAGTTCTTGATTTACATGCTAGCAATTAACATAATATTGATCCAGTCCCACACCTGAGTTGATATTGACTGCAGTATTCCTACACGAAGGAAAAGAGAACATTTACAATGTCTGATGAAATGAGTTGAGGATGAAGTGTTCTAATAGTGATATCTGAGGTTTAGACACAGGTGAAGAAGTACATATTCTTTTCTAAAAATCCCCCATTTTTCGCCTGGTGCTAGTCACTCACAGCTTTATTCCTAGCTACTCAGGAAGCTAAGATCTGAAGACTGCGGTTCAAAGCCAGCATGGACAGGAAATTCCCTGAGACTCTTATCTCCATTTAACCACCAGAAAATTAGAAGTGGCTCAAGAGGTAGAGAACTCACTTTGAGTTGAAGAGCGCAGGAATAGTGCCCAAGCCCAGACTTAACAAAAACAACAAAATGTCTCCCATTTCTTAGACTGCCTACATCTTTTCCTAACATTCAACAAAGAAGCCATTTTATCACCCATTACCTTTAAGTCCTATCCTAGCTACTGTAAATAGAATGATTTGGTATCTTATGTCAAAAGGTTCATATTTGAGGAAACAAATACCAACAGTGGTAACTATTTTTCCAGCCCTTGAACTCTGGACCTGGGCCCTGAACATGGTTATGTTGATAGCTTTCATGGGAACTTGTGGGATTACTGCCCATGAGTGGAATTACTGGGTCTTAAGGGAGATCTATGTTTAGTCTTTTCAGGAAACTCCATACTGCATTCCACAGTGGTTGAACAAGTTTAATTTCCCACCAACAGTGTAGTAGAGTTCCCAATCGGCTACATCCATGCCAGCATTTGCCATTGTTAGTTTTCTTGATAATGGCCATTCTAACTGTGATGAGGTAGAATCTGTCATGTATACATGTAGATTTGTGGGCACCTTCCAGCTACCATAAATGAATGAATCCATAAACCTATATTTCTCTGAGTCTGCAGTCCTTTCTCTTTGCTCTTAGTATAATTTTGCCAAGCCTTTTATTTTCCTTTAATACTGGTGAGAAGTCATCGTTTCGATGGATGTATAGAATTCCATTATGTGTGTTTGTGTGTGTGTGTGTGTGTGTGTGTGTGTGTGTGTGTGTGTGTGTGTGTGTGTAAGATGACTATAGGCCCATGATTTCATTTCTAAGCCTTCTGCTTCATGTGTAATTTTGTAATTCCATATTAATTTTGGATTGTTTTCTCTACTGCATTGAAGAATATTGTTGGGATTTTGATGAGTATTGCAATGTCAATTATTTGCGGTCAGTATAGGAGTTTTTGCCATGTTAATTCTTCGAACCAGAAGCATAGAAAGATTTTCCATTTCCTTGACTCTCTTTCAATTTCCTTTTTTAGATTTTAAAGTTTTCACAGTAGAGATCCCTCACATTTCTACTTAAATTTATTAATTCCTACTTTTTTGTTGTTGTTTTGTTTGTTTAGATTTGATTTGATTTTGAGGCTACTACATATGAGGCTGATTTTTGGATTTCAGCCTGGTTCTTCCCATTGTTGGTCACACAGGAATACTACATATTCTTGTATGTTTTATACCCTGCTACATTGCTGAAGATTAGCATCACTTTACTAACTTGATGGAAGAAGCTATAGGGTCCTTTAAATACAGGATCATTTCATCTGTAAAAAGGAATAGTTTTACTTCTTCCCTATTTGGATCCCCTTTGTGTTTTTTTTCATTGTGGTAATACTGTACAGAGGGGTTACAATTACATGGGCAAGTTAATGAGTACATCTCTTATCAAGCATTGTAGCTTCCTCCTTTGTTTCCCCTTCCCATCCCTTCCCATTCTCCCCTCTGCCCCCACCCAATCCTCCTCCTACCTACCCCCCCTCACCAAAGTTGTGAAATTATTCTCTTGCCTATTGCTCTTGCTAGAAAGTCCACTACCATATTGAAGAATATTAGAGAGAGTGGACATCCTGGTCTCATTCCTGATTTTAATGTCTTCATGTTTCCACCATTAGGTAAATGCTAATAATCTCTGTCATATACATACTCTGTATTATATTGAGGAAATGTGCATGCATTCTTAGCTTCTCAGACCTTTTAATCATAAAGGGGTTTTGGAGCTTGTTGAAAGCTAATTCTATATCCCTATAGACAATCATGTGTTTCTTGTCTCTGCTTCTGCTTATGGTTTGTATTATGTTTATTGACAAGTATATTGAATCCAAATGTATCCTAGAATGAATACTGTTTGATCATAGCATATGATTTTTTGTTATTTGTTATATTTTGTTAGTAAGAATTTTATTGAGAAGTTCTGTATCATTCCTTATCAAAGAGTTGAGTTCATAGTTCTCTTCTTTGGTGAGTCCCTATGTGTCACTGACCTTGGCTGGGGGAGATGTTGTGGAGATTGGAAGGAAGGGATGGTAGGGGGAAAACAAAGAGGAGGCAACAATATTCAATACTAAATGTACTCATTACCTTGTTCATGTAACTGTAACTCTCAGTACAACATTTTAAAATAAAAAACGTGCAAAAAAAGAAACAATGTAATGCTCAGAGAAGCATTTCGGGGGCAAGGGAAAGATGTCTAAATAGCTGTACAAAATTCTACTCTGCTTTGCTTTTAATGCTCAGTATGGAACTGAATAAACATAACTGCTTCCATTAAAAAAATCAAGTCACTGCCTTGGAACTGAGCCAGTATTTTTGCTATTGCTGGGATTTGATTGCACCACCCATGTAACGTTTTGCAACAAGGGTGAAGGCGAAGCTCACTGTACTTGAGGAAATGAAATTCAGGCTAGAGTTCCCAGGGACTGAATGAAGGCCCTGCAATGGAAAAAATATTTCCATACATGTGTAATATATGATATATACTTACATATGTATGTTTATTACATATTTTTATTTTCTTATTGATTTTGTATTTATGTATTATTTGATTCATTTGTTTTTTTTGTATTAAGTGTTGTTATACACATATTCTTACATGTTATACATTTATTTACAAATATACAAAATAATTTAGGACATTGACTCATTTTACATTAATACTATATTGAGTGATGAAACATAATGCATAATTAAATGGAGGCATGTTTAGAGTCTCTCCCCAGCATGAGCCTTGTCTTATTTATCTATGGACATCTTCCTATAGGGATTTCTGTACATGATTTATACTCAAAAGCCTTTTCTTTAGGATAGGCAAGTTGAGGGATAAAATTGCAACGTTGGGGTTAAAATATGGCTTAGTAATAAAGAGCTCGCTCAGCATGCATGAATGACAAGGTTTTAATTCTCAGTGCCACATATTCAGAAAAAGCCAGAAGCTGTGGAATGGCTCAAGTGGTACAGCGAAAGACTTGAGAAAAGAAGCTCAGAGACAGTACCCAGGCCCTAAGTTCAAGCCCCAGGACTGTTAAAAACAATAGACCAGATGCCGGTGGCTCACTCCTGGAACCCTAGCTTATAGGAGGCTGAGATTTGAAGACCACAGTTCAAAAACAGCCTACACAAGGAAAGCCTGTTAGACTCTTATCTCCAATAAAGCACAAAAAGACCTGACATGGCACTGTGGCTCAAGTGTTAGAGTGTTCACCTTGACCTGAAAGGCTCAGGGAAAGTGCCCAGGCTTGATACAAGACACACAACTGGAAAAAATGAGGATTAAAGAAAGTACTTTTCCTATTTGCTAACTAAGAGAACATTCTGTGGAAAATGAATGCTGATGTACACCAGAACTGGAGTCAGAGCTCAAGGTTCAAGTGTAGCACATCCATATACCCAGACTCTCTGACACTATCATTATAACCTTGTGTCCTACAAGGTTCTGAAAGGACCAATGTTGAAGGGCTTAATATGATCCACAAGCCTTTGTGATAAGCAGTTGACTTGTATTGTCAATTTCATTACACTTCTGAAGCTAGTAGAGCTCCGGAAGCTCATGCCCATCAACCTAGCTCAGAAGGCTGAGGTCTCAGTATCACAGGCTGAAGCCAGCCAGGGCAGGAAAGTCTATGACACTCTGACTTCCACTTCTGAAAGGTCTGATGTTCAAGAGCCTCCTGTGCTTCCCTTGGTGATGAGAAGTTATTCGCACTCTAAGTATTCTTAGAATTCTCCAGCTATAGAAGCAGGAAAGAAACATTGGCCCATCCTGGATTCAAATGAAGTTCTCAGGATCCAAGCCTTAGCCCTGTTGGCACGAAGAACTCCAATGAAACACCAGGATCAGGCTTTTCTCAGCCTCTTCAAACAATGACTAACCTTCCTCCTTCAGGTGAACCGAGCCTCAGGCTATCATTAGGTTAATAATAGTGAGCCAGTTTAGTGGGGGAGAAGGGAGGAATAGAGTAGAAAAACCCTGCTCTCTGGACTTAGGGAGTGGGTTTTTGACTCTCCATCTGTGAGATTTGAAGGCCCTTCTTCTACCTCTGCCAGTCCCTTCTCCTTCCTTCATTCTCCACATCATTAAAATAAATCCCCAGACCAAAGAGAGGCAGGGCCATTTCTCTACTGTCTCCAAGCATCTGAGTTAGAACCTGTCTCTGCCCTCTTGGCTCTGGGGCCTTCCGCTGTCTAAGAACTGGAACAGAGACAGTGTTCTTGCTCTGTGGTTGTGTGAAGGGGATGCTGGTGTCCTGACACACTGTAGAAGGCCTCATGACAGAATTGTTCCCTTGTTTCCTTCTAATGTCCAAGACCAGATTCATTTATTATCTTTTTATCTACCTATCTATCTGTCTGTCTGTCTATCTATCTATCTATCTATCTATCTATCTATCTATCTATCTATCTACCTATCTACCTATCTATCTATGTATCTATCTATCTATCTATCTATCATCAATCTATCTACCTACCTACCTAACCAGCTAGGTAACTTTGTGTGAGTTCTTGGGTTAAACTCGAGGGCTGCGCACTATCTACAGCACTCTACTACTTCAGCCACAGCATCAATTCTGGCCTTTTCGGTGTATGTGCTATTGAGAAAGCGAAACCAGGGCTTCTTGCATGCTAGGCAAACACTCTCTCACTAATCCACATTTCCAGCCTCCTCATTTTTTTCTTTTCTTTTTAAAAATATTTATTAATTTTTTGTTGTGAAAATACTGTGGAGTGGGGTTAGAACAAGTTTACACTCCCACAATCAATGAAGTAAGGTTCCCTTCTGTCCACATCCCCTCCAGCATCTGTTGTTATTAGAGTTCTTGATTTTTGCCATTCTAACTGGGGTGAGGTGGTATCATAATGTTGTTGAAGTCGTTTGGCCAAAATTTTGTATAGAAGTTTTGCCTCAATGTTCATCAAAGAAATGGGTCTATATTTCTCTTTCTTTGATGAGTCCTTGCCTGGTTTTGGAATGAGGGTTGTGATGGCTTCATAGAATGCGTTCGGTACTGAACTTTCTCTTAAATTTCATTGAAGAGTTGGAGGAGTATTGGTGTGAGCTCAGGTTTGAAGGCCTTGTAGAATTCTGCTGTAAAACCATCTGCTCCTGTATTTATCTTAGATGGGAGGTCTTTTACTGCTGTCTATTTCAATGCTTGATATGGGCCTGTTAAGATGGTTTAACTCATCTTGGTTTAGTTTTGACATGTCAATATTTGCTAGGAAAAGGCCCATTTCGGCCAAGTTCTCAAACTTATTAGCATGAAGTTTTGAGAAGTATTCCCTTATAATGTTCTGAATCTTGGTTGTTTCTGTGGTGATGTTTCCATTCTCATCTCTGAGTTTATTTATTTGGGTGTGTTCTCTTCTTTTCCTGAAAAGATTTCCTAAGGGTCTGTCAATTTTGTTAATTTTTTCGAAGAACCAACTCTTTATATTGTTGATTCTCTCTATAGTTTTTTGGGATTCTAATTCATTTAATTCTGATTCAATTTTAATTATTTCTTTCTTTCTAATGGATTGTTGTTTACCTTGCTGCTCTTTTTCAAGGAGGTTCAGATATCTCATTAAATTGTTGTTTTCAAATCTCAATTTGTTAATGCAGGAGCTCAGAGCTATAAACTTGCCTCTGAGTACTGCCTTTGCTGTGTCCCAGAGGAGCTGGTAATTTGTGTGCTCATTTTTGTTGAATAGCAAGAGCATTTGAATTTCCTTTCTAATCTATTCCAATACCCACTGGTGATTCAGCAGTGTGTTGTTCAGCCTCCATGTGTTACCAGACTTTCATTGGTGGCTTTTGGTGTTGAGTTCTAATTTTATTCTCCTGTGGTCTGAGAGAATGGAAGGTATAACTGTATTATCTGTATTATACAGAAATGAAAAAGAAATATACAGAGAAGTACGTGGATATAATGAGAGAAGGGGAGGGATGGAAAGGAGATGTGCAAAACTTAAAAATGAAAATACTTAAAATATTATATAGGTATAAAGAGGTAGTACTGCTCTTAAGGAACTTCAGTCTAAAAGGTTTTGAATTGAGTAAAAAATTTGTGGATTAAATGTGTACACAATGGGGGATAAGGTCTAATATTCAACTGTGGGTATATCTGAGGATGTGCAGAACAACAATTAAGTCACATAGAGAAGAATGAAAGAGAAGAAATGGTGAAAGAATAAGAAAGAAAGAAAAAAGATCAGAAGTTCACTAGAGAGAAAAATAAAACGAAGTTTTTTAAAAGGAAAAAGAAAGAAAGAAAAATGCACACACATATATACCCTAAAATAAAAACTATAAGAGGAAAAAATGTTACTAAAAACAATTTTTTTTGTGTGAAAAAACTGTACACAGGGGTTACAACTACATGGGCAAGATAATGAGTACATTTCTTATCAAGCATGTAGCCTCCTCTGTTCTTTCCCTTTCCCATCCCTTCCAAGCCTCCCTCCCCCACCCAATCCACCCCCCACCCCCCATCAAAGTTTTAAAGTTCATTTTCAACATGACAACATGTACTTCTCATTGTTACAACGGGTCCACCTGTATCCTTATTTAAACGACTGTTTTTTTTTTCCTTCCCTTCCACAAATTATAGCAACATCAAATAAAATGAATCATTTAGCAGGTCACAAGAACTTAATTGCGGCGTGACCAGCCAGACTCAGCTCCACCCAGGGAAAATTCACCCAACTTAGGCCCCAGCCCCTGGAATGGCTTTCTTCACTGGGTAAACAGAGCCAGAGGCTGCCCCTCTCTTTAGCAGCCTTGACAATCTATTGAAATTCTGTAAACATAAACCCTGAGAATGGCTCCAGGCTGGGCTCTGTGAGTTTCTTACTAACTAGCCCCCGGGAAAAGCTACTGTTTGCTGAAAGGCCTCAACTCTACCCAGAACCTAGCCTCATCACAGCATCTCCAAACTTGAGGAAAAAGCCATCTCCCTCTTTTGTGATACTCAAAGCAGAACTGCCTCCCATTGAACTAACCTGAGAGGAGGATCACAAAATCATGGGTAAAGCATAGCATTTTTTCTGCTTGTGCAAACAAACTGACTTAATAAACCAACCAAGCCACAGGAAAATCAAACAGCACAAGCAGACCAGAGACTCTAGCAAGAGGCTGGTTATGTACACAAGGGAGATACAGAATTTTTTCCACACCTCCCAAAAAAATCAAAGTACTTTTTTTCATTCTTTGTACCTTTAATAAAATTTGTTTTCTTTTCTAAAACTTTTTTTTAATTTTTAATTTTTACCTTTTTTTGAAAAATATTGTTTTCTAATAACTTATTTTTCCTCTTATAATTTTTTAGGGGTATATGTGTGTCTGTGTTTTTCTTTCTTTCTTTTTTTGCTTCAGTAGCTGCACTTTAGCATTTAAGATTTCTAGTACATGACTATGTTTTATTCAGGATTAAATGATTTCAGGAACTAAATTTTTTCTAGTTACATTTCATTGAAAAAATATGTTGATGAAAATTAATGAAAGGATAACAGGTTATAGTAGAAAGAAATCTTAAACACTCATTATGGTAGGCAGTAAAATACCTTCTCAAAATATCCATAGTCCCCATATATCTTATCCCTCAAATATACATTTACATTTTATATATAATTTTGTGAAATAATCACCTTTCATTACCTAAATTACACAAATTTGAATAATTATCAGATGGGGAAAGTATACTCAAATGGGTAGTTAAAAGTCTCAGCTGTAGTTCAAAAGGACATGATTAGGTAAGAACCATCAGAAAGATGTAAAGATGCTACATTAGAAGATAAGGGAAAAGACAACAACCCAGATTCTGAAGTTTATGGAAAGCTGAAAGACCCCAGACCCCCTGCGATGCTTTCTTCAATGGGAGGGCACCCCAAGAACCAAGACTTCAAGCCAGCAGCTGCAATAAGCAAGAGGAGTTTATTTGGCGTTTGCGCAAACCGGCTCTCTGTCTGAGGCAGACAGGAAGCCCTGAGCAGTGGTTATAGGCACTTTTAAAGACAAAAGCCATAGGATTAGCATAAGGCCCCAGGTTTCCCAGGATTGGCTCAGTTTACTACACGGGGAAGTTTATAACACTCTTTGTAATAAAACAATTGGCATGGATAGTCACTCTGGGAGATAAGGGTTAGGGAGTTTACGGAGTTACAGACTTGTGATTAATTAATATTTGGCCTAATTTGTTGGGCTCACCAGATGGTCCTTATCTTGGGCCCTCTAAACCATGAATTTTTACACAAGAATGCAGAGGAACATACTCTTTGTACCTTATCTTGGGTCCCATTTGGCTATCTGGGAAATTCACTTGTTAGTTCTTTAATTACAACTACAGAGCTTGTCCCAGGGCCGACATCTAGACTCCGAAGCTTTTTATTTATCTCCAGCGAGGGGAAGGGTCAGTGCTAGCGCAAGCAAGTTTACAGAAGCAAAACCAGCAGTTAGCAACTGTAAAATGTAACTCTAATTTTTGATCTTTCAAAGCAAAACAGGAAGTAAATGCCTTTTCCACTAGAATCATCTGAAAAATGTTTTAGCTCTGTAGGTGGCTTGATTTTAATCTAGTGTGATTTCTTTTAGATTTCTGTCCTTTAGAAATATAAAATGATAAATATGCATTACTCAAACCAATTAACTTGTAGAAAAATTTTACAGCAGATTTGGTTTTGTAAACTATCTAAACTTCGACCTTTTCGTGATGCAACTACAGGGACACCATATGTCCTAGTTTCTGAGAATAAGAAAATGTTGCCACCGGCTTTGTACATGTGTATGATGTACATACTACTAAGGGCCTTGTATGAATGAAGTCTTGAAATTCTAAATAATATATAAATAAGAAGCTCCGTAACTTCATTTTCACATTTTTGTATTACTAACTACCAAAGTTATGTAGAAGGGTAGGGTAAGAATATGGAAATGAAATCTGTATCCTAAAATTATAAAGATAATTTCTGTCATTTTGAGTTATAGTTTGTAAAGTAATACAATATATGGTAAGACAGAAACTCAATTTCCAATTCTTCCTAACTTTCCAATAGAAATTAAAGAATACAGTGAAGTTGTAGACTTTCAGGATGGCATACGATGTTATAGTATCACTAAATGGTGAAAAAGAAGATGACAAAAATGAGTCCCCTGGAACAATGTGAAACAAAATCTACACCTACAGATTGTTATATAGCTAGAAAATAGTTTCCACTATGCTAAGCCTTTGATATTTTGTTTATTTTCACAGCAACTTTCCTCTCTTAGGAAATAACTATTAATACTCAAGGGTTTGCTGCTTATAACCCAGCAACAAATAATGCTTCTAAATGTAAACAAGCATGATACTAAGAGTAACCAAGGCTACTTGTGTTGCTATAGCTGATAAATAAGAAAGATCTTGGGGAATAGTCAAACAATCTTGAACTTTTTCATACCTTTTCTCTTCTCCAACCTGAGAAGTCCTAGTCAAGATATGTAAAACATTAATAAAAATTTTTATATATTTTATTATTCCCACTAAAGCAAATACACTTTTCCTCTTTGCAAGCCTGACTTTGAAAGAGTCAGAACCTCACACTTATTTTATAGACAAAAGGTTATTGCTTTGGCTTAGTAGTTTTCCTGCTTTTGGGTCTTGCTCTCTATTATTTTGGCAACAACATAGAAAAACAAGATAAATCCATTATGCTTATGTTGGATTGTTCAGTCAATCTGTTTTCAAACAAAGATTTCTTTTCTATTCTTCACTGCTAATTAAAGTTTAATTATTGCTCTTTAAATGATAATAAAAACATGATACTTTAACGTATATTCTCATTGAAACCGGTGAAAACAGGAGTGTCTGTGATTGCTTTTTTAATTGGTTTCAAGTATTTTCCTTGGCTATTTTCATTATTGCCTTTGTTCCGGTCTTCTAATCAGGAACACTGGGTTACACAAAAAGATCTTCCTAAGATATATGATGTTAGACAGAAAAGAAAGATATATAATTAAAGATTTTCATCTCTTAAGAGACTGAAAAGCTCAGAAGACATTTTTCTATTACTGGTATGGTTAAGATAACTTGAATGTTTTGGTTCTTAAACTAAGTGAAATGCAGGTAAATTGTTACAATTGTTCCAAACAATGATTTTGGCTTATACTTTTCTGCTCCAATAAGATGAAACCTCTGACAAGGTTGGAGGGCGTATTGATCTCTGGGTAGAAGGATTAATGTTAGAAAGCCAAGGGAGATTCCTAAAACAGCAGTGCCTATCACATATCAGTTAATTGTATTTATGGCATATAAGTATATAAACCTACAAATATGAATTAAGTTAGAAATATGTGATTTATACAATTGAATATCAAGGACAACTAAAACCAGAAAACACTTCAATACAGTTGTATAACCTATTAAATCTAGTGAGGATTTAAAAAAATTTAGAATATATTTCAATGTCAAAATATTTGTTTATTTTTAACTGTTTATGTTTATTTTTAGTTTTTGTCGGTCATGGGGTTTGAAATCGGGGCCTGAACACTGTCCCTCATCTCTTCAGCTTAAGACTAGTGCTCAACCACTTGAGTCACAGCCTGTTTTCTGGTGGCTCCTTGGAGATAAGTGTGTCAGGGACTTTCCTGACTAGGCTGGCTTTGAACCATGATTCACCTCACCCCAGTTAGAAAGGCTATAATCAAGAACTTCAATAACAATAGATGCTGGAGGGGATGTGGACAGAAGGGAACCTTACTGCATTGTTGGTGGAAATGTAAACTTGTTCAACCACTTTGGAAAGCAGTATGCAGTTTCCTCAAAAGACTGCACATAGAGCTCCCCTATGACCCAGGAATCCCTCTTTTGGGCATTTACCCAAATGTTTACAAACAAGACCTCACTAAAGCTACCAGCATGACTATATTCATTGCAGCATTATTTACTATAGCTAAGATATGGAACCAACCCAGATGCCCCTCAGTAGCTAGGGTTACAAGCATGAGCCAGTGACACAGAGCTACATAATTAGTTTATACATATTTATGAAGTATTGAGTGGTAATCTCATTCATTTATATGTTGTGTAATGATAAACTACATCCTATACATTAATTTCGGCATGTAACATTTCTTTTAAGTGATAATGTCAAAAACTTATCATCTGGCTTTGGTGAAATATCTATTCATAACTATAATCATTTTGCATCTTGTGGTATACAATTAATCGATTTACTTTTAGCCATAGAAGTCTGCTAATTGAGGTTATATAAAACATGAATTGTAAAGTGAAAGAAACTCATGGTACCATTACTTGTTTTAAGAAAACAATTATTCCATTTTTTCAATTATATTTCTTTGGGAATGTGTAATATTCATTGATTTAACTGTTCAAGTTGATAACAGTTACATTATATCAAGTTGATTCAAACTTGTATATGAAAATTGCACACTTAACACAAATATACTTCCACTTTCTCCTAACATATGATTTAAATATTAGTAAAGTAAAACTTGATGATAGCGGCTCATGTGTAGAATCCTAGAAACTAATGAGGCTGAGATCTGAGGATTTTGGTTCAATGCCAGTCTAAACAGACAAAAATGTGAAAACTTATCTGCAATTATCCAGCAAAAAGCAGAAGATGAGGATGTGGCTCAAGGAATAGCGTGTCATCATCCATAAGCAAAAAAATACAAGGGAGACCATTACACATTGAGTTCAAGCCCTAAAAATGGCATATACACACAAGACAACAACAAGATGGTAGTATGAAGATCAATAATGAAGACAAAATAGAAGAAAATATCATGAGAAATGTTGTGTAAACATCCGGAAGACAGAAATTATTTGAAAGAATTTTGACTCACGAGAGGGAAAAGTCCTAGTCTCATTTGTACAATCACATTGTAGTCATTTGTGATGAAACCTGGCTATTGCTTAACATGTGAAAGAGTGGATCGGATTACCTGAAATAGCAGACATTACCTGTGACTATGACCATCCCACTCTGCAAAAATTTAAAATTGTGCTTGTTATTTTAAAAAGAACCTCATGTTAAGTCCACAGAACCTGGAGTCCTTAGTTGAGGCTTTATACCAGTGCTTTTGTTTATAACCACTCCTGTTTTACCCCACTTACTTTGTGCAGCTATACCTTACTTAGCTGGCACCAAGCCAAGGTTTTGAACTAGACCCCCTGACTTAATCCCTCCTTTGTCCAGTTACAACTCATTTCACGTGCTATCTATGTTTTAGCATTAGTTGTTTTTTACTAACCCCCACCAGAAAACTCTTGTATTCATGTAAACCCACTATAAATAACGTACGTAGAAAAGGGAGTAAAGGTTTAGCATTGGCTTAGGCTCTCATCTGTAGGTTTGCTCCCTAATAAATCTGTGCTACACTATCTCTTTTTTCTTCAAGGCTTTTGAGTCTGACAAATGATTGATTTGGTTTGATGTAATCCCATTTAGGTAGACTTACTTTGGAAGTTTTGACCTGTGCCAAGGAGCCCTCTTGTTTCCCCTAACTCTTCCTGTAACATTCCTAAGGTATCTAGACTTACATTGAGGTCGTTGATCCATTCGGAATCAATTCTGGTGCAGGAGGATATATAAGGATCTAACTTCAGTTTTCTGAGTACAGCCAATTCTACCAGGACAATTTTTTGAAGAGGCTGTTTTTCATCCATCCTGTGTTTCTGGCTCCCTTATTAAAGATTATATGCCTATAGGAATGGATTCATTTCTGGGTCTTCAATTCTGTTGTATTAATGGAATTCTATGATTCCATTTGAAAGAATGGCATTACACCATTCTTAAGGAAATGGAATGTCTGGAAAAAATGATATTAAGTGAAATAAGCCAGATCGAATTAAATATATTCTGCATGGCTTTCCTCATTTGTAATAACTGGACTATGTCTATAAATCTACAAGTTAAACCAATAGATAGCAAAAGACAAATAATTACACTTGGACATGATTAACTAACAGCACTCTAAGCATTCACATGGCAAGAACAAGGGACGCTATTTTTAGGAGAGGATCACAATGGCTCAATACCTATGCACATATGACCATATAAAATGTTCCTTATACCAATGACCTTTAAGAATCAATCATACATGTTTAATTCATATGTCTATATATAATTTTGTAAGATGTCATAAAACAACCGACTTCTCTTTAAACTCAAAAGCAACATTCTAAGTTTAGAAGATAAAATTGAGGAAAGTTTTCAACACATAAACTAAAATACATAGGGGAAAAGGTGAGAGAGAAAAGATAAGATGAAAAGTAGAATAGCTAACTGTTGAAGAATTCATAAAAAATTTCTGAAACTATTCAAGGGGGCTGAGGTACTGCTCAGTTGTAGAACTAGACTAATATATACAAAGCCATGGGTTCAATCTCCAAGAAGGCCTAATAATAAGTTAATAAATAGTAGTAATACAATAATTACTTGAAATAAATGCCTTCATATTAGAGAGGCCTGAATCCTCAA
Organism: Dipodomys merriami; assembly: GCF_024711535.1. NCBI lineage: Eukaryota > Metazoa > Chordata > Mammalia > Rodentia > Heteromyidae > Dipodomys > Dipodomys merriami. Next base: position 124,366 of record NW_027206038.1, read on the forward strand.
AGAGTAAACAAAATACTCTCAATTCTTGGACCCAATGACAAGAAAATACAAGAACGAATAGGAAATAATTTTCCTTTTCTCTCCTTTCCTTTCATTTCTGTTTTCTTCTTTTCTTTATTCCTTTGGCACTACTGGATTATGAAGTTTTTAAGGCTCTAACCATTTCAGATTATTTTTCAGGCAAAACCTCCCTTGAGCAATGATCTCTTATCTACAGCTTCCACAAATGTGAGATAACAGGGAAATTACACTATAACTAGCTTACTTTTTTTTTTGGAAAATTCTCACTTTTTATTGTCAAAACTGGCCCTGATATCAGTTTCTAATTCACTGCCTTCTAATTAGCAAGGTATGTTTCATCTCAAGCTTGGATATAGACTATTTTTCAAGGGAAAGATTCAATGTTGACTTCTGTTTTGTAGATATCATTGAAGTCTATTGAGATTAGTATAGATCTTTATGATGTAATAAGAACACAGATAAATCCCTTGAATAGATTTTCCAATTTATTTAAATATTTATAGTATGACATCACAAGTAGGACATTAATATTTCACAAGTACATCATGCAGACTTCAGTTGTTTTAATTATTTTGTACACACATTATGTCGAATATATTTTTATATATTATATGAAGATCCCATATCTACAGATACTTTTTTTGCCAAAAAATAAGTCTGTCTCATGCTTCCCTTTAATAATTGAACCCACTACTTCTCTTTTTCTTATCCCAAACCTTTTTCATCCTGGCAACCGACTTGTAGATCATGCCATAAATAAGTTTTTAAGATCGCCTTCAAATTTATGAAAGATTATTCCCAGTTATTGTATGCCTTAATATTGTGTTGTACTCACTCGAGTTGCCCTTTGGTTCTGTTATTAGAGAATGTAGCACAATTCTTTTTCCATTCACCTGAAGAAAGCCTGAATTGATTTCCATTTCTTTGACTACAGGAAATAATGCTGCCATAATCCTCTGTGTTTTGGCCTTTGGGTGAATGTTACATTTTATTCCTATGAGACAAAGCCTGAAGAGCTCAATTCCTGTGCTATACGGTGGGTATTTGTATATTTTGTATTCTAAGAACCTCTCAAAATGTTTTCAGAACTGGCTTTCCCATTTGACATTCCTGCCATCATTCAGTTTCTCTATTTCTGCATTATTAAGGTAATTATTGTATTATGTGAAGTAATACTCATACATGTTTTATGATGTCATTTTAATTTTAATTTGCATTTATTTGAGGTCTGATGATGATTTTCTTGTGTTTATTTTTCACAAGATGTATTTTGCTGGTTTCGAATTGATGTTCTTTTTAACATTAGGTTTTGAGAGTTCTATGCAGAGTCTAGATTTGAGGCCTTCTTCAGGTATAGGATTTGCAAATATTTTATCCTTGACTATAGGTACACTTCATCATCATTATCAGCAGCAGCAGCCGGTGCAGCAAAAGCATCATCATCATCATCATTACTATTAGAATTACTACTATTACTTTTGTACATGTATGTATGGTCCTGGGGCTTGAACTCAGGGTCCCTGTGATTGTTGCATTTTGTTAACAATTAACCCTTTGAGTCATGACTCACTTCTACTTTTTTGCTGATTAATCAGAAATAATATTCTCAGGGACTTTATTTTGTGGTCTGGCTTCAAACAGCAATACTCAAATCACAGACTCCCCAGTAGCTAGGACTAGATATATAAGCACCCTACTCCCAAATTCTACTCACTACTTGTATACAAGCTTTCACAGACCAAATTATTTTACACCTTTATTGAGTTCTACTATATCAAGTTTTCCTTTCCAATAATTTTAATGCCTAAGTTAAGAATGCTTCATCACCAAAATTGTCAAGACATCTTTCTTTGCTTTATATTTACATCACTCTTTTTGTTTTTATGCCATGTTTTAAATCCTGCTTGAAAGTAATATTTGAATATATTGTTATGCTTATGTCAATGTTTATTTTATAATTCTCCCCAATACTGTCTAACCTATTACCACTTATTAAACAGAATGTCATTCCACAAATATTTGGTTTTATCTCTTCTTAAATATTCCATGATAAAAATTATATGAATCTAATCTGGAGCTTTAACGACCCATTAAGCTGTGTAAGATTTCCTCTAAAAACATAACAATGTTACACTAATAGCTTTAAGATTGAGCAGAGAAATAGATTCCAGTTTATTTTCCTTTGTCAATGAGTCAAATAGTACTGGTCAGGTGTTTTTAGAAATTATCATAAACCTATAAATAAAACTGTGAAGTTGGGTGCTTTTGGCTCATGCTTGTAATCCTAGCTGCGTAGGAGGCTGAGATCTGAGGACTGCAGTACAGGAATATCCGTAAGACTCTAATGTCCAATTAACCACCAGAAAGCCAGAAGTGGCACAGTTGCTCAATGGGTAGACCACTCACTTTGAGAAGAGTTGAGGGATAGCACCCAGGCCCAGATTTCAAGCCCCATGAATGACCAAAAAAAGGAGGGAGGTAATTTATGTCTTTGCTCAATGGTACACCGTCATTTTATTCATTTTTGTTGTTTCCTTTTGAAATGGTAATATTACATGGGAGAAATGGATAAAATAGACTACATTTTCTAATTATATGAGCTTTTTAAAATTGGCACATCTGTAGAGGTAGAATATGAAATGATAGCTTCTCAAGGGGAAGGTAGGTTGAAATGATGACAGGAAGTGACTACTAATAAATATTGAAATACTTTGAGAGAGTAGTAATGTAATATTTTCTAGAACTGAAGTTGATGTTCTTACTCCAATTCTTTAAGAATCATTGTACTTTATCAAAGAATTACAGATTACATTTGCAATAACCTTAGGAAAAATTTTATAATACTAGTGGGTGAATCTAAGTGATAATTTAGAATTGACAATCACAGAATTCTGTAATGTATAACTTTAGTATGTTGATGATAAGACTATCAATAAAATATGATCTGTGATATATCCTCTGAGTGTCTATACATGATATTGCGAGTCAGTGAATATTCTACAAAATTATGTAGATATAGAGGAATGAGATAGGATTGAGAGGGATAATGAACCTCAAAGCGCATTGTATTGGTCATGGAATGTGGCTTAGTGATAGACTGCTTGCCTTGCAGGTGTGAAGCCCTGGGTTTGATTTCTCAGTACTACTTAAACAAAAAAGCTGGAATTGACACTCTGACACAAGTTGTAGATTGCTAGCCTGAGGAAAAGAAGCTCAAGGACGTTGCCAAGGCCCTGATTCAAGCCCAGGACTAGCCAAAAAAAAAAAAAAAGATTCATTGTATTAAGCTGGGCACTAGCGGCTCATGCCTTTTGTCCTAAATACTCAGGAGGCTGAAGATTGAGTTTTGATACCAGCACAGACAAGAAATTCTGTGAGATTCTTATCTCCAATTAAATCTCAGAAAAATCTGCAAGTGCTGCTGTGCCTCAAGTGATAGAGTTCTAGCTTTCATCCAAAGGAGCTCAGGGACAGTGCCCAGCCCCAGAGTTCAAAACTCAGGAGAAAAAAAGAAAAAAAAAAAACTCACTAAACACTATTCATAAACTGCTTTGTCAAATAACAATCCCCATAAAAATTCTTACAGTTAATTTAAAAATGTGATAAGGATAAACTACAAGTCATTTTAGGACGAAGACATAGAATTAAAAAGTTGTTTACAGGGGACAAAGTAAATTTTATATCATGCAGTATGGGTTGAAATGTTCTTTTCCTCTTATATCATTTATGACAATACTGCAAATTGTAGATCAGTTTCCTTGAGGAACAGATTGTATTCTGCTGTCTTTTCATAATAAATAATAGAGGTGATTTTTTGCCTCTTATTGAAGTATATCTAATATTTTAAAGTAGATTTGTCCTAATATAATATTAATTTAATCAATCATTTCATTAGGGCGATGTTGGTCATATTTTTTTTCCAGTAAATCTTATCGCTTATAATAAATGAGAACATGCTGTTTCAGTCTGCTATTAATATGAGAAAACACATTATAAAATTAACTTAAAAGGAGGAAAGATTAATATTGACTTCTGATTTTATACATTTCATTTTATGTTTCGTATTCTCATTGCTTTGGATTGCTGGTGGCACAGTACCCCATGTCAGGAACACGTGATGCATTATGTGTATTCATGGAAGCCAGGAAGTATAGATGAGGTGGAATAGTAGTGGGGAAAGGAAGAAAGAGGAGTAGGGGAAGAGAGAGAAGGAAAAGGAGAAGGCGAAAGAAAATTAAAAGAAGGAAGAGGGAGAAAGGACTTTGATCTTAACATCCTCTTTGATCACAAGTTCTCAGTGACCAAATCTTTATGACTATGCCCATTTGAAAGGGTTCACCTCTTTATGGCAACATAGTGAAAGCTAATTATTAATCCCAATCCTTTATGATTTCCGATTTAATTTATAGAGTGGTGGATAGATATTTCTATACAATTGTGATAATTTCGTTTCTTAATATTTACTTGAATTAGTCAGAGAAGCTATAGAGGTGGTTTGGTTAAACCATTGATGAAGAGATGAATGAAATATTTTGAGTGCAAATGCCTTTTATTTAACAGATAAGGAAGCTTCAAGAGATATCATTTTTCACATTCAAAAATGACTATTTCATTTAACTCATAAAGACTTGACTTTTTCATAATTTTATGGCATTTCCATTCAAGTATTTGTCATCTATAGTGAGATTCTTTCTTTCTAGTTGAAGGAACAATAAATAGTATCATGATCATTTATTTCTTAGTTATTCAATAGAGAGTAGCAATAATATGAATTCCCTACCATTCAAAAATAAGTTCTACTCAAGTCTGTAGGAAAAATTGGATAACTGATGGAATATCATGCTTTGTTATCTCATATTGAGATTGATTCATTTCCAAAATCACTATTGACATAAAATACATGAATTTTTTTGTTTGTCTGAAATGACTTGTTATTCAAACCTCAGAAATACATGACCAATAACTGAGATTTTTATATACCCAAAAAATTTATGAATCTACATTTTTCTGTCAATTATAGTTTAGGTTTAAAGGAAAATTATGTGACTTCAGTAGATAATATTTAATTTAATGTATAATTGCTTCATTCAGCCTGACAGAGCCTATTGATTTTAGTTTACATGAGAAATTTGATTAATGATCCTTTTTCGCTTTTGAATAATAGAATATTTCAATTTGTCCAAAGATTCTCTCATTTAAAACTTTGAGTGTATATTTTTCCTAAAAATGAAAAATATTTTTCACACTGCAAGTTCAAGTTTAATAACTATATAAATATCTAAATTTTAGTTTGTTAAATTGAGCCTCTAGAATTCAGATAATATGAAATTTAATTTATTGTTAGACATATTAAATCTGTGCTAAATATGGATGTCTCAAGCTTGTAATCCTCGCTATTCAGGAAGCTGCGGTTCATAGCCCACACACATCACAATACAAACATATCACACACAAATCACAACACACACACACACACACACACACACACACACACACACACACACACACACACACACACAAAGCCAAAAATGGAATTGTGGCTCAAATGATAGAGAAATATCTTTGAGGGAAAAAAAAAACTAAGGGTTAGGTCTTGAGTTCAAATCACAAGAACAACACACACCCACACACACAATATTATGTCTAAATTCTTATTTTAGTTTGAAGAAATATGCAATATCATGAAAAGTAATATTTGTTACATATCTTGCAACGTTTGTGACATTGTTTTTAGTATAATTTTTCAAAATATAACATAGGATATTAAAATTAATGTTAATCCAGTTATATTTGTAATTACTCATAACACCTTGGAGTACAACACTTGGTATATGTTCTATAGCCAAAAGAAATATTCTAAGTAAAAGAAAGAAAGGAAGATTGGAAGGAAGGAAGAAAGGAAGGAAGGGAGGAAGGAAGGAAGGAAGGAGAAAGAAAGAAAGAAAGAAAGAAAGAAAGAAAGAAAGAAAGAAAGAAAGAAAGAAAGAAAGAAAGAAAGAAAGGAGGGAAGGAAGGAGGGAAGGAAGGAAGAAATGAAGGAAGGAAGGAAGGAAGGAAGGAAGGAAGGAAGGAAGGAAGGAAGAAAGGAAAGTACGAAGGAAGGAAGGAAAGAAGGAAGGAAGGAAGGAAAGAAAGAAAGAGAGAGAGAGGTAGGGATGGAGGGAAAGAGGGAGAAAGGAAAAAAGTAAACAAGGAAGGAAAAAAGGAAGGAAGGAAGAAATGAAGGAATGAAGGAAGGAGGGTGAAAGGGAGAGACAAAATCATTTAATTTATAAAATATGCTCTTATTCCAAGATAAACTTCATGTAATTAACCCTTTAGTAAATTCACTTCTTTGCATGTTCTGCATGCATGAATGAAACCAACAAATGAAGAATCATGAATAACCAGGTGAATCTGTTTGCATCTGTAGTAATATGCATGCAAATCTTTTTTCTCATTTTCTATACATTGCAAACAATTTACACTTAGTTATAAATATTCTAAACATTTATGTAGCCAAAGGATGTCAATATATTATATAATTTGAATACTAGTATTTTAGTGCTATTAACGTTACAGTCTTCTTGATATATTAATTACAAAAATTTTATTAAATATTTTATCAGAGAAATTAATATCCTCTGATTTTTGGGTCTGTGGAAGTCCTAATAGCAGAAAATAATTAAAATCAAAGGGCATCTGTATTTGTTGGCTCAAACGAATATTTCTGAAGGCAATTAACTCATCAGAGATTGTTCAAATCTCAGACGGGCCTTAGAAAGGCTGTACAATGTTTACATGGGTACCTGTGATGTGATTCAAGAGCTATTAAACTATCATACTTCACTTTGCCATCACTATAATTCTTCCCATTTTAAGAAGAATCATCCACATAAGTCACACGATATAAGTTTGTCCTTAAGTTATTATCTTCTATGAAATAATATCCAAATGATATACTACACTGAGTTAAAGCAAAAGTTGCAAAGTGTATTGGACGATGTAACTCCTTTCAGATACACATGTTGAAATTCTATTACCCTGTCTGGTGACATTAGAATCAACCTTTCAAAGATGATCCTGCAATAATGATCCTGATTAAGGAAGCCCAATATAATTACTCTGCCATATTAATGTCCAGCAAATAGATTATAATGAACCAGAAAGTGGACCACCATGAGAAAGGAATTGCTTGGAACAACCGTTTTTATAATCAATGTTCAAGCTTCTAGAGTATGGGTAATGTACTTCTTTTGATTTTATGCCACTTACTTTGAAGAATTCTCTTATAAAAGCCAAACGGCTTACAAAAAGCAAAGTAGTTTGGAGTTAAATATCACAAATTTTGATAAAAATATTCATAATATTTTATTATTTGAATTTTATTCTCTAAGTCTCCAGGTTAAAAATATTTTTAAATGGTAATTGAATTGAGGTTCAATTCTATTCAACTATCATAATTAATTTTCAAAAAGTTTTCATTATCTTTAAGTAGTTGTACAAAGGAGTTGCCATTTACTGAAACAGTATATGGATACAGTGCACCTTGATCAATGTCACCCCTTTCAACATTCTCATCCATCCCTCCCAATCAACCCCAATACTTATGTATCTCAATATTATGTTATGGAATTACTTGCCATTTAACAAAGCAGTTTATATATACAATGCACCTGGAATTGTGTTACCACTTCAATATCTTCACCCCCATTTCACACTACCCCTTCCTTTGTACAGTTCAATTCTGGGAATTATACAATGGATTGTTGCCTGTATTCTATCCTTTTCCCCTTCAATTTCCTACCCCTCTCACATTGGCCCCACTGTCCTCTCTTGCAGTACACATTTACTGTTATGTATTTTGTTGGACTTTGACAGTCTTTTAAGAGAATTATAGTATTTTCACTCTCCATGGACTCCGAAACTTCAGATAATTCATTTGTACCGCCTTGAATCTCGTAAGTGGAACTGCTGGATCATAGGTAGCTCTCTATTCAGTTTTGTGAGCAACTTAAATAGTGTTTTCCAAAGTGTTTGAACAAGATTACATTCCCACCAACAGTGTAATACAGTTTCCTTTGGGCCACAGCCATATCAGTATTTGTGATTGTTCGTTTTTTTATAATGAAATTGTAACAGTGTTGAGCTGAATCTCAATGTTGTTTGGATTTGCATTTCTTTTATGGAGAGAAATGTGTCTATTTGTTATTTTTACTTCTTCTTAGAAGTTATCTTTAAGTCTTTAACCAATATATTAATTGGGTTCTTGTTTATTTGAGGATTTATTTTTGTTGAATTTAACTTTTTCATCTCTAAATATTGGTTAGTTATGAAAAAGCCTTTTCCGATGCTTAGCTAGTAAAATTCTTCTTCCATCATGTTCTCTTTCTATATATCCTGCTAACTTTTCCTTTGCCATGAAGAAACTCTTCAGTTTGATGCAATTCTATTGATCCAGAAAGAATAATATTACTCCATTAATAAGGAAATGGAAATACTTGGAACAAACTTATATTAAGTGAAGAAAGACACACTCAAAGAAATATAGGTTGTCTGATTTTCCTCATTTGTTTTATTAGAATATGCCTCTAATTCTACAAGTAAACACACTTGAATGGTAAAAGCAAAAACATTACACTTTGACATGTAAAATTATATGTGATTCTAAACATTTATACAGTGAGATCAAAGTAGAATGCCCTTTGGAGAGGATCACAAAGGCTCAATAGTTATATGAATATTATCATATAACATAATGTTCATCAAAATGATCTCCAATAAGTAATGACAGATTTTTATTTGTTTGCTTTTTCCTTCTTTCTTCTGATGCTGTTTTTTCTGCACCTTTCGTCTTATATGTAAGTTTTCAAAGGGCAAGGGGGAACAGAAATGGTGGGACAAAGGGTGAACAAATGCAGCAGTGCTACTCAATAGACACTACATTAAAAGTGAACTATACAACTTATGGGGGAAGGAGGTTGAAAGGGAAAAACTGGGAGAACATTAAGGAAGAGGTGACACTTAAAAAAGAAATGTGCTCATTATCTGATTTATGTAATTGTAACCCTTCTGTACATCATGTTTAAAAATTAAAAATGGACCTCAAAAACAGGCCAGAGTAGCTATACTAATACTAGATAAAATAGGCTTTAAATTAAAAGTGGTATGAAAGTAAAAAGAGATAAAGAAGGACATTAAATATTGGTAAAGAAAACTCTCCATCAGGAGTATATAACAATTCTAAATATCAATGCCCGGAATCCTAGAGCTCCCATATTTATCAGACAAATACTACTTACCCTAGAAACATGTAAACATCCAAACACATTGTGGTTCCTTGAACACATCATTCTTACCTCTGGACAGGCCAGCCAGGTAAAAACTTAGCAAAAAAACTTCAGAGCTAAATAACTGCATTGACAAGTTATACCTAACAAATATCTACAGAATATTTCATCTAGCAGTGTCACAATATATATTCCTCTCAACAGCGCACAGAACGTTCTCCCAAAGAGATCATATCTTAGATCACAAGGAAATCACAATGAAATTACTCCTTGTAATCTGTTAGCCCACGATGGGACCAAATTAGATCTTGACATCAAAAGGCATCACAGAAAATTCTGAAACTCACAGAGACTGAATAACACATTGCTAAATCATCAGTGAGTTACTGATGAGATATGGAAGGAATTTCCAACGTTTGTAGAATTAAGTGGAAATGAAAAGACAAAATACTACCTCCTCTGGGATACAACAGCACAGGCAATACTCAAGGAAAATTTATATCTTTGAGTATGTACATCAACAAATCAGAACAATCTTGAATCAGCACTAGGTACTTGAAAAACAGGAACAAGCCAAACCAAAAACAGGTAGACAGAATAATTCAAATTAGAATAAAGAAATAAATGAAACAGAGTCTCAAAAAACCATACAGACAATCATAATTGACTTTTATCTACTAGTAGCTCACAAGTTTTCCCAATAAATGTCAATGTAGCTATTTTCAGAGATAGACAACCAGCCCAAAACAGTGAACAAAGCAAATTACCAAGATTCTAAGAAACAACTTTTTGTTTGTCTTTAAATAAATTTAATCTGTTATTATTAACGTGATTTATAGAGGGATTACAATTACGTGAGTCAGGTAATGAGTACATTTCCTTTTATAAAATGTCTTCAGTTCCCTCACTTGTTCCCAGTCCCACTCTCCTGTCCCTACCCATGTGTTAAATAGTTCACTTTCATCAATGTTCAATGAACTCCACTGCTGCAATTTTTCACTAAAGCTCTGTGCCAACCCCTCACCTTCCTGAAGACATACAATGAATATATCAGGCATGAGGTAAAGACGACGGAATCATCATAAGCTATAAACAACAACAACGAACACAAAACAAAAAAGGAGTCTTTTGTTTCCATATCTCATACTGTGTTTCAGTATATATATTATATAAATATAATGATTTTATCATAAAGTCAATTCAGGGATTGACTTTTTATTTAATTTTGCTTTCTATTTAATAATGCTTTTTATTCTAACATTAAAGATGTAAGTAGCACAATTCAAGTCCTAGTGAAATTTGAAGGTTTAGATTTAAAGTTAAATTTTCAAAATGTCTTATAGTTCCATTTTGGCAACCAAAATGAAAAACAGGAATGTTTTATCCTCAAGAATGTCATTATTTCATATGCAAAAAACTAAAATAAGTGTAATACTGATTTAGTGGAAATAAGAAATCGAATACTTATTCAATGCATCAATTCCATAGATTATGAGATGTATTGATAAATGTAATAAAACTTGTTTTAAGTAGATTACTTAAGACATCAAGCAAGTGATAATTTTCTTTTCTAGGTGAAGTTGATATAGAAATCAAAGCCCAAAATTCCAGAGTCCTGTGTGTTTGATACGTGGCAATTTATACATATGCTTGGCTCATCTCAAAGTTATTTCAAGATAACTGTGAACAGGAGTAGAATGAAAAGAATCACTCAAATGTTTACTTTTATTTTGTGACTAAATATGTCTTTTTATATCTCGTTATTTTATTTTAAAAATCTGGTAAATTTCTTTAGGTCACACCAAAAATAATGAGAAATAAACCGCCTTTCGCTCCTTAAAAGACAATCAATAAAAAAAGGAAACAACAATTGCACCTGGTCTTTTAGATTGTGGTGTTTTGTAATTGTGGATTATGTGACTATCTTATGAGTCTGGGCTTGAATCACTAGGGAGGGCTACTGGAAGAAAATTTCAAAATCTAGAGCAGCTAACACAGCTTTGCAGTGGTTTGTGGGTTTCATGACTGTAGCAGCAGGGCATATGATGTACAAAGGAAATGATTCCAGTGCTTTGCAGGCCAGAATGAGATGAAAAGCATACTTTTATCTTCTTAGATGAAATAAGTATACCACACTTAAAAAGTGCACTAAACGATCAGCCCTTTAAATAATATTGCCATCTTTTAGGCACTCCAGATAATTCAAGTCCTTCATCTCCCCACAACCATTGCTGCCATTCACAATCATTGCTAAGGTGAAATCCAGTTATTTTTGATATTTCAAATGGCTTAGGAGTAATATAAACAATAATACAAGTTGTTGAGAAAAGTTAATTTAGAATCAGCAAACAAATCAGACTCAACTCTATAGCATAAACTTTAGGAAAAATGAATTAAGGAAAATGGCATGTCCTTTGTAATGTAATATTAGACATTAGGGCAAAATGCCAGAAACAGAATCTGCAAGAAGGAAAGACAAGTATTTGGTATGATATATTAAAGATTAACTAGGAAAAAGTAATTTTACCTACAGGTTTTATTGTATGATAACATACTTTTGTCTACTAATCAGAGAGACTCAAAAAGATTTTTAATTATGATATGAAAAATGGATCATCATGAATGAATGAAATCACGTAGTAGATGGCTCATTATTCTCATTATTTTGAATGATCTGGTGTTTTTATGTTTGAGCAGGAAAGTTTGATTATTAGATCGTTGTTTGATATCCAATGTCAGGAACCTAACATGAGTCAGAGTGGTAAATATGTATATGTGTGTGTGTGTGTGTGTGTGTGTGTGTGTGTGTGTGTGTGTGTGTGTGTGTGTGTGTGTGTGCCTGGAAGTCTGTATTTAGAAAGAAGTATCTTATTTCCCTCAGGGTATATACTTAATTCTTTTAGGTATACTACATTAATGACAGCAGATAAAAGTAATAAGCATTTGGGGCCTTAGGTTTATATTCCTATGATTGCATGAACAAACTAAAAAGTTATGTTTGGGGTATGAGTTTTATAGAAGGTCAGCTAAAAATATAAACATTTGGAATCTTGAGAAAGATATCAATGGCAATCATTTCACGGTATAACAATTTTAGACAACACTTGTAAGGATATGTAATCCTAAATGAAAATGCAATATTTATTTATTTTCCATAGCTACACTATTCTATAAATTTGTAGGAAATAAGTTAAATTATGGAAACATAAAATTAATGTGATTATTTATTGCATACAGTTTTACACGTTAGTTTTGTCTTCAGGATACCATTTATTTCTACTGTATAGGAAGGAAAACCCTAAATATTATATTTTGTGCCATATTTCACATTGGGAAGCTTTGTCTGTATCCATAAGTTTATTTCTTTTGTTTCTGCTTTCCTAGTCGTAATTCTGTTTCTGATAGTATTCTTCTGAGGACTTTTTCTTTCTTCCAATTTAAGCTTCAACATACCTCATGCTCTGTTTGTTTGCTAACAGTAGTTAGTCTATCATTAGAACCATGTCTCCAGCCCAGAAATTTTTGTAGTTAATTGGAGATAGAACCTCATGAACTTTCTTACCAACCTGAAAACTATTATCCCCCAAGTCTCATTCTTCTTAATCACTAGGATTATAGAGATGAGTCATGGACTCAAAGAAAATCAATGACTTTTCATGTCATATTGATTCCAGGTGTTTGCTAGTAATTGTAATAATCAACTACCACAGATTGGGTAATGTTAATACTGTAAATACATTGCCTCTGAGTTTGTGGAACTAGAACTCCAAGATCAGAGTTGGCTTCTTCGGAGTTATCTTTTCTTGGCATATTCAAGGCCTTCTGCTTCTCTTGGAGGAGACTTCAACTTAAATGCTACCCTTGAGATTCTGTTTCCACATACAATCACTTTCTAAGGCAGTGGGTTTTTGATAGTAAGATTTCAATGGGACAGTATCCAACACATAACATATTACTTAATGGATTGAATAAAATCTCATAGGAAATTATTTGGTTTGGGCATGGAAGTTATGGGTATACATTAAAAATTAGTAAAAGAGGTAAAAGTTTTATTAGAGTTTGTAACACCAGTATGAAGTCTTGACCTTAGACATGCCACATTCTTGCCCTGGTACACACTTAAATTCCTAGCTGTACTGGAGGATTGAACCTAAACCCTATACTTGTGAAACGGCATCTCTACTGCTGCCATACCTTCATATTGTAATTGGATTGCTTATTTTAATGCAGTATCAGTATGCCTGAGCCTGCCTGGACTGTGGTCCTCCTAACACCAAGCAAAAGGTTAGAGTTTCTGAAATTTCTTTTTGTGTCTGTGCTTGCATGTAACTGGAATTCTCTAATCTCTCTTTCCCAAGTAGATAAGAATACAGGTTTATCCAGTAAAAGTATACAATATGAAAATATCTCGATATTGCCTATATTTGTGATTAATATATATATATAACTAACCATAATTTTCTCCCTCTTTTGTTTACTACTCCGAGTTGAAAACATTGGCATACTTGATATACATGGCTTTGTTTTGGATGGAATCTCATAACAATCCAAAAAAAATCTCCCAAAAGTTTATGTTAAAAATCATGGAAAGGAAGGCTTTAGGTTAGAAAAAAACACTGATTCTTAAGTTATAAATGCAATATAGTTAAAGTGTTAGTCAATGCTTTCTTAAGTAGGAGAAGAAAAGGAAGGCAAAAATGTGAAAGATGTCAGATATAATTTCGATAACCTACTAGGTCTCTGTGGAAATTCCGTAGTTGTCAGTTCATGTTAACTTCCTTTCTGAAAGCTCGCTTTATTAAAACTCTGTGGGTTGGACTGGTTGGTAACCTTCTCCAGGAAATGAGGCTGATTTTAGAAGGCTGATGGTGTGTTAAATAAGGAATGATGAGAATGAGGACAGATATTGTCACAGACTGAGCCTACAAGGTTCAACTGCTGAACAGCAAAACAAAGCTAAGTATCAAGTCTGATGATATTGTCACAGACTGAGCCTACAAGGTTTAAATGCTGAACAGCAAAACAAAGCTAAGTATCAAGTCTGATGATCCACATTGGAAGATATATAGATAGATACATATACACATACATTTACATGCATGCATGAAATAGTAAATCTCCAGGAGAATATAGAGAAACTTGGCCAGAGAATTGTTAAACTATATCAAACTGGTTGCAGGAAAGTACAGTAAAATATCAATAATTTATCATAGATTTTGTATACATATTTTAAAGGATAAAAATTCTTCCTTCATTATGTACTTTACCCTTAGTATGTTTTAAGTTTTTTTACATTGTAGTAGGAACATCTATATAATGCTGAGAATTAGAATTACACACAATATGCAGCATGGCTAGCACTGGTGGTTCAATGTTGTAATCTTAGCTAGTTAAGAGATTGAGATCTGAAGATTACAATTTGAAGCCAGAAGGAGTAAGAAAGATCATTAGATTCTTATCTCCAAACATCTGGGCAAATTGATTTCCAATTCAAATTATATGTAGATCTCTGGCCTTGACCACAAAAGCACCATCCCAGCCCTGAGTTTAAGCCCTAGGATCAACAGAAACAAAAACACAAAATAAAACATGGAGTTAGATATTTTATAATGAAGCACATTTGTGTGTGTGTGTGTGTGTGTGTGTGTGTGTGTGTGTGTGTGTGTGTGTGTGTGTGTGTGTGTGTGTGTGTGTCCAGTCGTGGGGCCTGATCTCTGGGCCTGGGCGCTGTCCTTCAGCTCTTCAGCTCAAGGCTAGCGCTCTACCACTTGAGCCACAGCACGACTTCTGGCTTTTTTCTTTTTGTTTATGTGGTGCTGAGGAATCGAACGCAGGGCCTCAGGCATGCAAGGCAAGCGCTCTACCATTGAGCCACCTTCCAAGCCCATGAAGCACATTTTTATATACTCTACATTGTTAGAAAAACTAGACTTCTGTGTTAGCTTTATAACCTTCCATAATAAGTGATATTGTCCATATATTAAGTAGAAAGTCTTATTCAGATTTAAAAGTTTGAAGGTTTCAGTGTATTTTCAGTTGGTTTTATTGCTTTTGGGGGCTGTGACAAGACAATTTCAAGGTGGGGAGTATGTCAAAGAGAAATGTTTTTGACCTAGAATGATTAAAACATAAAAGAAGGAAGATGATATTCTATGTTCTCATAGGTTTCAGTATAAAGAACTTAATCTCCAGAAGAACTATGCAGGTATTCTCCACAATCTGGGAAGAAATGGAAAGTCATTTTTTCTTTCACACGAAGTTCTTTCTGGGGCATACTAAAATCAAATGGCAACATCTTAACCAATGACAGAATATTAGTACATTATGATTTACAGAGTAAGTTTCCTGGCATATAATTTCTTTTGTTACTCTTTTTTGGTAGGTAATATAAATATACTTTTTTTCAGAAAAGCAACCTTGTCTTAACCATTACCCACAAAATTTATGCTGTCATAGAATCACAGAGTTTTTTTGATTAAATTAACACAATAGTAGGCTCATTTATGCCAACACAAAATATAAACACTAATGACATTTTTCACTGAACAACCACTCATAAAACATCATGAAATAATAAAGTACAAAAAATCATGTCAATTTTTTCTGTGGATCATGGGGCTTGAACTCTGCAGTTGGGCCAGTGTTCAGCTCTGCAGCTCAAGGCTACAACTGTACTACTTGAGCCACAGTGCTGTTTCTAGTTTTTAGGTGGTTTATTGGAGATAAGGGTCTAACAGACTTTTCTGACCAGGCTAGCTTTCAACCAATATCCTCAAATCTCAGACTCCAGAGTAGCTAGAATTACAGGCATGACCCACCAAGCCCAGATCCAAGTCAATTTTTCAAAAGCAAGTTTATTTAAACTTTGGGCTTTTTTCCATTAAACAACATTATTGTTTCAGCATTAGTGTATAACTATGAGTTTTTTTAGATGTAACTGGGATTATTTTTAATAGACTCAAGTATAATTTTTACTATTAGTCAGTATCTCACAGAAATGCACTATAATCGACTTTCCCTAAAGTCAATTATTACATACTATCTCACAATATTATTATTACATTCTATATTGCATATAGTGTGAAGTGAAACTAGTTTGGACAATTTCATATAAATTAGTAGATGCTTTTTAGCATTACAAATTCATATCTGTGGTCTTAAACGAAGGAAAGAAGATTTTGAAGTTAAAATCAAATATGAATGTAGAGTGTGTCCCAATTAAACAAAAAATTCTGAGTTAATACAGACAAAATTTTTACCATTGGAAATAGTGAGGCAAGAGGAGGCAGAATTCAATCACGTCAAACAATGTCTCTGTTATGCTGCTACCCCTTCCACTAACAAGACCTCCAGGGTCCCAGTTGTCACAAAACTTCAAGTGTCTCTCTTAGAATTCTATGTGGAAAAGTTCTAATCACTGATGCTTTTTCTACTTTCTGTTATATGAAACAAAATATAGACAGACACAAAACAATTTAAATAAATGCACACATATGTTGAGGTCACCACAGCTGGAAAAAACAACCAAGAAACTGGAACTCCCCCAGGAACAAAAACGTGTTATGCTCAGTTTTTTTTTTAAGTACGAAAACATCAAACAAATGTTTGAACAGAGATATAAGGATAACTGTCTCTCAGAAATAAGGTTGTGTTGATTTGTAATTAAATTCATCAGAATGAACACTAATATAGCAAATCCCTGGAATGGATCAAATTGTTTAAAACAAAGGTAAGTGTATGTGAAGTAAGATCTGCACATATTTAAAAGAAAAAAATGTTGCAGTATTAAATCACAAAAATCATGAGATACTTAAAAAATTCAGAAATGCAATGAATAAGTCCAATAGTATCCATATTGAGAACTAAATCCTACTGATTTCACAAGAACAAAATATGCAAATAATAGAATCTGAGCAGTGTACATGAGTGTACATAAATTAAAACTACTCCAAATTAAACTGTAGAAGTTTGAATGTGGGTTATCAAAAGGAAAACGTCAACACATGATATAAATGAAATAAAAAATCTAATGAAAAGAGAGAATAGAAGTAGTTTCTGGAAAATACTGTTTCAATAAATGTTGGTCAATATCTTTCTGACAAAATTGCATACACATTTAGTTAGATCCAGAAAAGACCCAAGTTACTTGGGCTGATTTGAAACTTTTGCAAATTAGCAGGATACAACTCTAACATTATTACGGATTTGACTCTGGCATGGAATTCATTTCCTCTTTGATCTGACAAATGAATATATGAAAGAACGTAACTTCTCCAACTAAATCTCAAGACCTAACTAAACATATAATCAGAAAAGTCATCATGCAAACCGTATTCCAAACTGAAATATAAGAAAAATCAGTGATACATATTTTGTATTTATTTTAAATGATTTTTCCATAAATTATTTTCTTTAGTTTTTATTTTTAAAACATTGTGTTAAATGATGTATATCTTGGTAACTAATTTTGTATGCCTCCTTAAATTTTGTTCTGAGTATAATGTCTCACTTCAGTTCCTAACCCATGAAATGTGTTTATTACAAAACAAATGCTAATAACCACTGTTTATAATACACAAAATCTCATAAGCATGACACCAGTAAGCATAGGTTAACATTTTGATATCATGGTCTCATGACTGATGAGGCCTATCTGCATGAGTATAGTTGTACCTAGATTCCTCAGCCTCAATTTAACCACTATTAAAAATTTTTATATCTTTGTCACCCATCAGAGATTAAATCTGAATATAAAGCCTAAGGAAAATGATAAGGTAAGAATTTAGCTTTTCTGGATATAAAGTAAACAGAAAAGCAGCATAGAGTAACTCATTGGTTTAAAGTCAACCTATTTCTCCAAAATATGCTAAGCATTTCCTTACAATGTGTATTATTCTCAAGAAGGGAATGGTGAATATGAGAAAAGGACTAACCAAGTATTGTCTTCAAATATTCATAATTTGGTTTACCTCTTTATTTCATTAAAGGCATTTTGGATAAAACTGTTTGAATAATTGATTTCCAGGTCAGGTATAATATATCCTAGCTGCATATACCAAACTACATTCAGAAAATGATATATAGTCATTGAGTAAAGAAAACATATTCAATATATAGCAAAAAGTATATACCTATAGGGATAATATTTTGAAGAGTGCATTGAAAATATTCTAATATAATAATTAATTGGATTGAACAATTTCACATTGACAGCAATTAACTAGAATAATTTAATGTTATTTGGACAAGATTGTTTCTAAATGAGTAAAACCAATTTCTTCTTTTACTTTATCAGGGAAATAACTGAACAAAAAGTGGAAATTAACATATGAATCTATAACAACTGGAAGGAAATTTTGTCTTTTCATTGTCAAATATTAATTTCACAAGGTCTTATATTATGTTATACACATATCCAAATAATGTAGCTTGCTAAATTTTATTCATTTTATTAATTTCATTATCCTATTTTTATACTTTTATTATGCCATCATACAAACTGATAAATTATTTGAACATATATACTCCACAATATTTCTCTTCATCTCCTCTCTTATTTTTTTCCAAATTTAATTAGTTCCATCTTTTATAACTTGGTCATTCATTTTATTTTCTGGGTCTAGACTCTGCATATGAGAAATCAAGAATTTGTTTTTCACAGTACGGCATATTGCTTTAATATGAAGGTTTCTTCTTATATCTATTTTCTTGAAGATGATATGATTTCATTATTATGTCTGGCTAAGTAATATATCATTTTGTATATATACATATATATATATATTACAATTTCTTCATTTAATGAGTGATTAAGGGACATGCAGGTTAATTCTGTAGTTATGTTTTTTATGTGGGAGAAGGAAGGATGGAAATAATGATGCTTGGGCTGAGAAACATGCTCTTTACGCAGGCACTCTAGTATTTGACACATCCTCTCAGCTGCTCTTTCGTAAGTATTTCAATAATGCATTATATCTAAAAAATAAAATTTGCAAAGGTGTTCTTTTTCAGTATCTATATAATTATTTATTATAGTGTCACATTTAGTATGTCATGTGAGTATGGGGATGTATGTGAGCATGAAAATGCATGCATGTTTTTATATGTAGTTGAATCTAAAGAAACTGAATTTATGTGAGATATAGGATTCAAATAAAGTAAGTTGCTAATTTAATGTATATGTCCAGTTTGTGCAGTGTGATTTCAAGATCAGATTTTGGTAGGTTTCATACCAAGTAAGTAGATGTTTCTCATCCAAAATCATAAGGAATAAAACAGTTACTCTGTTTCATAATCATTCAATGTTAGTACTTCAGAAATTGTAATAAGTGGAAAAATTGCTTGAAAGTATGATGGGTCAATAGTAAGCCTTTAGATACTCTACATTTTCCCCAAAATCTTCAGATGTACTCTGGATATTAATGACAAATATATTTAGAAACATACAGATATAATATGATCTTATATATGTAAATATATGTATATAATATATATATTTAGTTATATTTAAATGTGTATTATAAATATTCATTTATATTTAATTCATCCCATTATATCTATGTGTGTATATGTATATGTATATGTGTACACATATACATATATATATGTATATACATGTTTTTTCTTTTTTTTGGTCAGTCTTGAGGCTTGAACTCTGGGCTTAGTTGCTGTCCCTGTGCTCTTCAGCTCAAGTCGTGTGCTCTACTGCTTGAGACATAGTGCAACTCCCAGTTTTTTGGTGGTTTATTGGATATAAGAACCTCATAGAATTTCCTGCCTGGGCTGGCATTGAACTGTGATCCTCAGATCTCATCCTCCTGAGTAGCTAGGATTACAGGCATGAACCACAGGCACCAGGCTATATTCATATCTGAGATTTGTTAGTGGAACAAAGGGAACAGAAACTATTATTCTTCTCATGAAAGGACTTCACATTGACAGTTTTCATTACAAGAAGTAAAACGGTAAATATTCACAGTGGCACAAAAATCCCTTATGTACCTAGCAAGACTGCATGTTTTTCTCAATACTGCATGTGGTGTGAGTGATTTCCAAACAAACCGACCATAGAAGATATTGGACCCTAAATAAAACTGACAATTGCATAAACCCAGTCCTCTATGACAGATTTAGCAAGGCCTATCTTGGAGATTCTTGTTAGGGTCTTGATGAAAAATTTATAATTTAGTTGTTATTATGGAACTCTTTTACACCTGTCTCTCTGCCATTAACTATCTAACATATATTTTGGCTCAGGGAACTCTTTTTTGTTTGTAAAAACTTGGTTGATCACAATATAGACATGGGTTTTTTAAACGGTTTGAAATTGATGTTCGCATAGAGTTCTATAAAATGAGCTTCTCTTTGTCATTTCATAGGAATAAACTTACTCTGATTCAAACCTGGACAGCAGGATTGTTCTCCCTTTTAGAAAACCATCTGTATAGACTTCTTTGCATGTAAACAGACCCTCATTTACTTGCAAAAGTCCTCTCTCATGCTTCCTTTACATTAAAAATTTTAAGAACTGTTCAACAATGTGCATACTTTTTAATGTGAAGTGTGACTCCTATTTTCCATAATGTGTATCAAGCAGAAGAATCAGTTTAAGATGTGAAAGAGCCTTTCAAACAGTCTTTGACCTTGAAAATTGCCCTGAGTATGAATTTTTCGAGAAATATCCCTTTTCAAAGACAAAGGACTCAAATATATATATATATATATATCTCAAATATATATATATATATATCTCAAATATATATATATAGTGCTGGCACTGGGGTTTGAATCCTGGCCTTGAGCTCTACCTGTGTAAGATCTGCTACTGGATGGAGAGCAGACTCTAGCTTCCTCACAGTAAAGTCTCAGCCCAGTACCTCGTTACCTAGGCAACTGGCACACCTGGAGAGGTCACATCTGCATCTGCTGAGGTCACATCTGAATTTAATGTGGCCACACTTTTCTCCACCCATATTCTAGATAATGCCTAGCCCTGGCCCAGATGCGCTCTTTCCCAGGTCTTTCCCAATTCTTTCCCAGGCCTTTCCCAGCCACGTGGAGGGCCAACATGGCCTAGTGCCAGCAGGAATGATGAATAAACCTACCCCTTACATGAATACCACGTGTGGTTTGGTTTTTACTCAGAAACCTCTTTTTTAAAACCTAATATAAATGGTGCCATTTGAACCTGAGAGAGGCTTAAAGTCAGGATAGGAGGTGGGATTCCTCTCCTTTTTATTTTCCTTTCTTTGGTTTGTTTTTTCCCGTTTTTGCTCTGAGGAATACCACAGTTCTGACGGCCTTTTGGAAACCAGTCTGTCTGCTGTGGACACGGCAAATCAATTCCCCTGCTGGCCTCTGCATCTACCTCCATGCTTGTACATTCTGGTGAGTGAACTACTCTTTAAGGGTTCTCTGTCCCTCAGTATCTCTCCAGATGTGGTTCCATGCTGAAGAACCTGCTAGGCCTTTAACTGAAAGGCCAGTCACCTCTGGAGCCGAGGGCACTTGATTCTGGTTGCTTGGCCACTCCTCCCTAGAGGGCTCAGTGGTAAGTTGCAGTGCCACTTCCATCCGATAAACCTACCTTCACTCACTAAATATTTTTGTCTCCTACACCTTTAATGGGTAGCTGTGTGTCACTCCAGTGCCATGAAACCCCTCTGAAATGCCTCCTGCACTCCCTAATTTTGTTATGTTCTTCTCAGATTTAGACAATCTCTGCAATGGTAAATGGTCAGAAGTCTGTTCACTTTCATGATCTCTTTCCTCTCTGCTAATCATGTCCAACATCCTCTATCTCTCCCTTTCTTTTCTACAGCTTCTTGAATTGTGCCCTGAAGAGTGTGATGCGAGCTGGGTCCTGGGGACCTCCCCTAGATTCCCTATAAAAGACTAGCCAATCTAGGCTTCTCACGTTTTCTTTGTATTTTTTTCAGAAATTCACCATTGTGAGTTCACCATCTTGGCCACATGGTGGGCTTAGGTTTGGTCCCATCTGACCCATACACTTCCACCAAGTTTACTACTCCTCCATCGATTTATTCTCTTGTACCTTGCTAAAAAGTTGCTCTTTTCTCAGACCCTTGTAATTTAGGCCCAACTATCTGATGTGCTTTGTTAGCAAAATATCTAAACATTAATGTACAAAATTTTAGATTTTGAGTTTTGCCATTTTTGTTTTGTGTTATGTATTCTAGTACTGATTATGTGATTCGAAAATATTGGGCATATCTGTGCTAAGATTCTCACATCTAACGAGATTTGTCTTCGCAGAATATTACTTGGTCAATTCTTGGTAAGGACCAGATAAGCTCTTCTTATTCTATTTGATCTCCTTGTTTAATTGGAAATAATGAAGGGTTTTCATGACAAAGATTGCAATTCAAAGCCAGCCAGGGCTGAAAAATCCCTAAGACTCCATCTCCCAACTAACCTAGGAGCCAGGCTGGAAGCATGGTTCAAGATCCCTCTAACCAGCCAATACTGGAAGTGGTACTGTAACTCAAAGTGGCAGAACACTAGCCTTGAGCAGAAGTGCTCAGGGACAATGCCCAGGCCTTGAGTTCAAATCTCCATGAATACTAACTGAGGCAAGTCATCCCAGCAACGAGCACTTCGACTCAGCCAGTCTGGGGAACAAGGAACCATGGATAGGAATAAGAGGTGATGATGTCATATCAGGCACTTTGTGCCTGCCCTTTCAAAATTAACCAGTGCCGGGAGGTCAATATAAGTAAGAAGCCTGCCCATCTAATGTCCATACCTTTGTACCTTTTAAGTGGATGGGAATTTACATTCTTGCCTTTGTTACCTGAATTCTCCTCTACGTAGTCACCAGATAGGGACATTTCTACCAACATTGTTCAGCCCCAAGTCTTTCCTCTTGCCATTTATTTGCTCTCTAGTGTTTTTTTCCAGCCTCTCAATGCCTCATGAGACTTTCTCCAAGAGACTTGCCTCCTCCAGACTTCATCTAAGGACTCACACTCACCAAGGGACAGCTGCAGCTCACTGCCATCTCTGTGAGGGGACCAAATTTCAGGCTTTTACCCCTAATTTGGATGCCCCTTGTCAGCAAGAAGTAGCCAGAGAGAATCCATGCCTTATTTCATGATTATTAAAAGGCTGGAATGTAAGGTCTACTCCTGGATAGCAAGCAGATTCCACCCTCTTCCAAGAAATGTCTCCGCCCAGTATCTGCATTACCTAGAACTGACACACCTGAAAGAGGTCACATCTGCATGTGCTGCTGTCACATCTGAATTTGATGTGGCCACAGTTTTCTCCACCCATACCCTAGATAAGGCCAAGCCCAGGCCCAGATGCTCTCTTTTCCAGGTCTTTCCCTAGCCTTTCCCAGCCGCGTGGAGGGCCAACACGGCCTGGTCCCAGAGGAAATGATGAATAAATCTACCTCTTTCCTGAATACCTCGTGTGTGGTGTCGTTCTTACTCGACCTCTCTTTAAAAACCTAACAATCTGGACTTTAATTCTCAATGTTTACTCTATACTTCCTGAGCCACACCTTCAATTCTTCCTTTTGCCATAAGTGGAGAAAAGAATCTCTTAGGTTTATCTACTTGGAATAGCTTTGAATTGCATTTGTCAAATTTGAACCCACCTAGTATCTTGCTGTAAGCCACTGGTGCCCTGCTAGAATTCACTTCTTGAAAATAAATATTCACAAAAAGAGGAGAAAACATATTTGTTCAATTACTTATTTGTTGCCAGGTAAACCAAATAACGTGGTACTGGAAGAGAAAAAGAGAGAAGATAGAAGTGAATATGGAGGAGAGAGATACAAAGAAAGAAGAAAGGAGGGGAGGGTAAATAACGGGAGGGAGGGGAGGGGAGGATAGGAGAGGAGGGGGGAGCTGAGTAGAGTTGTCTACTCCTCACTAACGTATTGTTGAACAATCAGTGCTTTTGCATTGATGTACCCAAAGCTTTCTATTTTTGGTAGTAATAAGCTGAGATATAAAAATACAAATTTACATGTAAAAACCTGTTAGTGTGCTTACTCCTGCATGAAAGAAGCCACAGTTAGGTTACTGTTACAGAGAAGGCAAGAGTAAGCCGTTTAAGAGATTCTGAGAAAGAATAATTGATATGCCAGGAATGCTCCCTTGCCCAAGCATTGCTCTTGTTCCCTTCTCCAGTTTTCCTCTATACAATAATAGCAGAAACAGAAGAGGAAGGAGATATATGTGTAATGATCATCTTTCTGTTTTCCTTCATCTGTTTACCCTCATCATCTCAAACAATAAAGCCAAAGGAGAGTTAACCTGAACTAGCAGGGGAAATGGCGGGGGGGGGGGGACTTCATTCTAACTTAATGTGAAAGTTTTAAAATAATTGGGACAGCATTTCAAATATTGAAATAAAAGTTTTTCAATTATTAATAAAAAGTAACTCAAAATTTGAAAATTTAGAAGACTACAGGGCTCACTCCATAGTGGATTATACATAATTAAAACTGACTCCTGTTTCTATCATCAGAAATTGAAAATTGTCCTTAAACTTCCAATAATAGGTAAATTACCTGTGATATTCACTTAAACTCTGTGAATTTAATGCAGAAAACATGAATTTAAGACTTTTGAAGTGATAAGTGATGGAAATTCATGATGGATAGTATAATGCTGAGAGCATGGAAAATATTTTCCTTCCATCTTCAGTGTGTAGAGAATAAAAAAAACCTCTATTGGATGGCTTGAAGGTCCAATTCTAAATTTAGGTGAGAAGGTGAATAGTAAAGAGACTTATCTCAGCCATTCACAGATTAGAAATGTGGATAAATAGCCTCATTTATGTAGGTCCAAATGGAAGAGAGTATGTGGCAAGCCCAAAGCCAAATGCCAAAGGCAGAAAAATTTATCAAAATATCATGAAGTTGAAATAAGTCTTAAATAAGGAGCTGGGCTTCAAGGGAGTAGGACATAAGAATGGAGAGGGAAATGGTGGACTAATACAGTCATATCACTCAATGTACATATGTGAGAATATAAGTAGGAAACTTGAAGGCAGAGGTGGGGTTGGGGTATGGGAAGGAAGAAAAGTGGAAAGATTAACAATGATCCAGATGTATTGTACATTGAAATGTACATACACTCTATTCCTCACTGACTTGATGAAGTAAAATCCCTTTGTACAACTAGCTAAAGATTCAAAACTTTTGGTTTTAATATTAAGAGACAAGAAGCATAAATCTTTAGAGATAAATAAGAGGATTGCATTGATATCTTGTTGAGGACTGTGCTCTTTTCAATATACAAAATTTAATGTGTCAACTCTGCTGTAAATGTAAATTTTATTTTGCCAATTCTTTTTGCAAATAGCTTAAACTATAGAGAATCAAATTATAATATCCCTTCACTTCCAATAAAAAAATCTTATAGACCTTTTGGTTTCTCAGTTGTGTCTAAATATCTTAATGTAATGCATTGGAAATAATTTCGTTCCACATTTAAATTTAAATTTTAAAACATGACAGTTATTTAAAATCCTCTCACCTGAGCACAGGTATGGATAGATAACTGATGTGGGCAAAATCAGAATTATTCAGAAGGCTGTAAATGGATGCTTACCTAGTCTTCTCTCTGCTGGATCATAGAATACAGAAGGTCCTAATTGGAAAAATTTAGACTTCCCAGGTTTTCTGCATATAAACACTCCATCATCATTTTTTAAATACAGGATTATTCTAGATTAGCTATATGTTGACTGATAATGACTGAGCATGACAGAATGGTGAGGGAAAACCATTTACTCTTCAATGAGGTTCATACTTGTGTTTCACAAAGGGTTATGATAGCTCTCCATGAGAAATCTAGCAGCTGCGTTTCTAAAAAGTACTTGCGAGCTTACACATTCTGATACTGTCTCAATTCAAGTACTTCTCCTTGGAGTTTAATACTATTCAATGATGCTGTGATAGCTTTTTATTGCATTTTGCAGACCGGTCTTGGTGATGAAATTTGTGCTCCCAATTCCCTCAGCAAAATGCAGACAAAAATTATCTGAAAAAATTTGTATCTTTTGACAGTGCATATACTTTTATTTTTAATTACAAACATAGAATGTAGTAAAAACTTTTATAGCAATTACAACTGCACTAGGTTGTGGGCAGATTCTTATGTAAATAACAGACTGTGTTCGCGTAGGTTATTTGAGTATCCAAAGTTTTAATATGCCTGTGGTTCTAAACCAATACGTTACGGATATTGAGTGACAAATACAACTTCCTATAAGTACAGAATTTTTCCTTGTATCTTTTATATATATATATCTATATATATATCTATATATCTATATCTATATCTATATCTATATCTATATCTATATCTATATATATATATATATATAGTAAAGATACTGTACAGAGGGCTTATGGTAACATAAGTAAGGTAATGAGTATATTTCTTTTTTTTTTCTTTATTGTTGGTTATGGGGCTTCAAATCTAGGCCTGCACACTGTCCATCAGCCCTTCAGCTCAAGTCTATCACTCTGCCACTTGAGCTACAGCGCCACTTCTGGTTTTCTGGTGCTTTATTGGAGATAAGAGTTTCACGGACTTTATTTGTATTTGTGTGGTTATTTGTGTTTATTTGTATTTGTGTATTTGTGTGTATAATAACATATATGTATATAATATAAGGACATATGAACACATATAATCATATATAAATAAATTTACATACAGAAATATATATGCATATATATCTCAGTGTTCAGTGATTTAATCTATAGTTCCCAGCGGATTGTCCTTCTCACAAAATGTACATGATAAACTGCTCTGAGGATCTGTGCTCTATGATGGGTATCCTTTTTACTCACTTCGACCATTACCTTCTTTTTCATCCCTGTGAACAACTTCAGTGTACTTTACCTAGGATAGCTTTGTTTTCATTACATGTAGTTACTAAGTGATAATCAAAGAAAAAGGCTGTTTGTGAAAGAAAAAGAATTGTTAGGTCACAGGTAAAAATATCTTATTTGGGGGAGGGGGTCCGGTCGTGGTGCCTGAACTCTGGGCCTGGGCACTGTCCCTCAGCTCTTCAGCTCAAGGCTAGCGCTCTACCACTTGAGCCACAGCGTCACTTCTGGCTTTTTTCTTTCTGCTTATGTGGTGCTGAGGAATCGAATCCAGGGCCTCATGCATGAAAGGCAAGCGCTCTACCACGGAGCCACCTTCCCAGCACGATTCCTATGAGATAACATTTATAATAGTAGTAAATGTGAAAAGGAATTCCTAGAACTGTTGTTTTGCCATTTAAAATGGCAAAGAATTATATCATGTCACTCATAATTATTAAAGAATGCAAGGAAAAATGTTGGTCCCATCATGTTTCCACAAAGCTAGTGGATCCTCAAGGATAATAGTATACCAGCAGAAATTCTAAGTAGCAGACATGGAGCATGAAAGACAAAGAGAGGAAATGAGAAAGAGTAAGAGAGAGAAATATCATAATACTGGAAGTGCATAACAGATAAACAAGAGCTGTATGAGAATATTCATACTGCTATCTTCAGACTCTACATGTACATTTGAACGTATTTGATATATGATAACCCATCAACCCAAAATTTAAAATGATTTTGGTAAAAATAAAAATTACTCAGAATAACTTAAAAATGCAAAAACAATCTTCACAGAAGCAAACTTTCAGAGATATTTCATGATTTTGAAGTTAGTATAAATTTAGAAGTTTTACAATTCACAAAATTATAAGAATATATTCATATATTTCATTATATAACCCAAAGCGGAGGGCAAATGTTGTTTAGATGATTTTTTAAAACACAGTCTATCAGAAGCTGGGATGGTGGCTGTTGTAGAGTGCCTGCCTTGTATGCATGAGGCCTTGGGTTTGATTCTTCAACATCATATTAGTAGAAAAAGATGGAATTGGTAGGGTGGCTCAAGTGCTCAAGTGGAAGTGCTAGCCTTGTGCTGAGGGACAGCACCCAGCACCCAGAGTTCAAGCCTCATGACCAACGAAATAAAAGTAAAAAACAAAACAAAACACAGTCTCTCACTTTTGTGACCTCAACTCTGTAATACCGCTACTTCAGCCTACGGCTAAGATTTTAGGTGTGGACATTTATTATCCCTACTGATTCAGACTGTACTTGATAATTTTTAATCAATATTATATTCTTAATTTTGCTTTTTGTAAATTCACATGCACCTATAAAAAATGGTTGGGCCATCACAGTAACCTTCTCAAAGTACCTTCTGATGATCACTAATAAAAGTTGTATTATATTACAACAAGGGAAACAATGCTACAAATAAAGAAAAACAACAATTAAATATTAATGATTAATAAAATAAAATACCAAACAATTACCAGTATTTTTCAGTTTTTGAAGTGTACTTACATATTAGATTTTACTATTTTCTCATATTCCTGTACATTAAACACTGGCTAAGATTATGATGTTCAACAAGAGTTTTATAGACTATGAGTAGTCTTTAAAGTTACCCACTAAGATTGCTTTTATAACTCATCTCATAATTTGTATATGGCTTATATCATCATTAGTTCCTCACTAACATATAAAGTAAGGAAGTCCTAAAGTTTTAAGAGAAACTGTGTAGTTAACACAGTCTTAACTCTTCACTATGCTTCTTTACACAAAGACTTTGCAACTTCTCATTAGGAATGTTTCTATGAACTCTGAAATGTACATTCTTAATAGCATATGTCTGCTACCATAAATCTTAAATACTTTATAGAAAAGTTGTATGTCCTGACAAACAGTCCTAATTTCGGCATATATAAGCAAATTCCCAAAATTAAATACATTTAAAACATTAAAACATTTATCAAACCTTAACACGTGCTGCAGTGTTAATTATGACTGGTGCCTTGTACAGAATAATTGAATTCCTCCTCATAAACATCTCTTGAACAACAAGTAACTGGAATTATTTTGTTTTTGCCATGCCAATCTTGACTATTCTTAAATGTGTGCTTATATAAGAAATACATGGCTCTAAAATTTCATGAGAATTCTTCTAAACTTACTTTTTTTGAATTGTCTAGATTAAGAAAACCAATTATACTTTATATATAAAAATGTTCTGTGCTCAATTCAGCAACACATACACTAAAATTGGAACAATACAGAGAAGATTAGCATAGCCCCTGTGCAAGGTTCACATACAAATTATTGAATCCTTCCATATTTTTACAAGTACAGATGCTGGAGAGGATTTGGCCACAAGGAAACCCTACTTCATTCTTGGTGGGAGTGTGAACTTTTTCAACCACATTGGAAAGCAGTATGGAGGCTTCTCAAAAGACTCCATATAAAGCTCGCCTATGACTCAGCAATCAGACTTTTTGGGATTAACTCAAATGGTCATAAGCAAGACCATACTAAACCTACCAGCACAACCATGTTTACTGCAGCATTATTTACGATAGCTAAGATATGGAGCTCACCCCAATGGCCCGCAGAAGATAAATGGATTATGAATATGTGGTATATATAAACAATGAAATTCTATGCCTCCATTGCTCAATTAGTTAGAAATTGTAAAGATTTGGAAAAAAATTTATTAAGTGAAGTAAGCCAAGTCCAAAGAAACATAGGTACCATGGTTTGCCTTATTTTCAACAACTAATATATGTCTGGGATAAGCAGAATAGATCATAAGCTATGTGCATATGACCAGATAAAATGATATTATGGGAAATGAACCACACAAGTGGTTATTTGTTTCTTGCTCTTCTTGTTTCCAAGGTACTTATAATGTGTGATGTGATTTTTTGTTTCTTTATATGTTCCTCCCCCACGCTCTAACCCCTGTTTTCACTGTCCTTGAAGTTGGTGCACCAACACCTGTGTATATGTTTCTCTAATTTGGGGAGGGGAAAGGGAAATACAAAATGCTTAAATAGGGATTCTGGTTGAGATGCACAAACACTATGTTGAAAAATGAACTGTACAATTTAGGCAGGGGAAGGAGGGATGGGAGAGTATTCTTTGAGGTGGGAAGGGGTGGTAAGGAAAAAGAAAGGAAGAGGTAACACTGATTGTTAGAAAATGTACTCATTATTTGCTCTTGTAATTGTGACAACTCTGTACAGTTTTTTTACACTTAAAAACATAAAAATGTTCTGATCATGTGACATACTTTATTTCTACAGTTCATACAATTTAATAAACAGTAATTTGGGAAAAACAAAAAAATGTTCTGATATAGAAGAGTTTATTTCCCCTATTTTCCCATATAATATTTTTAACAAAGAAATTAATGTAGAACACTGATATGAAGGCATTTTGAATAAATGTGTGTGTGAGAGCGCACATGCATGCACACATGCACACATGCAAATGCTTGTGTATTGGCACTCTCAGAGTTTGAAATCAGGGCTTCAAGGTCTTGCTTGGCTTTCCTTTCTAGATTGGTCATCTAATATATAAACTACATCTCCAATCCTGGCTCTTTCCTAGTTCATTAAACTTTTGAAAAATAATCTCATGAATTTCTTTTGCCCTAAGTGGCTTCCAAAAGTTATCCACAGATCTCAGGCTCCTGATTAGATATCCTTAGTAGATAGGATTATAGGTGTGGCCAGCCAGCGTAAGGCTTTCAGAATTTTTTTAAATTTATTTTATTTTATTTGTGAACATACTGTACAGAGGGGTTACAATTACATGGGCAGGATAATGCGTACATTTCTTACCAAGCATTGCAGCCTCCTCCTTTGTTTACCCTTCACATCCCTCCCCAGCCTTCCACATCCACCCCCCAGTCCCAGTCCTTCTCCCCGCCCCACACCGACGTTGTAAAGCTCGTTTTGGACATGACAACTTGTACTTCTCATTGTTGCAACAGGTTCACCTGTATCCTTAAACGACTTGTTTTTCCCCATCTCCTCCACAAGTTATAATGACATCAAATATAGTGAAAGCAGAGGTTATACTGTGGGGGAGGGACATACAAACCTACAAAGAAATAATCTTATAAATGCGTTAGAAACACATGCATGAAAGAGAAAAACATTAAAATACATATCTAAGGATTCTTTTTCCTAACATCACATTATCTGACCTTTTCCGCTTGACTCATACATATACTAGCTATGGCAAATAAGGGAAACCATGGGGCCTATGTTTCTTTGGGCCTGGCTGACTTCTCTTAATATAATTTTTTCCAAGTCATTCCATTTCCTAACAAATGGGGCAATGTCATTCTTTCTGATGGAGGCATAGAATTCCATTGTGTAGATATACCACATTTTCTTGATCCATTCATCTACTGAGGGGCATCTGGGTTGGTTCCAGATCTTAGCTATGGTAAATAATGCTGCAATAAACATAGATGTGGTGGTTGCTTTAGTGTGGTTTTGCTTGTAAACATTTGGGTAAACGCCTAAAAGTGGGATTGCTGGGTCATAGGGGATTTCTATGTGGAGTCTTTTAAGGTACCTCCATACTGCTTTCCAAAGTGGTTGAACAAGTTTACATTCCCAGCAACAATGAAGTAAGGTTCCCTTCTGTAAACATCCCATCCAGCATCTGTTGTTGTTAGAGTTCTTGATTTTTGCCATTCTAACTTGAGTGAGGTGGTATCTCAATATTGTTTTGATTTGCATTTCTTTTATGGCTAGGGAGGTTGAACATT
Organism: Dipodomys merriami; assembly: GCF_024711535.1. Taxonomy (NCBI): domain Eukaryota; kingdom Metazoa; phylum Chordata; class Mammalia; order Rodentia; family Heteromyidae; genus Dipodomys; species Dipodomys merriami. The sequence continues at coordinate 156,302 of NW_027206038.1, forward strand.
TCTTCATGTGTCTATTGGCCATCCTTCTTTCTTCTTCAGAGAAGTTTCTCTTTAAGTCTTTCGCCCACTTGTTTATTGGGCAGTTGATTCTGTGAGGATTTGTTGTTGGGGGATTTAATTTTTTGAGTTCCCAGTATATTTTAGATATGAGACCCTTGTCCGTTGTATGGCTAGTAAAGATGTTCTCCCAATCCGTGGGCTTTCTATTGATCTTACTAGCTATGTCCTTTGCCATGCAGAAGCTCTGCAATTTCATGCATAACCATTTGTCCAACCAATCTTTGATTTGTTGGGTTTCCAGGTCTCTATTCATAAAATTTCGACCTGAGCCAAGGAGACCTAGGGTTTCTGCTTTTCCATCCCGTAATGTTTTCAGAGTGTCTGCTTTGACTTCGAGGTCTTTGATCCATTTGGAGTTGATTCTGGTGCAGGGTGATATATAAGGATCTAGCTTTGTTTTTCTACAAGTAGTTAACCAATTTTGCCAGCACCAATGACTGAAGAGGTTGTATTTGTTCCATTGGATTGTTTTAGCTCCCTTACTGAAGATTAGATGGCTATAGGTCTGTAGGATCATTTCTGGGTTTTCAATTCTATTCCATTGGTCCGAAGGTCTGTTCTTAGGCCAATAGCAAGGTGTTTTTATTACTATGGCTTTATAGTAGAGTTTGAAATTTGGTATTGATATTCCTCCAGCAGTGTTCTTTCCATTGATGAGCGTTTTTGATATTCGGGGTCTTTTATTGTTCCATATGAATTTTTGGATTGCCTCTTCTATTTCCTTGAAGAATGAGGTTGGGATTTTGATAGGTATCGCGTTGAATTTGTAGATAGCCATGGGAAGTATTGCCGTTTTCACGATGTTAATCTTTCCAATCCAGGACCATGGGAGGTTTTGCCATTTTTTAAGTTCTGTGTTGATTTCCTTTTTCAAGATTTTAAAGGTTTCATCATAGAGGTCCTCACTTCTTTGGTTAAGTTAAATCCTAGGTATTTTATTTTTTGTGGGGCTATTACAAATGAAGTTGCTTTCCTAATTTCAGCCACAATTTTCTCATAGTTAGCATACAGAAAAGCCCTTGATTTTGGGGGGTTAATATTATACCCTGCTACTTTGCCAAAGTTTTGAATCAGCTTGAGTATTTTGGGAGTGGAGTCTATGGGATTCTTTAAATATAATATCATGTCGTCTGCAAAGAGGGAGAGTTTTATGTCTTCTTTCCCTATTTGGATCCCCTTCATGTCTGCATCTTGTCTTATTGCTGTAGCTAGGCATTCTAATACTAGACTGAATAGAAGTGGAGAGAGTGGACATCCTTTTCTTGTTCCTGAGTTAAGAGGAAATGGCTTTAGTTTTTCACCATTAAGTATAATGCTGGTTGTAGGTTTGTCATATACAGCCTTTAATGCATTGAGGAATGTTTCATGGATTCCCAATTTTTCCACAACCTTCATCATAAAGGGGTGTTGGATCTTGTTGAATGTTTTTTTTGCATCTATTGAGATAACCATATGGTTCTTATTCTTGCTCCTGTTGATGAGATGAATAATATAAATTGATTTGCATATATTCAACCAGCTTTGCATCCCTGAAATGAATCCTGTTTGATCATGGTGTATGATTTTTTTGAAGAATTGTTGAAGTCGATTGGCCATAATTTTGTTGAGAAGTTTCGCATCAATGTTCATCAAAGAAGTGGGTCTATAATTCTCTTTCTTTGATGACTCCCTGCCTGGTTTTGGGATGAGGATTATGATGGTTTCATAAAATGTGTTCGGTAGTGAACTTTCTCTTTCAATTTCATTGAAGAGTTGGAAGAGTATTGGTGTGAGCTCTGCTTTGAAGGCCTTGTAAAATTACGGTATAAAACCCTCTGGTCCTGGATTTTCTTAGCTGGAAGGTCTCTTATTGCTGTTTCTATTTCAACGCTTGATATGAGCCTGTTAAACTGGTTTAACTCATCTTGGTTTAGTTTTGGCATGTCAATACTTGCTACGAAAAGGTCCATTTCTGTCAGGTTCTGTTTGAGAACTTTATTAGCATAAAGTTTTGAGAAGTATTCCCTTATAATGTTTTGAATCTTGGTTGTTTCCCTGGTGATGTTTCCATTCTCGTCTCTGAGTTTATTTATTTGGGTGTGGTGTCTTCTTTTTCGGATAAGATTTGCTAAAGGTCTGCCTATTTTGTTAATATTTTCGAAGAACCAACTCTTTGTTTTGTTGATTCTTTCTATAGTTTTTTTTGGATTCTAATACATTTAATTTTGATTTAATTTTAATTATATCTTTCAGTCTACTGGATTGGGGTTTATCTTGCTGCTCTTTTTCAAGGAGGTTCAGATGTCTTATTAAAGTGTTGGTTTCAGATCTCTCCAATTTGTTGATGTAGGAGCTCAGAGCTATAAACTTGCCTCTGAGTATTGCTTTTGCTGTGTCCCAGAGTAGCTGGCAATTTGTGTGTTCATTTTTGTTGAATAGCATGAAGATTTGAATTTCCTTTCTAATCTCTTCCATGACCCACTCGTGATTCAGCAGTGTGTTGTTCAGCCTCCACATGATACCAGACTTTCTTTGGTGGCTTTTGGTGTTGAGTTCTAATTTTATTTCCTTGTGGTCAGAGAGAATGCAAGGTATAAATTTAATGTTTCTGAATTTGGACAAGTTTGCTTTGTGGCCTAAAATGTGGTCTATTTTAGAAAATGTTCCATGTGCTGCTGAGAAAAACGTGTAGTCTGATGCTGCTGGGTGAAATGTTCGGTAAATATCTGTTAAATCTAGTTGATCTATGCAGCTGTTTAGATCTGTAGTTTCTCTGTTGAGTTTTTGCCGAGATGATCTATATAGTGGGGAGTGTGGTGTGTTAAAATCCCCAACAATTAATGTCTTTGGAGTTATATGGGATTTGAGGGAAATTAGTTTTTCTTGGATAAATTTGGGTGCTCCATTGTTTGGCGAGTAGATATTTAGAATTGTAATATCCACCTGAAGGAGAGATCCTGTAATTAGTATGTAGCGACCTTCTTTATCTGTTCTCATGAATTTTAATTGGAAGTCTATTTCATCTGATATTAGGATTGCAACTAACGCCTTTTTATGGGGGCCGTTTGCTTGGTAGATTTTGTTGCAACCTTTAACATTGAAAATGTGTTTGCTTTTAGGGGCAAAATGTGACTCCTGAAGGCAGCAGTTAGAAGGGTCTTGTTTTTTAATCCAACTAGACTGTCTATGTTGTTTACTTGGAGATTTCAGTCCGTTAACATTAAGAGAAAGGACTGAGAGGTATTTGGGAGTTCCTGCCATGTTATCCACCTTCTTGGGGGTTGCAAAAATGGGTTCTTCCGATGGTTCTTGGATTCTCAGTTTGGGTGCAGTTTCTTGGATTCTCAGTTTGGGTGCAGTTTCTTGTCCTTTATTGTGGTCTTGTTGGTTTTCTATGTGTAGGACATCTTTACGAATCTTTTGTAGGGCTGGTTTGGTGGAGATGTATTGTTTCAATTTTTCTTTGCTATGGAAGTTTTTTATTGGCCTTCAGTTATGAAGGAGAGTTTAGCTGGGTACAGTATTCTTGGTTGATAGTTGTTTGATTTTAGGGCATGGCATACTTCATTCCAGGCTTTGCTTGCTTTGATTGTCTCTGCTGAGAAATCTGAGGTGATTGTAATTGCTTTTCCTTTATAGGTTATTAATCTTTTCTCCTTGACAGCTTTAAGGATCTTTTCCTTGGTCTGAGTTGATCCTTTGTGGATTATAATGTGACAGTGGGATGTCCTATTCTGGTCTGGTCGGTTTGGAGTTCTAAAAGCTTCTTGTATCTATATAGGCCCATCTTTTTGCATGTTTGGGAAGTTCTCTGCTAGGATCCTGTTAAACAAATTTTCTAGGCCATTCACTTCTGTTTCTAGGTGCTCCTCTACACCCATTATCCTTAGAGTAGGCCTTCTGATGGTGTCTTCCAAGTGTTGGATAGATCTATCATATTTCTTGGACTTGTCTTGGATGGTTGTATTTTCTTTCTCTATAATATCTAGTGTGTCTTCAATCCCTGATATTCGATCTTCTGCATGGTCTAACCTGCTGTCAAGACTTTCTACTTTGTTTTTTTATCTCTTTTCTTTCTAATTGGTCAGCTTTGATGGCTTCAAGTTCTGTGTTGAAGCATTGTTTTAGATCTTGTATGAACTTCTTTACTTCCTTAATTTGATGTTCAGATCACTTAGTTGAATGGTTAGGGTTTCCTTGGACTCCCATTCCTTCTATTGGGTTCCATTCAGCATTCTCTTTGTGGTCTCCCTGACTTCATTCATCTCTTTGTTAATGGATTCCATTAATGCCTTTAGTGATCTTTGTGTATTCTCTTCCTGCTCTCTCAATTCCTGTATTACTCTTTGATTAGCTTCCTCCCATTTGTGGGATTCCTGTAGTTCTCTTTGAGTGTTCTCAGCCTGTTCACACCATTCCTGCCTTTCTCTTTGAGTATTCACAAGCTGCTCATGCAAATCCTGTATCAGCTTTTGAGTAGATTGCTCACGCTTATGATATTTCTGTGTAAACTTTTGGAATGCCTCCTCTCTCTGCCTATCACGCTCATACAGAGACCTTTGTATGCTTTCAATATTTTGATTTATCATGTTTGACAGCAGTGTTTGTAGAGCTATTTCGGAATTCTCCTCTGGATTATTCATTATCTGTTCTGTCCCCTGATTATCGGGATTGGGAATTGAGATACCCGGATTTGCCATTTTTCTTGTGTTTTTCCGGCTTACTCTGCCCATTTGAGATGAAAATAGCACCAGTTTTGTGCTAGAACACTATCTTAAGGCAAGCATCAACCCAAGTCTATATTTGCACAGTCAATAGTCTACAGATACAATCTAGTTCAACCGATACATCTATTCAACATCAAACAACTATACGTTAATGGGCTACGAACAGCAAAGAAGAATTTGGAAGATCAGAAATTTTTAGGGTTACGGAGAGATGTGGGTAAAAATTTAGGAATAGATTGATGTGGGGAGGCTCAGGGAGAATTAACTAAGTCTTAATCTCAAAGCAGGAAATAGGATGGGTAGGATGAAAGTAGGGAGAGAGAAAAAAAAAAAAGAAAGGGAACAGGAAAAGAAAAGAGACCAGAAAAAATAGAAAGGTAGAAATTAATACAAATTATGTAGAATCCATAACAATCTATTTAGATAAGAACATGAATTTATTGAGAGAAGGGGAGGGATATAAAGGAGATGTGAAAAGCTTAAAAATAAAAATGCTTAAAATATTATATAGGTATAAAGGGGTAGTACGGCTATTAAGGAATTTAAGTCTTAGAGGTTCTGACTTGAGTAAAAAATTTGTGGAATAAGTGTGTACACAGTAGGGGATAGGGTCTAATATTCAACTACGTGTTTATCTGAGGATGTGCAGGACAAGAATTAAGTCACATAAAGAAGAACGAAAGAGAGGAGAAGGTGAAAAGGATAAGAAAGGAAGAAGAAAAAGATGAGAAGTTCAGTAGAGCAAAACAAAAAACAAAAAGATAATTTAAAAAGAAAAAAATAAGAGAAAGAAGACCAAAAAAGAAAGCAAAAACACACACTCCCGTATCCCCAAAATAAAAATTCTAAGAGGAAAAGAAAGTTTCTGGAAAACAATTTTTTAATTAAAAAAGGCAAAGATTAAAGATTGATAAAAGTTTTAGAAAAGAAAAAAAAAATTTTATATAAGGTACCAAAAATAAAAACTAAAAAAAAAAAAAAAGAAGACGAAGAAGAGAAAAATGAAAAAAAAAAAAAAAAACCAAAACCAAAAAACAAACAAACAATAACAAAAAACTTCCTTGACTTTTTTTTTGGGAGGAGTGGGAAAAATCCTGTATCTCCCTTTTGTCCATACCCAGCCTCTTGTTGGAGTCTCTGGTGTGCTTGTGGTCCTGTGGCTTTGTTGGTTTCTTAAGTAAGTTAGTTCAAACAGGCAATAAAATGCTCTGCTTTACCCAGGATTTGGCGATCCTCCTCCCAGGCTAGTTCATTGGGAGACAGATCTGCTTTGAGTATCACAAAATATGGGGATGCATTGATGAGGCTAGGTTCTCGTAGGTTTTCGGGGGCTGCTTTGTGAAAACCTCACAGAGCCCAGCCTGGAGCCATTCTCAGGGTTTCTGTTTACTGATTTGCAATTGCTTGCCGCCGAGGCTGCTAGAGGGAGGGGCAGCCTCTGGCTCTGATTACCCAGTGAAGAAACCCACTCCTCGGGCTGGCGTGACTTGTCCCTTGGTGGAGCTGAGTCTGGCAGGTCACGCCACCGTTAAGTTCTTGTGAACTGCTAAATGACTCATTTTATTCCAAGGCTTGAGCTGGAGCTAGCAGCTCCTCCGAGCTTTGTCGGTATCCAAGATGGAGATCAGCGGTGCTGGGGGGGGTAGGAGTGGCCTTCCCTCCTCTGCTCCCTGAGAAGGAGTGAGGACGTCAGGCTTCTAGTAACGCCGAGTCTTAGTTCCTGGGTCGTCTCTGGTCTGCAAACTGCAGGATGAAGATGTCTGCTCCTTGTCGGTTCTTGCTGGTGTCGAGTAGAATCCACTCGCCTGCTGCTTCTGGCTCCTTCGTCCGGACTCTCTGTTGCTCAGGTATGGCACCTGTGCTCGCCCGCCACAGCCACAGCTTCCGCTGCCGCGGCAGCTGCTGGCAAGGGCTCAGAAGTGTCTCCTTGCCTGGGTTTCCTTCTCTGGCCTAACTCTCTGTCCTGTGGTGGCACACTTGGTGTAATTCTCTGACTTAGGACTGTTCACTGGAACTCTAAAACTTCTTTCTATGTGAGAGCTTACTTCGACTCCAGCTTCTCCTTTACCATCTTCCCGCCAAATCTTCAGAATATTTTTAAAAGTAGAAGAAAATTTACTTCACAGGGGCCTGTTTTATCATCTCCTACTTTTAAAGCATTTTGGAGTGATTATATGTGAATTTATTTCGTTTGGTATTCTTAAAAGATAGTATGTGATGATATTTAAAAGTTTTAATACTTTTTAAAAAAGAATACTGGAGCTGTGGGACAAAAGAAGGTCAGCTCAGTGCATGATAATCCAATGTCACCAACACAGTCTGTGTTGAAGACAAAATGTAACAGAAAACAATCGCCATGGGCAATAATTGCTATGCTATTATTCATAGGAAAATATGAATATTAAATTGAGAGTGTAAGAGAATGGAGAGATTTTACCTACCTTTTTTCTATTGCTAAAAGACTTTTGGAAACTGTGACTCATTTCCTTCCTCACTGTGTGTCAATGGGCCCTGTACTTAGTGCCTTTAATTACAATTTTCCCAACACTAAAATGATAATAACATTAGCATTATAGCAAATGCTATCTTAAGAATTGAGAGAAATAAAACTTGCAAAATACTTAACATAAATTTCTATGAATGAGCATTGAGTTTAGCCAACAGTTTTTTTAAATACTAAATAAAATGCAATAATATTACAGAAAAGATTATAGGTATTGAGCAACCAGAAGTAATGTGATCTATTGACCATGCTCTGCTTCTAAGGAAGCCATTTGTATAACTGCTCATGCTATAAATCAAACTGGTTATCTTATGTCTTGGTAGTGTAAAAATATCAGGGACAGAATAATGAAGGAATGTTGTAGACTGAGGTGAAGTCCATATGCTAATGTGAAAAACTGATAAAATGTAAATTAACTATGCAATATATTGTGTTTTACATCATTTAAATTATATCACAAAGATAAGGAATACCTAGAAGAATGAATTCTCTTGATATCCTATCATAGTCCTTAGCAGGATGAACTCTTTCTTCATTCTTGTAGAGGCAATAACAGAGGAGAGGAACTGTATTTTTTGTTTGCTTCCTTCCATTTGTCCTTCAGTTTGAGTCTAAACTACATAAGACTGAATGAAACTAAGGGAAATTAGACACGCAGGCTTTGGAAAGAACAATCAACGAAAATAAATAAAATACTTATAGCCTTATGAAAGGTCTAACTAAATTGAGTTATATACTCTCAAGCGTAAACAGAAAATGATTTACACAATATCATGTTATTGAAAATTGAAAAATGTAAGGAGTTGCTTAATTTTTTTCATTTCTACTCCCTTGAATTAATTATTGATTTTATAGAGAGAGATTAAAGATAAGAGTAACAAGAAATGATTAAAATTGAAAAGAGTTCTGGGAAAATGGCAGAGGAGAAACTGGAGGCTAAACAATATCTCGCATAGAAAGCAGTTTTAGTGTTCCAGTCAGCAGTCCTAAGCCAGAGAATCACACCAAGGGTGCCATCACAATACAGAGAGTTTGGCCAGAGAGAGAAAACCCAGGCAAGGAGACAGATCTGTTCACTTGCCAGCAGCCTTGGCTGCTGCTGTGGCGGCGGTGGTGGTGGCGGTATCCGCCAAACCTGCAAAATAGAGAGTCTAGGATGAAGGCCCCAGACTCGGCGAGCTAGCAGATTCTACTCAACACCAGCAAGAACTGACAAGTAGCAGACATCTTCATCCTGTAGATCGCAGACCAGAGACGACCTAGGAGCCAACACTCTGGCATGAGTAGAAGCCTGACATCCTCATTCCTTCTCAAGGAGCAGAGGAGGTAAGGCCAACTCTCCACTCCCCCACTACTGGAGATCTCCATTTTTGATACTGACAATGGCCTGACTGAGACTCTAGCTCCAACTCAGGCCTTGAAAGAAAACAAAAGAGTCATTTAGCAGGTCACAGGAACCTGACCTGACCTGCCAGGCTCAGCTACACCCAGGGAAAACTCACCCAGCTGGGGCCAAGCCAGCTCCACCAGCCCCAGGAGTGGCTTTCTTCACTGGGTAAACAGACCCAGAGGCTGCCCCTCCCTACAGCAACCTTGACAATAAATTGAAATTCAGTAAACAAAAACTTTGATAATGTCTCCATGCTGGACTCTGTGGGTGTCTCAGAAGGTAGCCGCTTAGGGAAAAGTTACTGTTCATTGAAAGGGCTCAACTCTACTCAGAACTTAGCCTAATCACAGCATCTCCAAACTAGAGGAAGCAGACATCTCCCATTTTTGTGAGACTCAAAGGAGATCTCCCTTCCATTGAACTACCCTGGGAGGAAGATCACAAAATCCTGGGTAAAACAGAGCATTTTTCTGCCTGCTCAAACAAACTGACTTTAAAAACCAATCAAGCCACAGTAAAGCCAAACACTACAAGCAGAGCAGAGACTCCAACCTGCGACTGGTTACTGACCCAAGAGAGATACAGGATCTTCCCATCTTCCCCCCAAAAAAATCAAAGAACTTATTTTTTGTACCTTTTAAATATTTTTTTAATTTTATGATTTTTAATTTTTAACTTTTTAAAAATTGTTTGCTATTAACTTTTTTCCTATTATAATATAGATTTAAGGGTTATATGTGTGTGTCCTTTTTTTAGCTCTACTGAACTTTTGATCCTTTTTCTCTTTCACATTCTTTTCACTTTTTCTTCTCTTTCGTTGTTTTTCTGTGTGACTTAATTGCTGTTCTGCTCATACTCAGATATACACACAATCGATTATTAGACCTTATCCCCCATTGTGTACACACTTAATCCAGAAATTTATTATTCAGTTCAGAACCTCTTAGACTTAAATTCCTTAATAGCAATACTATTTATTTATACCTATACAATAGTTTAAGAAATTTTATTTTTTAATTTTTCGTGTCTCCTTTTTATCACTCTCTTTCTCACATCCTGTTGCTGTTCTTCTGTGAATAATATGTTGTTAAATTTGCATAATTTTAAAGTGTTTCTGTTTTTAATTTTTAATTTTTCTTGTTTCCTTTTTCTTTTTTTCTTTTTCTTCTTTTTTCTCTTTCTACTATCATTCCATCCAATCTGTTTCCCTCTTTAAGATTTTGACTTAGTTAATTTAACTCTCCCTTTACCTTATCATATTCCTCTATTCCTATTTTTGCCCACATCTCTCCCTAAGCCTGATAATTTCTGGTTTACCAAATTCTTCTTTGCGGTTCATAGCCCATTAATACATAGTTGTTTGATGTTGAATAGATAAATCTGTTGAACTATATTGTATCTGCAGACTTTTGACTGTGCAACTACAGACTTTGATTGATGCTTTCCTTAAGATAGTGTTCTAGCACAAAACTGGTGTTAACTTCTTTCCAAATGGGCAGAAAAAGCTGGAAAAACACAAGGAAAATGGCAAGTCTGTGTATCTCAAATCCCACTCATGATAATCAAGGGACAGAACAGATAGTGAATAATCCAGAGGAGAGCTCCCAAAAAGCTCTATAAATACTACTGGTAAACATGGTAAATTTAAAGATTGAAAATCTGCAAAGGATTCAGTGTGAGCATGATAGGGAGAGAGAGGAGGCAAACCATGGTTCAATACAGGAATATCATGAAAGTGAGGAAGATACTCAAAGATTGATGCAGGAGTTTCATGAGCAGATTGAGAACACTCAAAGAGAAATAAAGAAACGGCAAGAGCAGGCTGAGATCAGTGAAAGAGATAGACAGGAATTGCATGAGTTGGCCAAGAAGAGACAAAGAGAAAGTCAGGAATAGCATGAATGTGAGGAAGCTAATCAAAGAGTAATACAGGAATTGAGAGAGCAGGATGAGAATAGACAAAGATCAATAGAGGCTTTCATGGAATGCATAAACAGAGAACTGAAAGAAGTCAGGGAGACCACAAAGGGAATGCTAAATAGAGTACAACAAAAGGAATAGGAGTCCAAGGAAAACATAACCAATCAACTAAGTGATTTGAGAAAACACTGAACACCAAATTAAGGAATTAAAGAAGTTCACAAAGGTCTAAAACAAAGTTCCAACAAAGAATTTGAAGCGATCAAATCTGACCAACTAGAAGGAAAAGAAATTAAAAAAGTGAGAAAGGCCTGATAGTAGGTTAGACCATGCAGAAGATCAAATCTCAGGGATTGAAGACAGCCTAGATATTATAGAGAAAGAGCACACAACCATCCAAAACAAATCCAAGAAATATGATAGATCTATTCAACATTTGGAAGGCACCATCAGAAAGACTAATCTAAGGATAATGGGTGTACAGGAGCACCTAGAGACAGAAGTTAATGGCCTAGGAAATTTGTTTAACAGGATCCTAGCAGAGAACTTCCCAAACATGCAAAAAGATGGGCCTATTCAGATACAAGAAGCTTTTAGAACTCCAAATAGAACAGACCAGAACAGGACATCCCAACATCACATTTTAATCCAAAAGGATGAATTCAGAACATGGAAAATATCTGTAAAGCTGTCAAGGAGGAAAGATAAATCAACTATAATGGGAAACCAGTTAGAATCACAGCAGATTTTTCAGCAGAGACAACTAAAGCAAGAAGAGACTGGATTGATGTATGCCATGCCCTAAAGAGAAACAACTATCAACCACAAATACTGTACCACCTAAACTCTCATAATCAAAGGTGAAATAAATACCTTCCACAGCAAAGAAAAATTGAAACAATATATCACCGCCAAACCAGCCCTACAAAAGATTCTTAAAGATATCCTACACATAGAAAACCAACAAGACTACAATAAAGGCCAAATAATCACACCCAAACTGAGAATGCAAGAACCATAGGTAGAACCCAGTAGCCACAGGCCCCAAGAAGGTGGATAAAATGGCAGGAACTCCCAAATACCTCTCAGTCCTACCTCTCAACATTAACGGACTTAACTCTACAACTAAGCGACATAGACTATCTACTTGGATTAAAAAGCAAGATCCTTCTATCTACTGCCTTCAGGAGTCACATCTTGCCCATAAAAACACATTTTCAATGTGAAAGGCTGAATAAAATCTACCAAGCAAATGGCACCCATAAACAGGTAGGTGTTGTAAACTTCATATCAGATTAAATAGACTTCAAATTAAAACTTGTGAGAAGAGATAAAGAAGGTCGTTCCATAGTAATTGAGGAATCTCTCCTTCAGGAGGATATTACAATTCTAAATATCTATTCACCAAACAACAGAGAACCCAAGAAACACTACTTTCCCTCAAATCCCATATAGATCCAAAGACATTAAATGTTGGTGACTTTAACACACCACTCTCCCTACTAGATAGATCAACTAGGCAAAAACTCAACAGAGAAACTGCAGATATAAACAACTGCATAGATCAACTAGATTTAACAGACATCTACCAAATATTTCACCCAGCAGCATCAGAATACACATTTTTCTCAGCAGCACATGGAACATTTTGCAAAACAGACCACATTTTAGGCCACAAAGCAAACTTGTCCAAATTCAGAAACATTGAAATTATACCTTGCATTCTCTCTGACCACAAGGGAATAAAATTAGAACTCAACACCAAAAGCCACCAAAGAAAGTCTGGTATCATGTGGAGGCTGAACAACACACTGCTGAATCACGAGTGGGTCATGGAAGTGATTAGAAAGGAAATTCAAATGTTCATGATATTCAACAAAAATGAACACAAATTACCAGCTCATCTGGGACACAGCAAAGGCAGTACTCAGAGGCAATTTTAGAGGTCTGAGTTGCTATATCAACAAATTGGAAAGATCTGAAACCAACAATTTAATGAGACATCTGAACCTCCTTGAAAAATAGCAGCAAGATAAACCCCAATCCAGTAGACAGAAAGAAATAATTAAAATTAAATCAGAAAAAATTGAATTAGAATCCAAAAAGAACATAGAAAGAATCAACAAAGAAAGAGTTGGTTCTTTGAAAAAATTAAAAAATTTGACAGACCCTTCGCATATCTTACCAGAAAAAAGAAGAGAACACACCCAAATAAATAAAATCAGAGATGAGAATGGATACATCACCACAGAAATAACCAAGAATCAGAATATTATAAGGGAATATTTCTCAAACCTTTATGCTAATAAGTTTGAGACCTTGGCAGAAATGGACCTTTTCCAGGCAAATTCTGACACGCTGAAACTAAACCAAGATGAGTTAAACCATCTTAACAGGCCCATATCAAGGCCAATATCAAGAATATTATAAGGGAATATTTCTCAAACCTTTACGCTAATAAGTTTGAGAACTTGGCAGAAATGGACCTCTTCCAGGCAAATTCTGAGCTGCCAAAACTAAACCAAGATGAGTTAAACCATCTTAACAGGCCCATATCAAATATTGCAATATAAACAACAATAAGAGACCTCCCATCTTAGAAAAGCCCAGGACCAGATGGTTTTACAGCGTAATTCTACAAGGCATTCAAAGGAAAGCTCACACCAATACTCCTCCAAAACTTCAATGAAATTGAAAGAGAAAGTTCACTACTGAACTCATTCTAAGAAGCCATCATAACAAACATTCCAAAACCAGGCAGGGACTCATGAAGGGAAGAGAACTATGGACCCATTTCTTTGATGAACATTGATGGAAAACTTCTCAACAAAATTTTGGCCAATCGACTTCAACAATTCATCCAAAAAATCATTCACCATGATCAAACAGGATTCATTTCAGGGATGCAAAGCTGGTTCAATATACCCAAATCAATTAATATAATTCATCACATCAACAGGAGCAAGGATAAGAACCCCATGGTTATCTCAATAGATGCATTAAAAGCATTCGACAAGATCCAACACCCATTTATGATGAAGGTTCTGGAAAAATTAGGAATCCATGGAAAATTCTGAGACTTCTCCCAGGAATCACAATTTACAATAACCTGAAAGATGTATTCTAAATGAAGAAAAATGTCTTCTGATCTTTAGAAAACCACACACAAACACACACACACACACACACACACACACACACACACACACACACACACGCACACACACCAACCTCAAACACTTAGAGAGAATTTATTTTTGTTCCCAAGAATTTTTTTAATTATGAAAATACTGTACATAGGGGTTACAATTACATGGGCAATATAATGAGCACATTTCTTGTAGTGTCAATGTCGCAGGACCCTCACCAAGAAGACCAATGAGTGTCAGACGTTCCAAAATGCAAAAACAAGGTTTTATTTAGACGGGCTGCAGCTCAGGCCTCATCCTACATTCCAACACAGTGGAGGAGATCCCCCAGCTAAAGATTTGCAGGGCTTATAAAGGCAAGCAACCAGGTGTTTGTTTACCACCACATGTTGCTCTGCTAGCTGAGATAAACAAGCAACAAATAGTCACTGCTTTAACACTTCATTCCCCCCTTGACTTATGGTCCTGAGACACAATCTTGTGGCTCTGGCCCAAAACTAAACTCCAACAGCTCTCGATCTTGACTAGTCCCTCTCTGACCTTAGCCATGTTGTCTTCTGCTATTCCTGAACTGTCAACGTAAAAACAACACTCTTCTCCTAGTGCAGTACAAATTTCCTCTTGTAGTGAGAGGCTCCCAGGAGTTCTGCAAATGATAATTGCAATAATACCAATAACAATCAGTCAATTTTTCTTTTCTTGAGTCGTACGTGGAGTGGTTGGGTAGGGTGTTTGGAGACTTCCCATGTTTCTCCACGGGAGGCCAGGGCAAAGAGTCAGTCAGTCTGGTGTGGGAGCAGTGAATCCAAGTAGCAATGCCATCCACCTTAAGGGCAGTAGGTGTAGCCAGTAGCACCATGTACGGGCCCTTCTACCGTGGTTCCAAAGATCTCAAGTTGTGCTTTCGAACAAGCACCCAGTACCCTGGTTTAAATGAGTGGGGGGTAGGAATAGAAGCAGAATCATATAATGCTCTAAGCTGGGGCAATACACTTTCATAGACAAGCTGTAGATAGTCAAGTTTACATAGAAATTTTGTATCACTCAAATCAGCAAGCAAGGGATAATGGGTGGAAGGTGTCCATACATTATTTCAAAAGGAGTAAAGCCAGCTGATAGGGTGAAAGTCTCACTCTAAACAGGGCAAAAGGAAGGAGTGATACTCAGTCTGTGCCAGTCTCCAAAGCCAATTTAGTTAAGGTCTCTTTTAGAGTCTGATTCATTCTTTCTACCTGCCCTGAACTCTGGGGTCTATAAGCACAGTGCAATTTCCAATCCGTCCCCAGTGCCATGGCTATTCCCTGACTTACTTTTGAGATGAAGGCCGGCTCATTGTCCCACCCAATGGTGGATGGGAAGCCATACCTGGGTAGGATTTTTCCCAGTATCTTCTTACCCATGACGTTCACCGTCTCATGCTTTGTTGGATAGGCTTGAACCCATCCTGATAAGTGTGTCTACAAAAACTAGCAATATTTATATCCAAATTTTAAAGTTTTAATTTCTGTGAAGTCTACTTCCCAATACACACCTGGCCCATCTCCACGGAGGCAAGCTCCTTTTGTGACCAGTTGATTGGGGGCATTGGTTACCTGACAGGCTTTACAATTTTTAAAAATGTCCTCAATGAGTTGATTTCCTGGCCTAATTTTTACTTCTGAGTGTTGGAGCAAATCCTGCATTCTTTGGGTTCCCATGAGAGAGGCCCAATGGATTCTTTTAAGAATCACCTTGCCCAATCTTTGTGACAAGATAAGTTTCCCCTCACCAGTTTTCCACCAGTCTTTATTTTCTTCTCTGCTTGGGGGGTTATAGGCCATGGGAATTTTCTTTATCCACTCCAAGTCTTCTTAGGAGTACTGAGGCTTAGGAGGCAAAGCTTGTGGTCCTGGGTCTACTAGAGTAGGTACTTCCTCTCTGGTCTAGAGGGCTGCCTCCTTAGCTGCCTGATCGTCCAAGTTATTTACTTTGGTTATTGAATCAGTTCCCTTTTGATGGCCAGGGCAGTGCATAATTGCAATATTTGCTGGTTCCCATAAGGCCCGTATAAGGCTTAAAATTTCTTGTTTGTTTTTAATAGCCATTCCCTCAGCTGTCAGCAGCCTCCTCCCTTCGTGAATGGCTCCATGGACATTCACAGTGGCAAAAGCATACCAACTGTCCGTGTAAATGTTTAGTCTCTTCCCTTTTCCCAGCTGTAGGGCTTTTGTTAGTGCCACTAGTTCTGCTCTTTGTGCAGATGTTCCCTGGGGGAGTGCTTCTGCCCACACTATCTCAGTGTCCATGATGACTGCTACACCCATGTACCTTTTTCTATCTGGAATGAAACTGCTGCTGTCTGTGAACCAGGTATGCTCCTCATTCGATAGTGGCGAGGCTAACAAGTCTGGCCTCTTTTCGTTGGCCTGGTCTCTCTTTTCACGCTCAATTTCACTCCTCTGTCCTTCCTTTCCTGTCTTTGCTCCTCTGTCTCTCTCTTATTGTAAACCTTTTCTGCCACGACTACTAGATCTGTAATAGACTTTTCACTAAGTCTGTCTAGAGCCTGCAACTTTCGCTTTATGTCTGCTGCAGCTTGATTTATATAGGCAAACATAATCATCTGAGCCGAGTCCTAGACCTCAAGATCATATGGGGTATATTGAATAAAAGCTTCCATGAGCCACTCATGGTACGCTGCCGGACTTTCACTTCCTCCCTGTCTAACATCATAAACTTTGGCTATATTAGTTGGTCAGGGAGCTGCTGCCTTGAGACTTGCCAACAGATCCTGGTGATAGACATGGAGTCGCTCCCTACCTTCAATCTTCTTGTAGTCCCATGTTGGTCTAGTTTCAGGAAAATAGGCAGCAATCAGGGCAGGATCCATAATGGGCGCACCTGTGGGGCCAGGGATATGTTTCTGGGCTGCCTCTCAGAAAGCGTCTCTCTGCCGTGGTAAAAAGGACCTGTAAAACTGACTACAATCATCCCAAGTTGGGTGATGAATAAAGACAATAGTTTCAAGCAAACAAATTTAATCCTGCGGTTCCTCAGAAAAGGCGGCATTTTGGGTGCTCCAATTGTATACATCACTGGTAGAAAAATGGCCAATATTGGAATTGCTGTTGACCATCTGCATCCACAGGACCTATGGCACGTAAGGGAAAAAGTGCTGCAATAGAAGGAGGGTTGATCCCACAGCATCGTCAAGTGACTGGCACCTCAGGAACTTTAAGGGCAGGTGCCCAGGATTTGGCTGCTGGTTCTATAGCTCCCTCCTTCTCTTGATCATTCCTAGGGTCTGCAGAAGGAACCTGGGAAGGGGAGTATGGGGGAGAAAACATTTCTTCTTCCAAGTTATCTCCCTGAAAAACCAGGGGAATCATTTTCTTTTCCTCTCTCTTAGTTTGTTTTTTTTAATTTAATTTTATTTTATTTGTGAACATACTGTACAGAGGAGTTACAATTACATGGGCAAGATAATGCGTACATTTCTTACCAAGCATTGCAGCCTCCTCCTTTGTTTACCCTTCACAACCCTTCCCAGACTCCCCCCCTCCCCCCAATCCCAATCCTTCTACTTTCCCCCCTTACCCCCACCCCCCGCACCGACGTTGTAAAGCTCGTTTTGGACATGACAACTTGTACTTCTCATTGTTGCAACAGGTCCACCTGTATCCTTAAACACCTGGTTTTTCCCCATCTCCTCCACAAGTTATAGTGACATCAAATATAGTGAAAGCAGGGGTTATACTATGGGGGAGGGCCGTACAAAGCAACAAACAAATAATCTTATAAATGCATTAGAAACACATGCATGAAAGAAAAAAACATTAAAATGCACATCTAAGGGTTAATTTTCCTGACATCACATAATCTGACCTTTTCCGCTTGACTAATACATATTCTAGATATTACAAATAAGGGAAACCATGGGACCTATGTTTCTTTGGGCCTGGCTTACTTCACTTAAAATAATTTTTTCCAAGTTTTTCCATTTCCTAACAAATGGTGCAATGTCATTCTTTCTGATGGAGGCATAGAATTCCATTGTGTATATATACCACATTTTCTTGATCCTTTCATCTACTGAGGGGCATCTGGGTTGGTTCCATATCTTAGCTATGGTAAATAACGCTGCAATAAATATAGTTGTGCTGGTAGCTTTTGTGTGGTCTTGTATGTAAACATTTGGGTAAATACCCAAAAGTGGGATTGCTGGGTCATAGGGGAGTTCTATGTGAAGTCTTCTGAGGAACCTCCATACTGCTTTCCAAAGTGGTTGAACAAGTTTACATTCCCACCAACAATGAAGTAAGGTTCCTTTCTGTCCACATCCCCTGCAGCATCTGTTGATGTTAGAGTTCTTGATTTTTGCCGTTCTAACTGGAGTGAGGTGATATCTCAATGTTGTTTTGATTTGCATTTCTTTTATGGCTAGGGATGTTGAACATTTCTTCATGTGTCTATTGGCCATCCTTCTTTCTTCTTCAGAGAAGTTTCTCTTTAAGTCTTTTGCCCACTTATTTATTGGGCAGTTGTTTATTTGAGGATTTGTTGTTGGGGGGTTTAATTTTTTGAGTTCCAAGTATATTTTAGATATGAGACCCTTGTCCGTTGTATGGCTAGTAAAGATCTACTCCCAATCCGTGGGCTTTCTATAGTTTTTTTTTTTTTAATAAGTCTAGGGGGCTAGATGGAGTGCTGCCCATGGCTTCCAGTTCCATCATTCATACAGTCCAGAAAACAAAAACCAGTACAAACAAAACACATGCAGACCTGACCATTGAAAAAAAAAAAAAACTTTACAAAGTGCAGATCTCCAGAATTGGTCCGCTAAACCTCTGTAACAGGGAAGCAGAAGGAGCAGACCCACAGTTGAGCCAATTGGGCCTCAGGAGGCCCTCTTCGTCATTTCCGGCCCAACACTCAACCAACCCACGCCCCACAGTTCTCACAGCGGTGTTCCACGGACCCCTGCCACACAATTCTCACCGTGGGGCTCCAAGGAACAACCCCCCTCAAGAGGATCTGGGACGTTTCCCAGTTCCTCCAGAGTAGTCATGTAAATATGAATTGGAGCGGCCTCCTCACAAAGGAAAACAGAAAGAAAACAGACTAACAGACAACACCAGGGCAAGACATATTTGACAGCGCTGTTTTACTTTTGGAGTCTGGACGTCTTGGAGGTCTCTTGAGGTATTCCGGACGAGCCCCCACTAATATGTAGTGTCCATGTTGCAGGACCCCCACCAAGAAGACCAACAAGAGTCAAAGGTTCCAAAATGCAAAAACAAGGTTTTATTTAGATGAGCTGCAACTCGGGCCTCATGATACACTCTGACACACAGAGGACATATCCCGAGCTAAAGATTGGCAGGGCTTATAAAGGCAAACAACCAGGTGTTTGGATTTCCACCACGTGTTGCTCTGGCAGCTAAGATAAACAAGCAACAAATGATTACTGCCTAAAAAATGGAGTTACTTTAAGCCTTCATTCTTATCAAGCATTTTAGCCTCCTCCTTTGTTTGCGCTTCACATCCCTTCCCATCCTCGCCCCAACCCCCCACCCAAAGCTCTTCCCTGCCCCACCAAAGTTGTAAAGATTGTTTTTGACATAACAACTTTTACATCTTGTTGAAATGGGTCCACTTGTATCCCAATTTAAATGATTTGTTTTTCCCTTCCCCCCACAAATTATACCAACATCAATACAGTGAAAGCAGGGGTTATACCATGGGGGAGGGACATAAAAAGCAACAAAGAAATAATCTTATACATGTGTTAGAAATAGTTGCATGGAAGAAAAAAACATTTGAATACATATCCTAGGGTTCATTTTCCTAACATCATCTTATCTGACCTTTTCTCCTTGACTCAGACATATACTAGATATTGCAAATAAGGGAAACCATGGGACCTATTTTTCTTTGGGCATGGATTATTCACTTAACATAATTTTTTCCAAGGCTTTCCATTTCCAAACAAATGGAGCAATGTCATTCTTTCTGATGGAGGCCTAGAATTCCATTGTGTATATATACCACATTTTCTTGATCCATTCTTCTACTGAGGGGCATCTGTGTTGGTTCCATATTTTAGCTTTGGTAAATAATGCTGTAATAAACATAGTCATGCCAGGAGCTTTAGTGTGGTCTTGTTTGTGATCAATTGGGTAAATGCCCAAAAGTGGAAATGCTATGTCATAGGGGAGCTCTATGTGGAGTCTTTTGAGGAACCTGCATACTGCTTTCCAAAGTGGTTGAACAAGTTTACACTCCCACCAACAATGCAGTAAAGTTCCATTCTGTCCACATCCCCTCCAGTATCTGTTGTTATTAGAGTTCTTGATTATAGCCATTCTAACTGTGGTGAGGTGGCATCTCAATGTTGTTTTGATTTGCATTTCTTTTATGGCTAGGGAGGTTGAACATTTCTTCGTGTGTCTATTGGCCACCTTTCTTTCCTCTTCAGAGAAGTTTCTCTTTAAGTCTTTAGCCCGCTTATTTATTGGGAAGTTGTTTCTTTGAATATTTGTTGTAGGGGGTTTAATTGTTTGTGTTCCAGGTATAATTTAGATATGAGACCCTTGTCGGTTGTATGTTTAATATTCGATAAGGGAGTTAAAAACATAGAATGGAAGAAAGACAGACTGTTCAGTAAATGGTGCAGGCAAAATTGGTTAACTACTTATAGAAAACTAAAGCTAGCTCCTTATATATCACCCTGCACCAGAATCAACTCCAAATGGATCAAAGTCCATGGAATCAAAGCAGACACTCTGAAAACATTACAGGATGGAATAGGAGAAACCCTAGGTCTCCTTGGCACAGGCCAAAATTTTCTTTATAGAGACCCAGAAACACAACAAATCAAAGAAACGCAGGACATATGGGTTTGCATGGAATTGCAGAGCTTCTGCATGGCAAAGAACATAGCTAGCAAGATCAATAGAAAGCCCACGGATTGGGAAAGAAGATCTTCCCTGAGAGAATTTTTTTTTTAAAAAAATTAAAGTGAATTGGAATTGTTGGGATATTTATGTCACAATGTAGAAGATAGTAGATATATAGGTTGACCAAGTAAAGAGTTGTAATGTACAATGTGAGGATACAGGGGACAACACTGGCTTTACAGAGTAATGAAGATAAGTAAATAGGAGTTCTTTTTCCTGATAGGGGTTGCTCTTTTAATTGTTCTTCCTTCAGTAATGGATAAGATGAACATAATTCTTTAAGTATATCAGCCTGTTGCCCCATTTGTCAAGAAATGGAAAGACTTGGAAAAAATTATATTAAGTGAAGTAAGCCAGGCACAAAGAAACATATATCCTATGGCTTCCCTTATTTTCAATAATTAGTATATGTCTGAGACAAGAAGAAACTGTCAGATAAGTTGATGTTAGGTGAAATGAACCTCAAAATAAGGACTCATTATTTTTTCTTTCTTGCTATGGTTTCTAACATATTTCTAAGTTATTTCTTTGTTGCTTTGTATGTCCCTCCCCCACGGTATAACCCTGTTGTCACTGTATTTGGTGTAAGTACAATTTGTGGAAGTGAAGCGAAAAATCAAATTGTTTAAGTAGTGGTATAATTTTATCCATTGCAACAATGAGATGTACAAGTATTTATGTCAAAAATCGAACTTTACAACTTTGGCATGGGAGTTGAGGGAGTGATAGGAATGGATGGTAAAGGGAAACAAAGGAGGAGGTAACAACGCTTGGTAAGAAATGTACTCATTACCTTTCCATGTAATGGTAACCCCTACATACGGTATTTTCACAATAAAATTTTTTAAGAAGATACATTATATTACACCTGATACAGTGGTTACGAACTTTATATTAATGCTTAAATAAATGTATGCCCTCCTCAAAAAAAATAATAACAAATAATAGAGCAATAATGTTTACGCTCAACATAGAACAAAATGTCAAATTAAAATACATGGGATTTTCCTTGATGTAAACTAATTATTACAAATAAGGGATACCTTGGGACCTATGTTCCTTTAAGTCTGGCTTACTTCAATTAATATGATTTTTTAATATCTTTCATTTCCTTACAGATGAGGTGATATCATTGTTTCTGATGGAAGCATAGATTTCCATGTAAGTGTATGTGTGTATGTGTGTATGTCACACTTTCAAGATCCATTCATCTACTGAGAGGCATCTGGGTTAATTCCATAACTTAGCTATGGTACATAATACTGTGATAAACATAATTGTGCTGGTAGCTTCAGTGTGGCCTTGTTTGTGGTCACATGGTTAAATGTCCAGAATTGGGTTACTGAGTACCAGGGGAGCATTATTGTGCACATCAAGGATATGACCATAAAAGGTGATTCCAAGTGAAATAAACTCCAAGGCATGTTCTTTGTTGTTGTTCTTAATGTACTACGTGATTCCTTTTAATCCTTTTGTGTTTTCCCCACCTATGGTTTATCCCTTGTAGTCACTGTATTTGATTTTGATACCCAGGTTATCACAACTAGGGAACTAGATAACTAGGGAAGGGAAAGAGAAAAAAAAAGATGAGAAAAAATGACAAAGTGAGAACCTACGCAACAGTAAAACTCAAAAGACAATATGTTGGAAATAATCTTGGGGGGGGGTGTTGGGAGGGACGAGGGAGAAAAATTGGGGAAGGGTAAAAAGTTATAAAATAAATGAATTCATTACCTTACTTATATAACTATAACCCCTCTGTACATTACCTTGAAAATAAAATTTAAATAAAAAATAAAGTAAAATACATGAGAGCAGCAATAAAGGAGATGGGAGTGGGGGTAATACTATAGTATACAAAGAAGAGTATAACAGCTGTGGAGAGCAGTAGTTTGACTTTAACATAGGAGATGATAAACTAGCATACAGATTTTTAGCCTCATGTCAGTAACTAAAAAGGGAAAACAAAATGCACAATCAGCAAACTAAGAGAGATAAAATAGAAAACTAAATAATTAAGATGCAGAGATGACTGGGACCAAGAATAACAAATGGCACAATTAGGAAACAAATAACAAGCTGGTAAGTTTAAAAAATATAACCCATAATTCTATTAAAAGTTTTTTACATCACAGTTTCTTAGAACTATACTTCAAATTAAAGTTTAAGAATATATCATTTTAATAATAAGTTACTTATCACTGATTTCTCAATATTAAATATTTAATATATAGTTAAAATTTTAGTAGCTATAGAAAAGAAGAAATTGAAACTAATTTTAATAATATATTTCATGAATTGTAAAATTGACAAGCATTAGAATTTAAAAAATAATAT
The DNA here is from genome assembly GCF_024711535.1 of Dipodomys merriami. NCBI lineage: Eukaryota > Metazoa > Chordata > Mammalia > Rodentia > Heteromyidae > Dipodomys > Dipodomys merriami. Next base: position 179,305 of record NW_027206038.1, read on the forward strand.
ATCATTACTGTTTCAGTTATGTGAATTAATGTAATAATTCAAAGTGAATTCTACACATAGCACTCATCATGACATCAAATAATAAATTATTGCACATGACTCTTGGTATTAGGTGGAAGGGTTCAGCACTGTGGTAAAATTCACACCACACAATACATGAGGGTATGACTCCTCTCATCTAGCTTAAATTGTGGAAATTTGATTTTTACATGCATGCTAAATTCCTGTCTAGGTGACATCTACACAATTATATGCTAATATATACACGAGGACTATTTCAGATGATTCTTAAAAGCCATATTCATTATTTAAATTTTTATTAGTTTTTACCAAATAAATATTTATAGAGAGACTGCTTTTCTGAGTAGATGATGGTGTATATGTGCCAGATTATACATATTGAGGCTTATTTTATATTCCTGACATTGTTTCTACAGTTGTATTTAATTTTCCATAAGGAGTTAAGTGTATTATATTGGATATATGAAAGTAAACTGAATGTTTATTCCATTAATCCTTTGCCACATATCTAAACGCAATATAAATTATCCATGTTTGAAGTAATGAAAATAACAGATATAAGCCAGATAAATCAGTCTGTACTAGACAAGTATTTTCAACTTTATTTTGATAGTTGCTCCTCTTGTACACTACATAATATTCTTGGGAAAATGTGCTCCAGGATGAACAAAACTGCAGAATATTATGGTTTGATATTTCCTAAGAGAAGGAAGGAAGGGGAACCTTCCTTCTAAAAGTCTGCTGCCAGTGATGTGATCTGATTTATGGTGGTGACTTGGAAATGAACATTTTTCACAGTCAATGTTGAAAAGCCATCTTGATAGACCATTTCTGTAAGTGGTTACAAAGGATCATCGATGGCTTTGCAAGGATGCCAGAATGCCTCATTTTGAGACAATTATAACAGGAATTTAGTCAGCTGTTTTTGTATCTTTTGTGAAAAATCCATTGACTCTAGGACAGGGGATCACTGGGTCCCAGAGAAGCTACTACCTTGAATAGTAATCTTAGACCTCTAAAAAACAAACAGACAAAAAGAAAAATCCAGTAAGCACAGCCAGTCAGGGCTTCTATAACAGCCTACATGAATTCAGGGAAAAAACAGAAGCTGAGAGTCATTTAGCTGATATCTAATATATTTTTTATGAGGAAGAATGAAATGAGGCTCCAGAGAGACGGTCAGAAACACTGATGAGAGAGACTAAAATTGATCACAAAAAGAATGGAATATATAATTCCTTGTAGAATAAATAAATAATAGAATGCCTGTGCATGTAAGAACAATACAGAAGACCAATTCCAGAAATCCACATTTTCTTAGAGCTCAGGTTAATAAGTTATCAATGGAAATCTTTGAATTCTTAAATATTTGACCACATGTGGGAGAAGGCCAATTGCTGAAGAGAAAGAAAATGTCATCACTCTGTTAGGATGTCCAATATCACATTACGAAGTAATCAAGTACAAATTTGTCATAAAAAGAGAAAATAATTATTCAAAATTAGGGTTTCATTTGTTTTGACGTACGTGTTCTTGATATAGGTGCTAGCAATTACCATACGATTGATCCAGTGCAGTGTTCCCACATGAAGGAAAAGAGAAAATTTACAAATGTCTAATGAAATGAATTGAAGGTGCAGTGTTCAAATAGTGATATCTGAGGTTTGGACACAGGTGAAGAGGTGGATTTTCTTTCATAAAAATCACCCATTTTTTGCTTGGTACCAGTGGCTCACAGTTGTAATCCTAGCTACTCAGGAAGCTAAGATCTGAGGACTGCTGTTCAGAGCCAGCCTGGACAGGAATATCCCTGAATCTCCTATCTCCAACTAACCACCAGAAAAACAGAAGTGGCACTGTGGCTCAAGAGGTAGAGCCCTCACCTTGAGTTGAAGTGCTCAGGGACATTGCCCAAGGCCAGACTTCAAGCCCCTTGACCAACAACAAAAAATATCCCTTTTCTTGGAATGCTTACAGCTTTTCCTAATATTCAATAAAGAAGCCATTTTATCACGCACTATATTTAAGTCCTGTCCTAGCTGCTGCAAATAGAATGACTTGGAATCTTATGTCAAAAGTTACCAGCAGTGGTAAATTTTTTTTTCCAGTCTTGAACTGTGGGCCTGGGCCCTGAACATTGTTATGCTGGAAGTTTTAGTGTGAGCTTCTTGGTTTTTTTTTTTTTTTTAATTCTTGTGCCTGAGTGGAATTACTGGGTAATAGGGAGATCTATGTTTAGTATTTTGAGGAAAGTCCGTACTGCATTCCAGAGTGGTTAAACAAGTTCAGTTTCCTACCAACAGTGCAATAGAGTTCCCATTTGGTTACATCCACGTCAGCACTTGCTATTGTCAGTTTTATTGATAATCACTTCCTGTCATCACTTCAACCTACCCTCCCCCTGGGCAGCTATTATTTAATATTCTACCTCTACAGATGTGCCAAAAAAGCTCATATAATGAGACAATGTAGTCTATTTTATCCATTTCTCCCATGTAATATTACTATTTGCAAAGTAAGTCCACATAAATTTTTCTCATGGATAGAGTATATTGTTTTGTAAGCATATGTATAATTGTATAACATCCTCAATGGGCATTTCAATATTTTATTGCATGTTATTATAAAAGTTGTTGCTATGTATATTCTCATATATGTGTCTCATTGGACAAATGTTGAAATCGATTTTGTTTATAAAATTATGATTGAAAATGCAAGATCATAGAGGCAACTCTATGTGTAATATTTTAAAGATTGCCAGTATGTTTAAGTGCCAAGCACCATTGTATAATGATTCCAATTTCTACATAATGGTTGTGCAGGGCTATCATATTTTTTCTATTATCACTAATCTCTATATGTATGCGATGTCTAGCTATGTTATGATCTTTCCATATGTTCCTTTCTTGTTGTTATATTACTATAGAGATACGTATTTGGAGTTTTTGATAACTTATTCAGGATGCTTATAGTTTTTCCTTGGCATTAATATGCTCTTAATATATTTCTGATTCAAGTCTAGTTTAATAAATGCATATGTATGCAGACTATATGTACATATGCATAGATTCATACTTATATGCATATAAATACAAATACATATATATATACATATATACACATATGTACATATATGTATATAGGCATATACGTATATTATTATTTTCATTTGTCTGTAAGTTATCATTTTACATTATTTGCCAAACATGTCCTTTATTGATTTTATTTTATTTTATTTTTCGTTAAGATGTTGTACACAGGAGCAGGGCGCCAGTGGCTCATGCCTCTAATCCTACTCTGGAAGCTGGGATCTGAGGATTGAGGTTCAAAGCCAGCCTGTCCAGGAAAAGTCTATGAGACTCTTATCTCCAATAAATCACCCGAACACCGGAAGTGGCTCTATGGCTCAAGTGGTAGAGCTCTAGCCTTGAGCTGAAGAGCTGAGGTACAGCATCCAGGCCCAGAGTTCAAGGCCCACAACCAGCACCAAAAACAACAATAAAAAGAATACTGGCTAAAAAAGCAATAGCATTAAGCAGTTTTAAAGATAGGCTCAAGTATAACAATTTAGTATTACCTTAGATACCAGCAGCCTTCTAGTCCAATGAGCCATGAACCCTCAGAATGTTGACCAAATTTCGTAGTTTATTTACACAATCACTATAAGTATGTATTTTCTCATCTATCTTTCTTTCATTTCACCCTCAGAATGTGTATTTATCCTTTATTTCATACTTGAATACCAAAGCCTTTTGAAGATATTTATTAATTGGTGTATGTTAATTGTACAAAGAAATCTTATTGGAATATTTTACACTCGCACATATTGATGAAGGGCCTGATTAACCCGTTTCTCTTTCTCCATTCCCATTGCCTTTTATTTTTGAACTGTTTTCTGTGAATTTCTTTGTGCTATCTTCACACATTGTCAAAATGTCTTAAAGTGCTGTTCACCCACTGTTATTGAAAATTATACTATGCTGAATATAAAAGCAAAAATGTAAATAAATGGAGACATATCATTTTTGTGGTTTGGAGGATACAATTGAGCAAAGATATAAATTGTGTCCTCTCCTTTTTTATCATCATTCATGGGGCTTGAAATCTGGTCCTAGGTGCTGTCCCTCTGCTATTCATTTCAATGTGAATATTCTACTCATTGAGCAATTGTGCCACTTCTAGTTTTGTGGTGGTTAATTGAACATAAGAGTCTTACGGAGATTCACATTCCAGCTGGCTTTGAACTGCAATGCTCAGATCTCAGCCTCCTAGATAGCTAGAGTTAAAAGCAAGAGACAAGAGTGGCCAGCTTCAAAGTTTTATTTATGTTTATGACAATTTCTAAAAACACCTGACTAGCAATCTTTGACTCATTGACAAAGAAAGATAAACTGGAATGTATTTCTCTGTCCAATATTAAAGGTGTAAGTGTAAAATTGTTATATTTGTAGAGGAAAGATTATACAGCTCAATGTGTACGTAGGGCACCAGATTAGATCCACATAAATATTGTCAAGGAATTGTGGAATGACATTGTCTTTAATAAGTGGTGATAGGTTAGACAGAATTTGGACAAATTAAAAAATGAACATTGACTTACAATAAAAATTTATTCAAATATTAACTTCTAGCAAGATTAAAACGTTGTATATAAAACAAAAAGAGTGATGAAAATGTAAAGGACAGGAAGATGTCTTGATAATTTTGGAGATGAAGTATTCTTAAATTTGGCATTAATATTATACAAAAGGAAAACGATATATTTGAACTCAATAAAAGTATAGAACAATTTAGTCTGTGAAAGCTCATCTACAAGTAGTGAATAGAAGTGTTAGCAGATGGCTCATGTAGCTCATCCTAGCTACTTTGGAAGATGTGATTTTAGTATTGCTGTTTGAAGGCAGCACACAAAATAAAGTCAATGAGAATCTTATTTTTATTTAATCAGCAAAAAAGCCAGAAGTGAGGCATGACTCAAATGGTAAATTGTTAACAAATTGCAATAAATCTCAAGGACCCTGAGTTCAAGCCACAGGAACATACATACATGTACAAAAGTAATAGTAGTGATACTAATATGAAGATGATGATGATGATGATGATGATGATGATGATGATGATGATGATGATGATGATGATGATGATAATGAAGGGTACCCATAGTCAAGGATAAAATATTTGTAAATCCTATTTCTGAAGAATGCCTCAAATCTAGATTCTACATAGAACGCTCAAAACCTAATATTAAAAAGAACATCAATTAGAAACCAGCAAAATACATTTTTGAAAAATAAGTACAAGCAAAGCATCATCAATCATCAAATAAATGCACATTTAAACTAAAATGACATCATAAAACATTTATGAGAATTACTTCAGGTAATACAATAATGACCATACTAAATGCTATCAAGAAACAGAAACTGGATGCAGAGTGGGGTGGTGCATAGTCACAGGCATTGTCTCCTATGTCAGGTAATCCAATCTACTCTTTCACATGTTACCCAAGAGTCAGGTTTCAACACAAATGACTACAATGAGATTGTGCAAAAGAGACTGCGACTTCTCCCTCTCATGAATCAAAATTCTGTCAAATGATTTCTGTATAACCGTTGTTTACACGTTTCTCATTATCTTTTCTAATATTTTGTCTTCATTACTGATATTCATAGTACATTTTTGCTGTTGTCTTGTGTGTATATGTCATTTTTAGGGCTTGAACTCGGTGTTTAATGGTCTGCCTTGTACTTTTTGCTCAAGCCTGATGACATTCCATCCTTGAGCCGCATCCTCACCTTCTGCTTCTTGCTGGATAATTGGAGATGTTTTCACATATTTCTCTGTTTGGACTGACGTTGAAATAAAATACTAAGGTCTCAGCCTCCTGAGTTCTAGGATTGTACACGTGAATGGCTAACACTAATCTTTGCTTTACTGTTATTTTAATTATGTGGTAGAGGAAAGTGGAAGTATATTTGTGTTAAGTGTGCAATTTTCAAATACAAGTTTGAATCAACTTGATATAACTGTTATCAATTTTAACAGTTAAATCAATGAATATTACACATTCCCACAGAAATACAATTGAAAACAAAAGGCATATTTATTTTCTTAAAACAAGTAATGGAACCATGTTCTTTTCACTTTACAATTCATGTTTTATATAACTTTAATTAGCAGACTTCTATGGCTAAAGTAAATATATTAATTGTATGCCAGGAGAAGTGAAGTGATTACATTAAGAATAGATGTTTCGTCACAGCCAGAAGATTAGTTTTTGAGTATTCTCACTAGAAAGAAATTTTACGGGAAGAAATTAATGGATATGATGTAGCTTGAACGTTACATAACATATAAGTGAATGGGATTAGCACTCAATGATTCATAAATATGTAAAAAATAATTATGTAGCTAAGCTCCAGTGGCTCATGCTTGTAACCTTAGCTACTAAGGAGGCTGAGTGCTGAGAATCATGGTTCAAAGCCAGCCTAAGCAGGAGAGTCCGTGAGACTCTTATCTACATCGAGCCACCAGAAAGCTGGTAGTGGCTCAAGTGGTAGAGCACTAGTCTTGAGCTGAAGAGCTGAGGAACAGTGTCCAGGCCAAGATTTCAAGCTCCATGACCCACAAAAATTAAAAATAAACAGTTACAAATAAACACATATTTGACAAAAATGTTAAAATATATATTCTAAAAAATTTTTAAATCCTCACTAGTTATACTAGTTTATATAAACATAGAGAAGTGTGTTCTGGATTTAGTTGTCATTGAATCAATTTTGTAACTCACACATTTCTCACTCAATTCATATTTGTATGTTTATATACTTACATACCTTAAGTATAATTAACTCATACGTGATAGGCAGTTCTGTTTTAGGAATCTATCTTGGCTTTCTAACATTAACCCTTCTAGTCTAAAATCGATATGACCTCAGACCTTGTCAGAGGTTTCATCTAATTGGATCAGAAAAGTATAAGCCAAAATCATTGTTTGGAACAACTGTAACATTTACATGTATTTCACTTAGTTTAAGAACCAAAACATTCAATTCATCTCAACAATGCCAGTAATAGCAAAATGTCTTCTGAGTTTTTCAGTCTCTTAAGACATGAAAATCTTTAATTATACATCTATTTTTTTTCTGTCAAGCATCTTATATCATAGGAAGATCTTTTGGGATAACACTGTGTTCTTGATTTGAAGACCGGAACAAAGGCAATAATGAATATAGCTAAAAAAACAAACAAACAAACAAACTTGAAAACAATTAAAAAAGCAATCACAGACACTCCTCTTTTCACCGGTTTCAATGAGAATATAAAGTTAAAGTATCACGTTTTTGTTACATTTAAAGAGCAATAATTAAACTTTAATTAGCAGTGAAGAAAGGAACAGAAAATTTTATTTGAAGACACCTTGACTTTGAACAATCCAACATAAGCATAATGGATTTAACATGTTTTTCTATGTAGTTGCCAAAATAATTGAGAGCAACAACCAAAGGCAGGAAAACATTTAATCCGAAGCAGTAAAGTTTTATCTATAAAATAATTTTGAGTGTCTGACTCTTTCAAATTCAACCTTGCAAAGAAGAAAGCATATTTGCTATGGGGTGAACAAGAAAAAAAATTTAAAAAATCCTTTATTAATGTTTATTATATCTTGACTAGGGCTTCTCGTGTTGGAGAAGAGGAAAGGTATGAAAAAGTTCAAGTTTGTTTAACTATTCCCCAAGATCATTTCTATTTATCAGCTATAGCGATAGAAGTAGCCTTGGTTACTATTAGTATCATGCTTGTTTACATTTAGAAGCATTGTTTGCTTCTGGGTTATAAGCTACAAAACTTGAGTATTAATAAAGGGTCATTTCCTAAGAGAGGAAAGTTACTGTGTAAACAAACCTAAAATATTAAAGCCAGCAGAGTGGATACTATTTTCTAGCTATTTCACAATCTGTAGGTATGTCAGCCTTACTGTAATTAGTATTCTTTTCCAGTTTCTTTTATACCACCTGCCCTAAATTATAATACATATTAACAGAATGAAAAAGTAATGCCATCTTAAGAAAGTCCCATTTCAACAAGATGTTATGTAGAAAAACGAACTTTACAACTTTGGCGGGGGTGGGGAGTGGGGGAGGGATCGGTGGGCAGGGATGGTAAAGAGAAACAAAGAGGGAGGCAACAATGCTTAATAATAAATGTATTCATTACCTTGCTCATGTAATTGTAACCCCTCTGTAATGTATTTTCACAAAAAATTATTAATATTAAAAAAGAAAGTCATTCAGGGCTATGGGAATGTAGCTTCATGGAACAGTTATTGCTTAGCATGCATGAAACCTGGGTTCAATTCCTCAGTAGAACATAAACAGAAAAAGAAACACTGGAAGGGGTGATTTGTCTCAAGCGGTAAAATGTTAGCCTTGATCAAATAAAAAAAAGCTCAGGAATGGTTCCCTAGCCCCGAGCTCAAGCCCTAGTTCTGAAAAAAGAGTCATTTAGCTAGTAAATGCAAAATATACAATCCATAATTGGAATATATAATTGCTCCTTCCAACTGATACCTAACAATAATCCTTAATTCATGTACTTTACCTATATTAGAATACTGGGCTAAACAAAAAACACGTTTTTTAATAGGTCATGGCAATTAATACCAGGAATGAGGTTAGATATTAGGTGAATATTAATCCAGAAATTCAAAGATGCCAGGATTTTGAGTTGTCACTGCTAATCACAATGAGAAGGGTAGTATAAGTGAGGATTTGGAAAACTTTTTGGTAAGTCATGGTACCAAAAAGGAAGAGGTTAATTAATAGTTTTGACAGAAGAGAAGGAATAACTCCAGATGGAAGGAATAAATGATAATAATAACTAAGTTATACCACAAACTGTTCTAGAGAACCACTTTTGGTTATTGAGCAAGTAGTTATCAACTAGGCTTATTCCTCATTGCAGTTAGCATTTTAATTACTTATGCCAGTTCTTAATCTCTGTACTGTAAATTGTATATCCTTCTATGCTGCTCTTTCATACCTAATCTGCTTTGTTTTCTAAGAATCTCAGTCTTTTTCTATTTCTCGATGAACAATTTCTGATACTAAGTCCACATACTCAGACAGCAGAGGATGCTAATGTAAGAGTCTCAGAGCTCATGAGTCATTAATATAACAACATGGAATAAGAGGACATATATATTGTTACCTCAACTTTTCGAAAAGCTGCAATGTCATCATTTGATTCGATTTTCCATCGTTTGTGTACAGTGTCATTAAGTGCACATAAAGGCAAATATGAGCTGGGTGCTGGTGGTCCACATCTGTAATCCTTGCTACTCAGGAGGTTGAGACCAGCAGATTGTATTTCAAAGCTAGCCTGGTCAGGAAAGTCCATGAGACATTTATATTCAATTAGATACCAGAAACCCGGAAGTGGTGCTGTAACTCAAGTGGGACAGCACTCAACTTGAGCTGAAGAGCTGAGGGACAGTGCCCAGGATCAGAGTTCAAGCCCCACTACCAACAGAAAAAGTACAAATATGACGTTAATTTTCCCTAAAAGGAATGACGAAGTCAATAGTAGTCTTCTCAAGCAGAGAAAATAATTCCAAAATAATTCAGTGCACCTTTTGATGAGTTAAGTTATGACTTCTTTGCAGGACATATTCTCTTCTTTTAAAATTTGTCAAATATTAGCTTTATGATAAACTTCATCAAAAATTTCTTGGTTGAAAAGGGAAGTCCATACAGTTTATGTAACTTGGATTTATTAATATCAGAAAGCCAACACAGACAGGAGAGTCTGTCAAATTCTTATCTGTAATTAAACACCAAAAAAAGCCATAAGTAGAGTTTTGGCTCAAGCAGTAGAGTACAAGCTTTGAGGACAGTTGGGAAGGAAAGACACTATTCAGGGACAAGGTCCAGCTCCTGAATTCAAGACCCAGAACCAGCACAAACTAAACAAACAAACAAGCAAACAATAAAAAACGCATGCTTCTTTGGGACCATCTTTAAATCACTGGTTTGAAAAGAGGCTCCTTTTGCTGATCATACTCACTGAATCTTGCTTTATGGAATCCTTATAGCTATGGAGAACTCAGGACCAGATTAAAGGAATGGATAACTGACTCCTGCAACAAGAAAATAATGTCAGTAGTGAAATATCTATGAATAAGGCACTTTTAAACCTCCATGTCTTTGTTTCTTTGCTGTAGAACACTTTTAAAACAACGTTATTCCACTAACATCAACTTATCTGAACTTTTTTTGCCTGACTCAGATATATACTAGTTGTTGCAAATAAGGGAAACCATGGGACCTATGTTTCTTTGGGTCTGGCTTACTTCACTTAATATAATTTTTTCCAGTTCTTTCCATTTCTAAACAAATGCCATTCTTTCTGATGGAAGCATAGAATTCCATTGTGTATATATACCACATTTTCTTGATGTTAGGGGAATGAACACCAAGATAAGTATTCAAATGTTTTGTTTTCCTTTCATGTAATTGTTTCTAACATATTTATTAGATGATTTCTATGTTGGTTTGTATGTCCCTCCCCCAGAGTATAACCCCTGCTTTCACTGTAGTTGATGCTGGTAAAATTTGTGGAGGGGAAGGGCAAAAACAAATTGTTTAACTAGGGATACAGGTTGACCCATTGTAAAAATGAGATTTACAAGTCGTTATGTGGAAAAAAGGAACTTTACAACTTTGGTGTTGGGGGGAGGATCAGGTAGTGGGAGGAAGGGAGTATGGGAAGGGATGGGAAGGAAAAATATAGAAGAAGCAAAATGCTTGTTAAGAAATGTTTACTCGTTATCATGATATTCCTGTATAAACCTTTGGATTGCCTCCTCTCTCTCCCTCTCTCGCTCATACAGAGTCCTTAGTAGGTTTTCAATCTTTTCCTGCATTGACCTATTGTTTGCCCCCTCTCTCTCCCTATCACGCTCACACCGAGTCCTTTGTAGGTTTTCAATCTTTTCCTGCATTGACCTATTGTTTGCCTCCTCTCTCTCCCTATCACGCTCATTCAGATTTCTTTGTATGTTTTCAATCTTTTCATTTATCATGTTTGCCAGCAGTGTTTGTAGAGCTATTTTGGAACTCTCCTCTGGATTATTCATTATCTGTTCTGTCCCCTAATTATCATGAGTAGGAGTGGAGATACCCGGACTTGCCATTTTTCATTTGGGATGAAAATAACACGTTTTGTGCTAGAACACTAACTTAAGGCAAGCATCAACCAAAGTCTAAATTTGTACAGTCAATAGTCTGCAGATACAATCTAGTTCAACAGTATCTCTATTCAACATCAAACAACTATATATTAATGGGCTACAAACCACAAATAAGAATTTGGGAAACCAGAAATTATTAGGGTTAGGGAGAGATGTGGGTTAAAAATAGGAATAGAGTGATGTGGGAAGGTACAGGGAGAGTTAACTTAACTAAGTCCTAGTGTCAAAGCAGGAAATAGGTTGGATAGGATGAAAGTAGAGAGAGAGAAAACAAGAAGAAAGAGAAAGGAGAGAAAAAGAGACCAGAAAAAATAGAAAAACAAAAATTTATAATATGCAGATTCGAGAACAAACTATTCTAGGAACGTGACTATAATGAGAGAAGGGGAGGGATATAAAGGAGATGTGAAAAACTTAAAAATAAAAATACTTAAAATATTATATAGGTATAAAGATGTAGTACTGTTATTAAGGAATATAAGTCTCAGAGGTTTTGAATTGAGTAACAAATTAGTGGATTAAGTGTGTACACAATGGGAGATAGGGTCTAATAGTCAACTACGGGTTTATCTGTGGATGTGCAGAACAACAATTAAGTCCCATAAAGAAGAACAAAAGAGAGGAAAAGGTGAGAAGGATAAGGAAGAAAGGAAAAAAAAGATCAGAAGTTCAGTCGAGCTAAGCAAAAAACAAAAAGTAATTTAAAAAAAAAAACAGAAAAAAAAGAAAGAAAGAAAAACGCACACACGCATCTATCCCTGAAATAAAGATTATAAGGGGAAAAAAAGTTACTAGAAAACAATTTTTTCCAAAAAGTTAAAAATTTGAAATTAAAAAAAGGTTTAGAAAAGAAAAAAAATTTTTTGTAACAGGTATAAAAAAAAGAAGAAGAAGAAGCAAAAAAAGTTCTTTGATTTTTTTGGGAGGGTTGAGAAAAATCCTCAATCTCCCTTATGTCTGTAATCAGCCTCTAGTTGGAGTCTCTGGTCTGCTTGTGGTCCTGTGACTTGGTTGGTTTCTTAAGTCAGTTTGTTTAGACAGGCAGAAAAATGCTCTGCTTTACCCAGGATTTTGCGATCCTCCTCCCAAGTTAGTTCAATGGGAGCATGGTGTGCTTTAAGTATCACAAAAGAGGGAGATGGCTTTTCCCTCAAGTTTGGAGATGCTGTGATGAGGCTTGGTTCTGGGTAGAGTTCAGGCCTTTCAGCAAACAGTAGCTTTTCCTGGGCGCTAGTTTGTGAGAAACTCACAGAGCCCAGCCTGGAGCCATTCTCAGGTTTTCTGTTTACTGATGTAGAAGCTACTAAAGAGAGGGGCAGCCTCTGCCTCTGATTACCCAGTGAAGAAAGCCACTCCTAGGGCTGGGGCACGAGCTGGGTGACTTTTCCCTGGGTGGAGCTGAGTCTGGCAGGTCAGATTAAGTTCTTGTGACCTGCTAAATGACACCTTTTATTCCAAGTCTTGAGTTGGAGCTAGCAGCTCTGCGGACCTTTGTCGGTATCCAAGATGGAGATCTCTGGTACTGGGGGGGGGGGGCCTTCCCTCCTCTGCTCTCTGAGAAGGAGTGAGGACGTCAGGCTTCTACTCACGCCTAGTCTTGGTTCCTGAGTGGTCTCTGGTCTGCGAACTGAAGGATGAAGATATCTGCTCCTTGTCAGTTCTTTCTGTTGTTGAGTAGAATCCGCTGGCCCGCTGCATGTGGCTCTTTCTTCCTGGACTCTTTCAGGTATGGCCCATGGCCGCTGCCACTGCGGCTGCCGCCACAGTGGCAGCTGCTGGCAAGAGCTCAGATCTGTTTCCTTGCCTGGATTTTCCCTTTCTGGCCTAACTCTTTGTCCTGTGATGGCACACTTGGTGTGATTCTCTGGCTTAGGACTGTTCGCTGCAACTCTAAAACTGCTTTCTATGCAAGAGCTTGTTTATTCTCCAGCTTCTCCTCCGCCATCTTCCCAGAACCCCTACTATCATCATTCTTTACTCACTACATTGACTGTTGGCCTTACATTTCTCATCTGTAAAAGGATATAATTTACCGTAAATATTGAAGAATATATTTGTTGACTTCTAGAGTAGGAAAAAGGAAAAGTGAAAAGTCCTTATATTTTCCACCTGGGCTTGCAAATAAGGAAAGAGTCAAATTCGGTTTGTTGGTATAAAGTTAAAAATTGTTTCATGAAGAAATAAAAATAAATTTTACCTCCTGGCTCTAAAGCCTGTGTCCTTTTAAGACAACTACAAATGTGTAACTGATATTATGTAAATTGTGTCATGTGTTCACAGCTGTATTGAAGAACATATTCTTAACATATCATTGGTTTTTGAATAGTATGTATATGAGAATGTGATTTGAACTAATCACCATAAGTTGAAAACTATATCGTAGTCCATCAAAATGTGGAAATAAATTATTTGATTTATTAAAAACAATACCACCAAGCCGGGTGCTGGTGGCTAACACTGAAGTGCTCAGTTTTCAGATGCCCCCACTCAGAACACCAGGGACCATGATCAATGCACACATCAAAGAGTCGTTAATTGCAAGCTTGAGCTTGGTCCTCCGCACAATCGGTAATCAGGGATGCTAAGAGGCCCCAAGCTCAAAATTAGCACAGCTTTTATAGTATCAAACAAACAATTGTACGGGGTTTCCACACAAGCAAGTTCACAAGTTCCCATGGTTTCCACACAAGCAAGTTCACAAGTTAGGGGGTTTAAGTCCTCCCTGATCACACTTCCATTTTTCTGCTGGAACACCTGGGCAACTGTTCTGTTCCTTAAGGGTGGGCAGGGTTGGTGGCAACCTGCATTTTTTCTGAGAACTATTTTTCTCTTTGGCAGCACAGCTCTCTTTGCGGGTTACACTGAGTGCAGCACAGCTCAGGGGGCTTCATATTAAAATGGAGTTACTTTAACTCTTCACACACATGTAAGCCTAGGTACACAGGAAGCTGAGATCTGAGGATCGCTGTTCAAAGCAAGCCTGGTCAGGAAAGACCGTGACACTCCTATCTCCAATAAACCACCAGAAAACCAGAAGTGGTACTTTGCTCAAGTGGTAGAGCACTCCCCTTGAGCTGAAGAGCGAGGGACAGCACCTAGGCCCAGAATTCAAGTGCCACGACCGACCAAAAAACCACAGAAAAACAAAAGAAAATACCACCAAGAAAAGTGAGTATACATTAGAGAGACTGCAGGAATAACATTAGGAATTTTACTGCCTCTACCTGTTTACGTGATTGTATTTTTTTGATATTAAATTTCTCCTCTTGTTATTTTTATTGTATGTAACGCAACACCATTTATTACTATGAATTCAATGTGAGAATCTAGTTTCAAAGATGTATAACTTCTTTTCCTTTTGAATCACAACATTGTCATTATCATGCTACATGGAGGTCATCATCATCATTTTCATCAAATTTATTATTAGCATCAGAAGTGCTAATTATTGAAAGTCTGTTTTGTGTCTATGATTTTGTTATTATTTGTCTTTTTATTAATAATTTTAATGTCACCACAGGGCATGAATCCATATTAAAATTTTGTACAAAAAAAGAAACAAAAAACTACACCATATCAGATAGCTTGACTATGTGCTTATAAAAAATTAAGGAATAGATTTTTGAAGCATTGCAAATTCCCAACCAATATAAATTAACTTCCTCCCTCCCTGTCACTACACACAAATATTTAAGAGTTTGAACAGAACTTCTTCAAGTGACATACTGTAAATATTACTAAAATATCAAATGCATATCTAAAATTTCCTTGAAAGTAATAAACTCTAATTCTATTGAAATATTAGTTATTTTATTCTAGGAAACTTTCAGAAAAATAGACTATATATCTTTGAAATGAAAAGGTCAAAAATAGTAGCATGAAAGTTTTAGAGGGAGTCTGTCCTCTCTCTCTCTCTCTCTTTCTCTCTCTCTCTCTCTCTCTCTCTCTCTCTCTATATATATATATATATGTATATACATATATGTATATATGTTATGTGTAAAGATATATTTTTAGAGATTATTTTCAGAAATATATATATATCTAAATTTATGTGTAGAATGATATACATTATAGTGAAACAAACATCTTACAACATAATCTTTTTTTAATTCATCAAACCAAGTGCCGGTAACTCACGCTTATAATTCAAGCTATTCTTGGGCTGAGATCTTAGAATTGTATTTGAAACTGGCCCAGATAGAAAAGTATTTTTTAGATTCTTATCTCCAATTAACCATTAAAAACAGGAAATAGCTCGGTGCCTCAAGTTGTACAGTGCTTTCCTTGACATAAAAAGGCTTAGGGACAATGCCCAGGCCTTGCAAACAAAAACCACAAGAAGAAAATATATCACATTAATTTCACAAAAGCATCTTTTAACTGCTGTGAACATGTCTTAGAAAAATCAATATATGCCCTTGGAGAATGTTAAATAAAAAGTATAGAATATTTACGTCTATTACATGACTATTTAGATTAAGATATTTAGGTAATTATTTGGAATTAAGAATACTGATAGGTAGGCAAAAAAATTTTGGGACTGGTCTTTGACTCTATTTTATGATAGTAATAAAATGATATTTTCAATGATTATATAAAATTACTCTTGCTTGGTATTTGAATTATAATAAGTGATAAATATTTTTAAATGATTTCCAAAGCAAAGAAGTATCAATTCATTTGTAATTTCAAAACAATTAAGCAAATGTTTGCAATGCTGGCTCACTCTAAGACTATATTTGTTTGCTTGTTCTAGTTTTTATATGTTCGTAGAAATTCCAAAAATTCAATAGATGTTGGCATTCAGGAACAGCTTCATAGATACTAATACTGGAGTTCCTTAAGTGGAATTGTTTTATTTCATTTATTATTTTCACAAATAAATCAAGATGATTGTGTATTTTGTTTCTTTTCACTGCTTTTGGCTCTTATCTTGAGAATAATTTTGTTTCCTAGCAAAGTAGAGAAAAGCAATTGGATTGAGTAAGTAATGTACGGCTTTCATAAAATGCAGATCCATAGATTTGTGTCTTCTCTCATTTGCTAAAGGTTTCTTCCAGAGAAGGTTATCAATTACTTATAAGTGATGCATAATTCCTAGGCATTCCAGTTATCACATAGACTTGTTGATTGAGTTATCTCTGTATAAACTCAAAATAACAGACAAAAAAACTGAAAATAAACAGAAATCACATCTTTATTTTAAACGCTGTAGTTTACACAGTATTTAGCCAACACGGAAAACATCTTTTTAAGTATTCTGCATTTTGTGTGAGGAATTTTTAACAATAGTTTTTTTATGCTGACATGTAATTCATTTACAATATGTTATCTCCTTTCATTGTATACATTTTAGTGCTTTGGAAGTGAATTGTACTTTCATAGGTTTTCAAAGCCTAATTTTCACAAACTTGCATTTCTTCAAATAGAAATGCTATAAATTTTAAAACAGACATTAAAATAGATATAAAATTCTGTTACAGGAACTTGTCCAGCATACATCCTCTATAGTGTGTCTTTTCAAATTTTGTTTTGGGGGATTATTTCCAGGGTCTCACACATATTATTCAAGTGCAATGTCAATAAACTACAATTCCCTGTCCAAACACGTTTTTTACTTCTCTTTAATACATTCATAGAAGTGTAATGAATGGATCCTATACAATTCTCTATGACCTTTTGAAGACTTGAAAATTTTCTTGCTAAAATGATTGCAGTATTATACAAATCTATCCCTATGAGGAGTATATAAATTTCTCCACAAATGCATTACTATATTTTGTGTCATCTTTTTATATTAGGGTCATACTAGTGAGTTTTCTTTTTCTTTTTCTTAGATACTAAAGAGGAGCTTATTTCATATGCTCCTCCTATTGACTATTAGTATATTAATATTAGTATATTCGTATATCATATTAGTATATAATATTAGTATATTAGTATATTAGTATATTAGTATATTAATAGTCAATAGGAGGAGCATATGAAATAAGCTAATCTTTAGTATCTAAGAAAAAGAAAATGCAAACTCACTAGTATGACCATAATATAAAAAGATGACCCAAAATATAGTAATGCATTTGTGGAGAAACTGAGCTGTACAACAGAGGAGAATGAGAGGGAAAAGAATGATGGACCACATAGGAGCTATATGTCATTGCTCTTGTATTTCAAAAACCAGAAAGAATTCAGAGAATAGAAGTAGAAAAATAAAGTGTCCTGAGTAAAGTTTCTTTTTAGCCCATCTAATAGTTTGGACTAAAAGTCAGTGAAAATGGGGGAAAAATAAAATAGAAAATAAAGCATTGTATATACCTGTTACAATGTAAAGAAACTGTAATAGGAATATGATAATTAATTTCCAAAGAAATAAGAGAAAGAATAGGTAAATCTAAAGTTCAAAAGAATGAAGAGAGAAGAGAAGCAAAGTAAAACCATTATCAATAACAAACACAAGACTTTATAAGTGAAAAGGCAATGGAAATGTTCTAAATAACAATAAAAATTGCTAGCATGGACAGAATATGGATCACATTTTGTCATATATAATTTTGAAAAAACATACTAGGAATGAAAGTTTAAAAGTCATTATTTAAAACATTATTTGGTTTATAACTAGACAGTAAAGCTTAGTGGTAAAACATTGGCCTAGCATATGTGAAGCAATGGTGTGATCTCCCAAGCATTACAAAGTACACACAAAAACCACATAAACATCCACACACACACACACACACACACACACACACACACACACACACACACACACACACACCACATACACACATTTGGAATATTGATATTATCATATTAAACGGAGGAAATTATCACAAATAGTAAAGGTATGTTAATATATGAAATCATAATATTGTTCGTACTATTTAAAAATTTAGTAGAAATAAAATAGTCACAATATACTTAGATTTTAATAGATTAATTAAATTGAATATTAATAGAAGACATGAGAACCTTTGTAAATACGTTTTAAATAATAAACACTTTGAAACATGTGTTCTTTTACTTTGACAAAACATTGATGTTACTGGTGTTTTAACTCAAGATTTAGAATATGAAAGTGAGGTGCTCTATATAACGCTAAGGATGGCTATATCTCTAATCATTTCACTCTGAAGAGTTTTATAATAAGGTATCATAGTTTCTCAGTCTCTCCTGAATTACAAACCCTATTTATACTTCCCACCATAGCTAGAAAATGGATGCCACAAATCACCATGCTGAGCTCAAATTATTTTTTTAATTCAAGTACAAATATTTCCAAAAAGTGACCAGATAATGAAGCCTCTCTCAATAAAGTATGTGCTTCTTGAAAATACAGTAATTATTTGTTACCTGGACAAATATGTTTATAACTATAAGAAAATAAATTTATTTAAAACCACTAACCATATAAAAATTAAGAAAATAATTTTTCAATAGTCACATGTTAAATATTTTAAGAGCAAAATATATTTATCTGAATAATTTACATGTGTAAAAATAATGCAAAGTTAAAATAATCCTAAAATTCTGAAAAAAGATTTACCCTAAAGAAACAATAGAAAACATTTAAGCTCAAAATTAGAAATTTAGAAAATAAAATGAAGTGTACTCTTTATTTGACTTAATAAAGTGTAAATCCTCTGTATATCAATTTTATTATAAAAAATGCATGAACAAAGAAAGCAAAAGTACACATTGATCAATAGCAACAGCAAAAGCATCAGTAGTGCTTGTTTTGATGTACAAAATAATCAATGGAAGAGATAACAAAGTTCCTTCCCTAAGAAATGTACTCATTACCTTATTTACGTAACTGTAACCCCTGTGTACATTACCAGTAAAATAAATTAAATTTAAATTAAAAATAAACCAAATAATATACCAATTAAGAATTCTTAGAAGCCATTGGTTAAAAACTTTGTAAAAAACTGCCCTAAGTACCCAAGGAATATATTTTAATGATATTATTTAAATATTTCAACTTCAGCAGAGAAGCATAAATTTTAAAAACTGTTACAAAGTAAAGCAATAAATCAGAATATATTACTATTAATAATAATCGTAAGATGAATTTATAGTGGTAGTCAAATATGTAAGAAATGAGGCAATTTGCCATTCGTTTGCACTTAATAAGTGAGAAAGAATTTTCTAGGTCTTTTTAAATTATCATAAATTTAATTAAGAAACTATTCTGTCACATCACATGTTTAATCAGATAAAGCTGATATTAGAGCAAAGAACAGATTGTACTATGTTTTTGGATGTTAATGTATGTACTTATTTTGGTTGTGGAAAATTGTGGGGATTTCAACTTGGGATATATTGTTCTTGCTAGGCTGGTGTCTTATCAGTGGTTAATTTTAGGATAGGGTTTCCCTTTCCACAAGAACATGCACCTGATCTGTCCTTTTAGCCTTCCCATCATCAATGGCATCAGAGTTGCACACTTGTCTAGCTTTCTACCTTGACTGGTCTGGATCCTCAGTCTTTCCAATCTTAGTCTCTAGATAGTGCAGGATGTTGGAAATGATCGAATGCACCCAGCTATAGATTGAGAAGGAAATCCACTAAACTTTTGGCTTGGCTTCTGTTCTAAATCCTCCTAAGTAGTTAAGAGTACACATGGGAGCCCCTGATGCCAAGCAGTAAGAGTATTTTTTTAAAGCGACTAGACATATATATGACTTAGGCTTGTGAATACCTCAGGAAAAGAATAAAAGTGCAGTGAAGCATACAGGACAGGCAGAATTTTAACTAGCTACTAAGAGGCTGAATAAGCTTAGCTAGCTATTTGGGAGTCTGAGATCTGAAGACCACTGTTCAAAGCCAGTCCAATGATGAAAATACAAGCGATTATCTCAAAAAACAAACAAACAAATAAACCATAAGTGTAACAGTGGCTGAAGTGGTAGACCACTATACTTGGACACAGAAGCTTAGGAATAGTTCCCAGACACTATCAGGTCTCAAGAATGATGAATGCATGCATGAGCACATGCACATATGCGTTTGTGTACTGGCACATGCATACACACACAGACAGAAATGAGTATTTCCATGTGAAGTTCTTTATTTTTTTTTTACCATGCTGTACTTTATTTCCCTGTACTAGTTCACAAATTAACAAAATCAGCTAAGGACCTATTTACATAAAATTCATCATGTTTCTCTAAAATCTACTCTCTTTTGGGAAGCTTGCTTTTATTTGACCCAAAAGTAAATTATACAGGAAGTCAATATATCACTCTCAAGTATGTATTATTAGATGATTGTTTAGGTTCCTCCTAGAAATATGATTTTGTGAAATCCTGCATCAAGCAATATATTTCTTGCACTAGAAGGGAAGCCTCTGTCAAGCAATTAAATATAGGCTTTTCTCCTCCTCGCATGCATCTGTAGTTTTATTATCTTCATATATTTCATAATCTGTCTGTGTATGCCAAAGACTGCAGTGAAAATAAAAACACCCTTCTCAGCGCTTAGCATTTTTATACCATTCATAGATATGAGGGTGTTTAAATGTTACTGAAATTGCTTTGAAATAATGTTCACGCTGACTATCTTGAGAAAGAAGAATTGTTTTCCCAACACTTTAGGTAAGAACTTGAGGAAAAGAATCAAAAGGAAAAGTGAGGAACTCAACACATAGATTCAAATGAAACAAAACAACCCAAGAAAACACAAATTAATTCAGTCCTCAAGAACCTTCAGGAATTGCAAAGAGTTAAAAAAAAATCAGCTATTACAAGCTTTTGAAAATCCTGACTACATGGGAGTGCACTGTTATGAGGAGAGTGGCTAAAGCCCAGACTGGACCTAAAGATCTGTACACAATGCCATGCACCTGTTTTTCTGGATTCCAGGAAGAATAACATAAAGTTGACTGAGGCCAAGATCATGCACAAGAAGGAAGCAAGTTTCTATCTGAAAAATAATCAGGATAATTTAGGGCTGGGCACACGACAAAGTGTTAAGAACACCCATTTAGGGGGCACAAGACACTTAATTCAAACTCTAATATTAGGGGTATTAAAGAAAAAAAAGCTATGATTTTAAATATTTGGAATAATTGAAACACTTGAGTATTTGAGTGGAGGAAAACCCATGAGAGAAATGGAATGAACACACATTCCAATGCTTTCTACTTAAATGATAATCTTTAGTGATACTTCAGACAAAACAGAGTTGGGTGATGGAAATACTCTACTTACACAGAAGTAAATTAAATAGATTTTTTTGGGTAGATTGTAGTTCTTGAACTTAGACCCTGGGTGATGTCCCTCAGCTTTTTCTTTCAAGGCTACCACTATACTATTTTGAGCCACAGTTCCAATTCTGATTTTCTGTTAGTTGGTTGGAGATAAGAGGCTCATGACTTTCCTGCCTAGGATGGCTTCAAACCATGATCATCAGATCTCAGCCTTCTGAGTAACCAGGATTCCAGGCATGAGCCGTCGATATTTTTAATAATTTAGTAAATTGTACAGTTACAGAAATTATAAATTATCATTGTAACCTGTGTAATATATGTGTGTATGTATATATCAATGCATAGGGATAGTAATATTTTAACATATTTTTTTATCTACAGTAGATTTATGAAATCATCCTTCATTATAAAATAAAATGGAAACAAAAGTTAATAAAGTGCAAAACAAAGGGAATTGTTACACATTTCTTTTTGTTGAATAGAATATGAATTGTGAGAATCAGTTTGGGAAAACCATCTCTACTTTATCAAAATGGATAATTGCTATTAATTCCAATCCATCTATTTGCCCATATTGTGCATCCTCAATCATGAGTGTCAAAATCAAACCACAATTTTTGCCTTTGTATTTAACTCACCTGGTATAATTTAGGAGATAATCAAATACAGATTAAAATAATAGTAAGTGAGGCTATGAGTTAGAGCTGAAAAAGATTTTAAATATGATAATAGCTAATTAAATTGCATATATCTTACTTTTACTCTATGTCCCTCATTCCCACATTAAAAAAGTGCATAAAAGGTTCTCACTAAATTATATGTACAATTATTAAAAATGTATTGAAAGAATATGGGCACAGTGTGGTTTTAGCTTATTGAGACCTGTATGGGGTAGTGTGTTTTTGAGGACTTGCAATACTTTGTGATGGAGATGAAGGGAGAGATGCGCTTATTCTGGAAAACTGGCTAGAGGATTGCTCCAAGAATGATAGGGATGAATTCTTCCAAAATGTTACAGTAAAAGCGCTTTCACAACATTATTCACTACTGCACTATTCACCATAGCCAAGTTATGGGAACAGCCCAGATGCCCTTTGGCAGAGGGATGGTTGGAGAAAGTGTGTCATATATACACAATTGGATTGCACCTATCAATTATGAAGACTGTTACATTATTTGCAAATAAATGAATAGATCTAAAAATATATTAAGTAAACTAAGTCAGAGCCAGACACACAAAGGACCCATGTTCTTTCTAATATTTGGAAGCCAGAACTTTATACAAGTTTACACAACAATATTAACCAAAGCATGCTATTTGCAGAGGAGTATTTAAAAGGTGTAATTTTTTTAATAAAATTGAACTTTAATCCAACAAAATGAATACCAGGAAACTATCACTTGGAAGTTGTGAGGGGAAATCAAAGGGAAGGAATAAAGTGAGTTATGGAGGAAGAGAGTGAAGGCATTATATTCAATGCAGATAGTATGAAACTAGAAAAAATTAAAGTGAGGTGAGGTTTGAAAGAGTAGGGAAAAGTTATATAAAGATCCATTATACTTAAAAAAACTGATTTATTGAATGGAAATTCCATTGTACAACTAGTTAAGATAATAAAAATATCATTAAAAACAATGGAGACATCTGATCTTAAACTGTGTTCTCTTAAACCATGAGTCAATATAATAGTTTCCTCCTCAGAAATTTTCTTTGCAGGGCAGGGAAGGTGGCTAGTGGTGGAGCGCTTGCCTTGTATGCATGACGCCCTGGTTTCGATTCCTCAGCACCACAAAAGCAGAAAAAAAGCCGAAAGTGGTGCTGTGGCTCAAGTGGTAGAGCACTAGCCTTGAGCCGAAGAGCTGAGGAACAGCGCCCAGGTCCAGAGTTCAGGCCCACGACCGGACCCCCCACCCCCCAAGAAAAGAAAGAAATTTTCTTTGCAGGTATTTTCCTCATAGTGACAGAAAAGTGATCAATGCAATGAATATCAATACATCACATTGCACATCATAAAGAGACACAATATAAATCACAGTAAAAATGTTAGAATTCATCACATGATAAAATAACAGGTAGAATGTGCCAAATGCTAATTGATTGTTTTTCCACGTACTTTAAATGTGGTATCTAATTTAATCCTCATAATAATTCCATAAAGTGAAACTAGTTACATTATTAATTCTCAGATGATGATATTGAAGTCTTCAGAGTTGGAAATACTATTACAACATTGCACACATGGTAAGTGTTAGCCTGAGGTCCATCTCCCACTGTATCAATTAACCTCATTCTATTTTATGACTAAAATACCAACACTTAGTCTACAAATTCTAGGAAAAATTCCCAGAATTATTGTGTACAGTCATAATATTTCACTTTATCTTTGTTAGAATATAGGTAACTGTAATATGAAAACTCAAAGCTCATAATCAATGCATACCTCCTTGGTGAAAGGAACTGCTAAAGTATAATATTCTTGATTTCTAGCTCAAAATAGTAGAAATCATAATCTATACCTTCACTCAACACTGCACTGCCTGGGGACCCTATTTCTGTTTAACATATTCTTACTGAAAGAATGACCTCCCCAATTCCTGATGGAAACAGACTGCAGGTCTTATGGACCAATCATTTCCACATTGTAGCTCATCTAAGTTGTTTGCCATTAGAAGTATTTTGATTGCTTCTTATACCCAACATTTTGAGAGAAAGGTACTACTTTTAAATGCTATTAAATCAAGACTGACATAAAAATCAACTTTGACCCCAGACAAATATTTTACCTTTCATATACCCAAAAATGCAGTCTGACCTATCATTAACATTAGGAACGAGAGGTTAAAAATCATAGACACCAAGACCTAAGCTTGAATTAAAGACTCTCCAACTTATGAATACAATTGGTTTAAAAAGACATAAAGGGCTGGGAAGGTGTCTCAGTGGTAGAGCGCTTGCCTTGCATGCATGAGGCCTGGGGTTCGATTCCTCAACACCACATAAGCAAAAAGAAAAAAGCTGCAAATGGTGCTGTGTCTCAAGTTGTAGGGAGCTAGCCTTGAGCTCAAGAGCTGAGGGACAGCGTCTAGGCCCAGAGTTCAGGCTCCACTACCGGACACCTCCCTCCCCTCAAAAGACATCAATACTACTACATTTTTTCAAAATTTGTATGATACTGTAGATTCAATCATAAACTATTAACACTTGAAAATAACTCATTTTCTTGGGAGTAGGACACAAAACACAAGATTAATCCTAATCATTTTCAAAGACTTTTATTTATATTACAAATTCACTCATAACTACAAAGATTCTAAAAATACCTGAAGCACAGTGACACAAAGGACATAATTTAACGGCATCACCTACATTCAAAGGACTGTGCTAATATAAAACAAAGTTTTACTAATAATTAGCTTACCCAATTCGCTTTCATTCTTTTATTCTATTTCTTTTAGTTTCATAGAAACTGACTTTCCAAAAAATGATGCATATAAAGCTTATATACCCACTTACATTTTCATATTGTAACAATGTTTATTGCAGAAATGTCTTTAGCTCTATAGTCAATGAACTGAAATAATAGTAAAATATTAAAAGGGTTTTCAGAAATTGCAAGACTCACTCTGAGATGTTATTTATATTGGAAAAGATATTCAAAAAGCCTTATTTGTTAAAGTTGTGATAATTAATCCCACAAAAAACTAGTAATGAAGAAACATTTGTATGTACAAAACAACTTTAAACGCATCCACAATCTTGAGATGACACATGCTTTTTTTGTATGTTTATTTTTGCAATGTTTATCTAACAAGCATATCCATAATTCTGATTTTCAGTCAATATGATGGGATATTCAAAACTAAAAAATACGGGTTTTTTTTTATCTTAGTGTGAATATATATTATCATACAAATAACATTATTTTCAACAGAAATCCGGAAAGAGTTTATCCACCTTGTGTTTCACAGGAATAACCAGAGAGTAATACCTGTTTGGTCAAGTCAGTCAAACTCTTTCCATGAGTATATCTTCAAAGTATAACCAATTTAAGAGGTCAAATACATCTTTTGTACTGACAGTCATCTTACAGCTATAACTTATTACCTAATTATATGTGTATCTTCTTACTTAACATATACTAAGAGCTGAAAGTGATCTGTTTTATCTAACATAATGGTGTAAATGCTTTGATTATGATGATGTTATCATTTGACAAATAAAATGTACAGAAGGGTGGTTCCATTGAAATGACAGGATGGAACACTGATAAATAAAAACATAACAACTGCTCTTCTCAGGCTCACCCTGTCCACATTGCCAAGCAACATTGCAAAGCACAAGCACACCTATACACATACACACATGTACGCAAATGCACACACACATATACAAGCATGCCAAATTCAGGGTTTATTGTACAAAAAAGTTCAAATAAAATATTAGTGATGAGGCCAAATGATAATTTGCCTTATTACAAAATAATACATAAGCCAGTCACCATGGTTGTTACATTTTACCTTCCACTCCATATGTGACCACTTAATTTATTTTTAGTTAATTCATTCATTCATTCATTCATTCATTAGTTTGTTGCTAATACTAGAGCTTGAACTCAAGGCCTGGCTCTCCAAGAATTTGTTATTGTTTTGTTTTAGTTTTCTCAAGGCTAACATGTTACTGCTTGTACCACAACTCCATTTCTAGCTTTTGCTGGTTACTTTCAAATCAGAATCTAATAGACTTTTTTTTCTTGGTCTGATTTCAAACCAAAATCATCAGATTTCATCATTCTTATTAGCTGTATTTAAAGATGTGAGCCACCAGTGTGGATCCTACTCTTTCATATACTTATCTATTGCACATACTTTGATAGTAATTTAAAACTGAGAGTATAGAAGCAAGATGTACAGTGATGATATTGTCCTGTCAGAATTTCAAGTTAGTAGTGTAAATTTCTTCTTAAAACCATACACACAAAATACTTAAGAAGAAATCTGATGATGATGTGTGTGTATATGTGTGTACGTGTTTGTGGGGGGGCTGTTGCAATATGTTCGACATATAAGCACTGTGCAGGGGTGTCCAGCCTATCACAGTAATTGCATGAATATACTTGACTACCAACTCATGGACAATGTCTAAGTTTCCACTCTTGGCTTCCCGATGAAGAGGGATATACTCATCCTCATCCCTAATATTCATATGAGTGACCTCTTTGGAAAGTAGTCTCCGCACTTTAGTAAGCTGCAAGGCAAGAACTCTACCATGAGCCACCTTCCCAACCCAAGGATTAAGATTCATGTCTGTAATTTGGTCAAAAGTATGTGTCTTTCTGTAGGCTACTAAAAATGTATTTACTAATTTCAAGTAAATACATAAATTATATTTCCATCTCTTTTAAATAATAAAAACATAAAATTGTTTGCTCTGTAAATTGATCAGAAGCATGGATTTTGGGGCTAGCTAGGTCATTGCACATCTTTTGTCTCTCTTCCTCTCTCTCTTTCTTGGTTCTCATAGACAATCTGATTGCTCCATAATTATCCTAATTTGTTTTGCTTTTATATTTTCTGTTGCATCATTTCTTTTTCTGCCCTGTCATTTCCCAAATCAGCATCACATAAACAGAAAAATCTGGAAGTGGTGCTGTGGCTCAAGAGGTAAAGCACTTGCCTTGATTTGAAAAGTTCAAGGACAGTGCCCAGGTCCAGAGTTCAGGCCCCACAACTAATTTAAAAAATCTAAATCCTTTATAATTCTAGTAACAGATCTGACTGAAATCAGTGGAATCCCACTTTTCCTGTACAATGAAGGAATAGGTCCAGGCTAGGAAAGCAGCTAGAGAAGGCAGGCTGATTATATCTGCGACAAAACTTTTTGGAAAGTGGTATTGAGGATTACTTATTGATGATGCACTTGCGCTGGAAGCATGATTCTGAACTACTGCTTTGATCATTATATTCTCCAAGAAGAAAAAGTGAAATTTAATTGATAGCAAAGGACTATTAATACATTTTGACTTCTCATTAAACATCTTCAATCATCAAAATCACCTAAAGACAACAAATGGGCCTATTTTTTTAGATGAAATCAAGTGTCTTTTTAAAAAAAGGAATTTAAGTAGTCATGCTAATGACTTCTATTTTACTACTGAATTATACATTTTTTCTTAATGTTGGGTACCAATAAATAATGGATCTATTAGAAAGCTCTTAAAGCTCATACGTTGAATAGTGAGTTCTCTTACACTATATCATGATATTTCCCAAATAATTTACATAGAAGGCATTGTTTCCTATTTTCTCATACCTAGAATAAGCTGCATATGAAGACACCACTCGTCCTTATTTGCAGTCTGTACCTGTGAATAAGGGGGAAAATCTTTCCTCTGCTCTCTATCAATTCCCTGCTCTCCAGTTAGAATAATTTAGAATAGTAAAAATGGAAAAAGAGAAAATAAATCATGGTGAACAAAACATATGCAGAAAATTCACCGGATTTTTCTGACCAGTTCAACCAACGTGAACTATTGGAGAAATTCATTGACATCTCATTCCCATTGGTGGTCAAAGTCTCTGGTTAGGCAATTCTAATGAAGACAAGTAACAAGATGAAAAAGTGAGGAATGGTATCAATTTCAAGACAAAAATGGAGAAGAATCCAAGTTAATTTCTTCTTTGGGATGCCGAAATTAATCGGCTTACTACAGTGCGGAGACTACCTTCCAAAAAGACCACTCATATGAATACTAGGGATGATGATGAGTATACCCCTCTTCATCGGGAAGCATACAGTGGATACTTAGACATTGTCCATGAGTTAGTAGCTCAAGGCAGATAGTCATGCAATAACTGTGAATGGTTGGACACCCCTGCACCGTGCTTATATGTAGAATAATTCCAGAGTAGCTTCTTTCTTACTTCATCAAGATGCAGATACCAATGCCCAAACTAAAGTCCTCTTGACCACCTTGCATCTTACTGCTGGGAATAGAAATAGCAAAATTATGCTGTATCTCCTTCTGTTGAACCATTATATCAAACCAGGTCTGAAGAACAAATTGGAAGAAACTGCATTTGATATTGCCAAAAGGATAAGTATGTATCCCTACATCTTTGAAGTTGTGGAAGGCTGTACAAATTGTTCTCCTAAGTCGTAATGGTTTGGTTAAGTTTCTTAAATTTCAAAAATGACAGTTCATCCTTTGTGTCCCTACAAAACTCGTAATAGTTTGGTTAAGTTTCTTAAATTTCAAAACTGCCAGTTCATCCTTTGTGTCCCTACAAATTATTTTCACAATACAAAACAACAGCAATATCTTACTTTAAAAATTCATTGATTCCATGGTATTCTTCCAAGTGAATTGCCGGACATTGATGTCAAAATGTATTCAAGAGTTGTTTGTATACATCTATAATGATTTGTGCAGAGTTTGTGATTTGTTTAAATCAGAAATAATTTTAACTTATTTGTTGAAATATATAGTATAGAAACTAAAGATATTCCTGGTGCTTGTCTGATAAATGTATATCTATGTTTGCATAAGGTCCATAATCTATTTCATTCTCTCCTAGATATAATATTTTGAATTCTACATTGTTTATAATATATAGGTTAATTAATAAATGTGTCCATTCAGATTGCATTCTATATAGAAAAAGTTTAAGATTCCTTTTTTTCCTAGGTCCTTATAGTATTTTATTTCTTTGGGATAAAATGACAATGTTATCTAATTTCAAGTTTTGTAAAGGTTATGCTATATAAAGGCCTTTCTAAAGTGAAGATTTAATACACTGATGTCAAACTTACCTTTAATTCTATGAATTACATGTGTTGTTACACTTGTATGTCTGTAATCAACTTTTCAATAACTGTTTTTCTATTCTTGCATCTGAAATATGAAAAATATGGAATACTTCACAATTTTTTTCCATTTTTTTATATTTTATTTTATTTTATTTGAGAACAAATTTTTATATCATCCTTGTGCAAGTGCCATGTTAATCTCTGTATTGTTGTAATTTGGGTAGACCTGCTGCTTAAGCATGTAGTATCCTCTAAATTTAAGTAGTTAATGATGTAATCTTTATACAGGCGCATATCCTTTGTTGCCTATTTGTAACAAGGAACCCTTATTGTTCCTAAAAATGCTGTTGATCTTATTTCTCTAAATTTCTAACTTATATTGTTTGGTCGATTGCTCACAATTGCAATTTTTCTGTCAATGACTATTTTGTCTTTTTAATTTTAAATTTGATCATATTTTGAAACCTTTATAGCTAAGTCCAAAAGTGAGGGCTTTTCAAGTACTTATTTATCAACTGAGTTAGTTTGTGGAGGTAATGGATTCAAAGTAAGCCTTCTTAAAAGCAACTTCTAAACTTCTGCAGCTTAAAATTTCCCAAATGAGGTCTCACTGGCACAAATGTCTACCTGACTCTTTACCCTTCCTCCATGTAGGAAGAGACCAACCAGAATATCTTACCATGACAGCATAGATTGTCTTACTGGAACAAAACTAATCTTAGTAACAAGGGAGAATAGAGAGATGAACAGTTGAGACCGAATTGTTCAGAATAGAAGGTATTTTATCAAAATAGGCATGAGGATGAGTATACCCCTATTCTCCGGGAAGCCTACAGTTGACATTTAGACATTGTCCATGAGTTGGTAGCTAAAGGCAGATATTCAAAGTATTTTATTAAAAATACCTTTGTTTATTATACCTATCATTTCAAAACTAGCTGGAGCCAAGAAGGTGAAAAAATTGTTCATATGCATGATTAGCCTATGTCCTGGCCTGTCTACAAGCCAACCAGGCAGGAACTTACACTACTGACTTTCTATCAACAAATATTTCCATAGCTCCTGGAGAAGTCAAAATGTTTCTCCTCGATATTAGGCCTTAAATTGGTAATGTTTTAATTACAGTGTTTCCTCTTGCCTCTAGGCTGTAAATCTCGAAATGATAAAGCTTTAGGTCTAACTCTACCAAAATCTGAGGTAGAGGTAATTGAATAATACTTTAAAAGATTTGCCTTTGATAACCTAACCACAACAGAACAATGCAAAACAATTTCTTATATTATATATACTTATATATTTTAATTATATGTGCTGATCTTAAATTTCACACAGTGAAACTTACTAGAATTAGATGATAATTTGACAAATAAATTTATATTTATTCCCATAAATAGATAGGAATATAAATAATTATGTTTAGAATAATAGAATATAAAAAGTATCAATGCAATGCCTTCAGTAAAAACTTGTGATACCTTCTAAGTGTTCTTAATCATTTGAATTCACATGGTTAAAAAAACAATATTGTTTTCCTCTAA
This sequence comes from Dipodomys merriami, assembly GCF_024711535.1. Lineage (NCBI taxonomy): Eukaryota > Metazoa > Chordata > Mammalia > Rodentia > Heteromyidae > Dipodomys > Dipodomys merriami. The sequence goes on from NW_027206038.1 coordinate 210,135, forward strand.
TCTATAAAGGATTTTACTCTACTACTGTTTATTGTTTTAAGTCGCTGGTTCCAAAATATTTTTCTCTATATTTTTGAAGCATTCTTACTGATTATACCCAAAAATTGCTGATATGATGTCTAAAAGGTATTATTCCTTTATAGGACCCATGGGTCCTAGGATATCAGGTCCTTGTTATCATCAGATAACAAGGGCAAGACTTCTCACCTAGGCCCATGCAACATGGCAACAGAAATTAATTGAAGACCCATCTCAATTTCTCATTTTCTATAATATTTCAGGGCCCCAATTTCTTGCATGATTTAGCAGTAAGCAATTGTGAAATGCAAGGCAACTTAAAATAAAAGATGAAATCATGAAATATGAGGGAAAGTACTGTAATTCAAATTTTCAATTTACAGATGACAAGCCCATTTGAGTGAATAAAATCACAAATGTCAGAAGATTATTTTTTAATACCCCTCTCCTAATGATTAATGAAAGATTTCAGCCCAGAATAAGTTGGCCAAAAAATAGTTCCTGGAATGATAGATCCATAATTGGTCTACCAAGGCTAGGAAAATTGACTTAGAGGTCAAATATATCTTGGAAAAACATTAATTGAGAAGATCCTTAGTGCTGCAAAACACCGGTACTTCAGTAAAACTTAGTTCTGTAGTATAAAAATGTTGTTATTCTCAAACCAATGATAACCTACATTTAATCTCCTGAAAGTATATTCCTTTTCAAATAAACATTTTAAAATCACATTTGCCAGAATAACACTTGAAAAGTAAATGATAGTGACATTACAAATTTTTCAAGTGTAGGGAGCAAGTTACCATTGATTTGATTTATTTACCCAGCACTAATGCCAAACATGTTCGACCATTCATTAAAGTGTAGAAATAGTACCCCCCCACACCATTTGCGTTGTTCAGTAGGTACCTTCCAGAAATGTGTTAAATAGATCAACCTGCCATATTTCAAACCCAAATATTAGCTAATATAAGAATATAATATGATAAGAAGTTACATTTAAAAAAAATCACTAATAGTTGCCTTATCATGTGTTGTTTTATGTTTTCCCCATCTTTCTAACATAGAAAGAAATATGACTTTAAGTCTTGAATATGGGTACTCATCAGAGATGTGACAAACACAAAATCTGTCTTCTATTTCTATCATATTCCTCTATAGTAGAAAATCTTAATTTTCTTCTTTTTACAAAACTTATAGGTAGTAGAAAATATTATCCCATGTAAAATAAAATAATCACATCATTGTACAAAGCCATTTATAAAAACTGGTAGGAATAAATTCTAAGCCATTTTTTAACTTTCTTGTTGACTAAAGATTAATCTTCCAAATGGATGAGAATAAAATCCTGTCTAGGTGCTTCATGTCTCCAGTCTTGCAAATTGTTATTACTGATGAATGAATTAGGGAAATATAAGCTGACATCAATTCAACTATATGCGGGATTGAAACTGCATGGAACGTATATAAACCTTTCAAAACATTTACAGACAGTTTAACAGAATGACTATCAGGAAATTGAAACCTGAGAAAAATAATAGTAAAGACATAGAATGAATGAAAAATGGAACAATGGGCAAGTATAGCAAGAATACTCAATATACACATGTAATGAATGAAGTGGTAAATCTGAAATAAGTCTTGGAGAACGGTTTGGTTGAGAATGATAGAAGGAGTGACTCTGATCCCGGAGCATTTGACAATTAGATGGACGTATTTAATTGTAACACACTTTCACAACCTTTTGAAATTCAGTTAAAAAACACAACAACAAACACAAACACACAAAAATCACAGACAAACAGCAACCTCTAGAGAGTATGAATATGACCTATCAAAATTTTAAGCAGTTAATGAAGGGCAGTCTTGGGAAAAACAATCAAAGCTGTGCAAAGAGGCAGTTTGGGGTAGGGGAGAATTTTGAACATATTTAAATAGATGGTCAAGGGTTATAATTCACCTACATCTACTGCAAATATTTTCATCTGAGAGTGCTCTTTGTCTGAACTGGACACTCCAGTCCTGAGGCCCCCTTGATAGCTGGTGAAGTTAGAATGGAAGAAAGAAGATCAAGAACCCATTACTCCACCGGAGGGAAGAAGGTCCTCTATGTTTTCTCTCATCTTTTAATAAACTCAAGAGATTTTGAATTATATCTTTCTTTCTTTGTACTGGCAAAGTAATTGTTCAAAATATCTTACTAAATATTATTTCTCATTATTTTCTATCATACTGTTTACTGGTCCAAGCGAGTCCATTCCATTAAACTTCCCCTTTCCATTTGGTTGCCACGAAATCCCAACATCTATGTTCATGAGGACAAACTGTAATGCAAAACTTTGTCTCCAAAAAACCAGTCCAAGAACCTTTAATAACAAATATTTAACTATGATTTTTTTCTTTTTTTTTGTTTTACCTTGAAAATCTTCTTATGTCCAAAGTGCCCACAAAAATAAATAATCCACATGGAGAGCATTGTCACCCACCCCTGGGTATCTAGTCAGGGAAAGGACCTAACTAAGGAGACCTCCAGTTTCAAAGGTGAATCATCTGGGGTTGAGGAACACCAGGGAACTCTTCGTTTGTTTAGTTTTACTCGATAATGTAACCCAATTCTTCAATGGCAGTAGATTAGAATAAATTCCTTGCATTAAATAAAAAACAAAAACAAAAATATTCCACCACTTTTTGCTTCAATCACTTCTAACCTCAAAGATATATTTTGCTAACAAGGTGCTTAGAGGAAACCGAAGAATACTCCACTTTTATCTTCTCTCTTAATATTCTCATTAGATACAATATCAGGAACAGTGAAGTTATTCTTTGCAAAATTATTTCAATAGATTATTTTTCTCTTGGTCTTGCATTTGCTCAACAAGATGTATGGAGAATAATACAGTTAAATCACCCATTTCTTGGATTACAGTGTCTGTTACAAAGGACAATACTTCTATGTCCTACTTCTATATTCTCCTCTTAGCTCTTGCCTGATTTCCAATTAATCACAACTTCTTGGCTTCAAGTCTAGTGAAGCTGTAGGACTATAAGTCCTCCCCCACTGCTACATCTTCATGGTTTCTCTTTAAAACTTTTATTTGGATGTGGAATTCATTTTCATGTCTTCATTCAATTTGTTCTGCATTACACTGAGCCAAATAGGCTCTGGAAAAATCATTTTAGGTAGCAAAAATATTAAGACAATCTATATCAAAAGTTTTGGGCTCCCTCCACTGCAGAAGCCAAATACACTTAGCTAGGGCTTCTAAGAACGCCTTTTCTTACCTTTTCAATTTTCTCAATTCTTTTCTGATCCCAAAACTTTTGGCTTTTGTAATAAGAGAAGTCTTCACAATCTCATGTTAATAAGGGTATTATATTTTTGAGCTACTTAGAACTCTGAAATCATTCGTTTGAAGTATCCAATCAGGTTTTTTTCTGTGTCTCACTCGACGTGCAAAGACATTGTGGAAAGTATTACAAACAGAAAAGTGTAAACCCAATACCTTCATTTACTGTGGAGAGTACTTTCTCCCTAAATATTTTGAACCAAATTGTCTTTTTCAAAGAATTACTGTTTGGTAATTAAAGTCAATTCACAAATTTTCATGTCTTATTTTAAAAAAAAACTTTGAGTTTAAATTCCACTACAACCTTGTTTCACACAGTAAGAGTATATTTCCTGGGCAAGGACAATTCTCAAGGGAACCTACAGGATTTACAGCAAGGTTTGTGAGGTTTGTTGGTTTGGTGTGAAAAAGAGCCATCTTCACCCACATTGCTCCCTCTCAGCTAAGTCACTATGGATTTCTTTACATGAAAGTCTATTTTCCCAGGCAATTTTAAATTTTCTTAATAGGCTAAGTTGTTAAAAACTTTGAACAATTAAAATTTACCTGTCATAAATTTTAAAACTTTTTTGAAATTCCTTTATCAGAATCACTAATTCACCAATCCTAATTCCACCTTTACCATCAAAAACAGTTAACATGTTTTTTTCCTGATATACTGTCCATGAAACTATTATTTTCCAGTGGCTTTGGTATGCACATATATGATCATATAAGCTGATGCTGAGCAAAATGAACTCCAAGATATGGAAACAGAGATTTTTTTTTGCGGTTGTTGTTTCTAATGTACAATGTAATGTCTATTTTCTTTGGGTTTTTCCCCTATGGTTTATCCCCCGCTGTGTTTGATTTTGGTACCCTATGTATTGTGTATACATTTACCTTGATTAGGGAAGGGAACAGGAACAAAAAATGCTGAGACAGAGGACAAAGGGCAAACCAATGTAATAGCGATATTCACAAGGCAATAAGTTGCAAATATACATTACAACTTTTGAGGCCTATTAGATTGAAGTAAAACTGTGGGAAAATGAGAGAGGAGGTAACAAGTTTGAAAAGTTATGTATTCACTACCTTACAATTGCTGTAACCCCATTGCATATCGCTTTGACATTAAAATTAAATTTAAAAAATAAGATGCATGAAATAAAATTTCACTGTATTGGTATAGTAAATATTATTCTTTATGTAGTGACTTTTTAAAAATCGGTACTTTTGGCATATAATTGGATTTAATTACCCATTTTTAATCAAGGGCCATCAACTTGAATGTTATCCAACTAGACAATATTTTCACAATGTACTTGCGAATATTTTGAAAAAAGAATAAATTTAGTACTTTCTCATACTAAAACAGGAAAGAGTTTAATTCTACGGAAACCCATAACTTTTAAAAGTAAATAAGTTGTTAAGAGTCCAGAATGTATGTATTCTTCAAAATTCCTATGACTAATAACTGTTCATCTTAAAATTCTGAACATTCCATACCTGAGAGATTCAAAATAGTACCTGTTTGCACTTTATGAAATTCTGCAATAGATGCATTTTACAATGGGGTGTTATAGATAGAGAAGTAACTGAAAAATAGCCACATTCTGGTAGAGGATAAAACTATGAAGCATCAGTTATAATTAATTCTTCAAGATTATTCAATTGTTTATCAGATTAACCTATTATTTCTATGTGCATCAATCCCAAGGTTTATGCCATAAAGTCATCCTAGAGCAACAGTTTCCAACTTGTAGGGTGCACCTCAAAATTCCCTGAACTCACATCACGAATAGCTTATCTCCATTGTGAAAAAATACTACACCTCTGCTAATGTAATGCCCTCCGTGTTCTGGATAAAGCACCACAAAAAACTGGGATGCATCATTTTTCCTCCACTCATATTCTTGCAAATATTATTTATATTTATACTTTTTTAACCATCATAGAAAATCAGGATGCTAAGATTGGAAAATTACAGTTCAAAACCCACCCAGGCAGGAAGGTTCCCTAGATTCTTATCTCCAATAAACTTCTCAGCAAAAGCCAGACACAAGTGGTACTGAGGTTGACATGGTAGGGCATGAGCCTTGAGCATAAACAGGCTCAGAGAGAGTGTCCAGGCTCAGAGTTCAAGCCCTAGGACAAAACAGTAAAACAAAAAGAAAAAGAAAAAAACCCCAAACCTAGCATTTTTCTCTGTATACAGAGGCACGTAATTAAGGAAATTGCATTCTGTGTTACATACAGGTAGAAGAAAGAAGATGTCACACAATTATTCTCTTCATACAATGTTATACCAAAGCCTAAAAAATTGCTCTTTTTCTAAATTTATAAATTAATATCATCCATTTGTTGGCAACTCTGTCTACATTATTCACTTTACCATTTTATACATGAACTGTTGGAAATATCTATTAACAAAGTTCTAATTATAACTCCCTTGAACGAATATTCTAGGCAAACAGAATGCAAGAAACATTTGTGAATTTGTCAATTAAACCCTCTACTTCAAAAGAATTTTGTAGTATCCTATACAATATGAAATTACAAAAAAAACAAAATATATATTTTAATTCTAAACTCTAATTTAGCAAGATCTATAAAGTCCTACATTAGATGAACTTTGCTATTTCTCCAGACTTAAGCTTTTGTAATCCTTCGTCCTTTCCTTGGAATCAAACAGAATGATGATTACTTACTTTTTCAAATTTTGGATGAGAATCATGAGCTATTTTGCATCTAGGAATGTTCTGTGATGAAGAGAGCATTTAAAAGCACAACTGAGGATTATATATGAGTTGCATTTCGATAGGAAACGACTTCTCAAAACATAATGACAAAATTAGCCCAAACTTCCAACTGTGTATACCTATCTTGTTTGGTTTCTTTCATTAAAACAAAATTATAATACCTGGTCCAGGGAAAGTATCACTGTGTAATTCCAGTCCCTAATCTCCTGTCAGTCTGAATGCTAGAATTCTATTCATGTATCACATTGCTCCGCCATAGTTTCTTGGTTTATTTAATCTAGACACAGACTAGCAATTCTGAACTTCTCCAGTGATATTATCCACTAGACTTCTCAGACTGTTCCTGTACTATTTTAAAAGATGTTCTACCATTTGTCAGAGGATATGAACATTTTCAGATGCACCTGTGGGGTCTCTGATTCATTCCTACATGGATCCGATCCCTTTCAAAATTATTACTTGACTCTCTTACTATCTCTGGTCCCTATCTATGTAATATTCTTAAACTTTTTTGAAGAAAGTTCACTTGAGGAATTTCTAACATTAAAAATTAGCAGTTGATTCTAGTCTTACTCAGGAAATATTTTCTATTGTATCCTAACTTTTCTACATATTCTGAGAGTTGCTTCATTTGTGTATTTGTGTATGCACATATAAGTGCTTCTGTGTGTATGTGTATGTTTGTATGTATGTATGCAAAAGCCTCAAGCTCTTATTCAGCCATCTATCTCATGATTGGTATTCCATCACTTGAGCCATTCTTCTAATCCAGCTTTTGACTGGTTAATTATAGATAGTGTCTCAAAGAATGTTCTGCCCAGGCTGGATGAAAACTGAACTTCCCAGACTCCTTTACATTCTTAGGTTTTATTTCTCCAAGAATATCAACTTCTAAACTTCAAATATTTTAGTGAGTGTAAAGGCTCAGCTGTAGTCTAGATTTTTAACTCAACAATTCATATAAAGATAGATGAACATACACATTACATATGCTGAGTGTACACTGTTAAAAATGTGATCTTAAGCTGAGTGGCAGTGAGATCTGAGGATAGGGTACAAAGCAAACCCAGGCAGGAAGGTCCCAGACACTCTTTTCTCCAATTAACTACAAGAAAACTGGAAGTGGCACTGTGGCCCAAGTGATGGAACATTATCCTTGAGCTGAATAGCAGAGGGACAGCGCCCAGGCCCAGAATTCAAGTGCCAAGACCACCACCAACAAAAAATATATAAATAAAGGAAAGAAAAAAATGTGGTCATATCCACCAGTTCATGGCTAGCAAAATCCCTGCTCTCTCAAGATGGACTTTTTTTCCACTTAAATCCATGCTGTTATATGTGACTTGCATTATAAACAGAATTATTCTTCCATTCTATTTTCTACAAAGTTGCGTGATTAGCAAGCGTGATTTAGAAAGGGAGGGGCTTCATACTTCGTGTTCCACGTAGGAGTAATGCTTTCTCTATATCACTCTCATAAATATACATACTGGACTTGGCTTTATTGTTTCAATGTTGTCTTATTTGTAGAGTCTTCTATAGTGTATTGAACACTTATACTTAAACACAGAACTTCTCTTTCTCCTATTATTGATATTATTTTCCTTATTGTTTCCTTACTGTTAACTCACTTGGGAAATAATATGCAGCACATGCACTCATAAAAAAAAGATCTGAGAATCTTCTTCCCATTTAAAATTCACCTTAATTTACAGAGAACTTACAAAGTTTGAACTCAATATTCTTATGGATAACGTATTTACAAGCAATATAAATTTCATATTTTCTCTTTACTAAGTTGTCTCTGAAACACGTGTTACCTCAGGTCCAAAGGTGTCCTTGTATAATTTCTGTGAAGCCAGAAAACATTTATTATACCTCAAGCAGCACCATCGATTGTTCCTGGAAGTAACTGTTTACTGGATGTGGAAACTGATCCCAGGAGAGGGATGGAACACAGAGGATTGACCAAGTTCAAGTTAACTTGTTTTTCCTTTTTATTCTACAAGAAAAGAATCTGAAGGCTTGAAGGAAACTCTGTTCCTTACTCTTTCGAGTGTGTTTTTACTCATACATAACTTTTCTGTAAACTTCTAGTTGAAAGCATTACAGACATAATGTGCCATTTGAAGTCCAGCATAGGACAAAAGGAAATAACGTTGTTTTAAATATGTTCTACTGCAGGGGCTAAGAAGGTGGCTCAGTAGTACAGCGCTTGCCTTGCATGCATGAGGCCCGGGTTTGATTCCTCAGCACCACATAAGCAAAAAAAAAAGCCGGAAGTGGTGCTGTGGCTCAAGTGGTACAGCGCTAGACTTGAGTTGAAGAGCTGAGGGACAGCGCCCAGACCCAGAATTCAGGCCCACGTTTGGACCTCCCCCACAAAAAAAAGTTCTACTGCAAAGAAACAAAGACATGTAGGTTTTACAGTATCTTATGGATGGATATTTCAACCCTGAGATGATTCTCTTGTTGCAGGAGATACTTATCAATTCCTTTAATTTGGTCCTGAATTCTCCAGAGCAATAAGGATTCCAAAGAAGCATCCAGTGTGTATGATCAGCAAAAGGAGCCTCTTCTGAGACCAGTACTCCTTTAAGGAGGGACCCAATGAAATATCTGGGTTTTTTGTTTGCTTGTTTGTTTAGTTTGTGTTGGTTCTGGGGCTTGAACCCAGAGGCCTGACCCTGTCTCAGAACAGTTTTCTTTCCTGCCCACCAGCCCCCAAAACTAGTATCCTACTGCTTGAACCAAAACTCTACTTCTGGCTTTTTGCTGTGTAATTACGGATAAGAGTTTGACAGACTCTCCTACCTGGGTTGGCTTTGAACTAAGATAGTAAGAAAGCCAAGTGACATTAACTGTGTAGACTTCTCTTTTCAAACAAGAAATATTAGATGAAGTTTATTGTAAAGCTAATATTTGACAATTTTTGTCTTTTTTATTGTGAGAATACAGAGCAGTTACAATTACATGGGCAAGATAACGAGTACATTTCTAATCAAGCATTGTTTCCTCCTCTTTGTTTCCCCATCCCATCCCTTCCCATACTACTCTCCTTCCCTCTCCTGGTCCTCCCCCCCCCCCCCCACCAAAGTGGTAAAGCTCTTTTTTCGACGTAACGATTTTTAAATCTCATTGTTGCAATGGGTCCACCTGTATCCTTAGTTAAACGATTTGTATTTAGAGAATATGTCCAGCAAATAATCCATAATATTACTCAGCAAAAGTAGGTGCACTGAATCATTTTGGATTTATTTTATTGCTTGGGAAAATTATTGATCTTTTCGCTCCTTTTGGGGAAACTTAAAGTCATATTTCACTTTTTTTGTTGGTTGTGGGGCTTGAACTTTGATCCTACGTGCTGTACCTCAGCTCTTCAGTTCAACTTGAGTGCACTACCACTTTAGCTACAGCACCACTTCTGGGTTTCTGGTGGTAAATTGAAGATTAGGGTCTCATGGACTTTCCTGAGCAGGCTGGCTTTGAACCACAATCCTCTGCTCTCAACCTCCTGAGTGGCTAGGATTACATGTGTAAACAACCAGAACCTGGCTCATATTTCCATTCATGTGCACTGAATGACACTGTGTTGACAAAGAATGGACATTTTTTTGTTTTTGTTTTTCTTTTCCAAGCTTTATTTAAGTCAGGGCATAAAAACTGGAGGCTTGAGGGCTTAGTAACCTCCTTGTGAGTGGGGTGGGGGTGAGGGTGTGTGAATGGGACATGAATTAAGTCTTCGCCAAAGCTGGGGCTGGAGAGTGTAGGCCGAAGGAGGGTGGAGACAGATTTTCAGCCATGTTGCCGCCTTCCACAGCCGGTGCAAAGAATGGAAATAATAACCAAATTGCTTTTCAGAAAAATTGAGTTAGCCATAAATATTTCCTCCATTTACATTTTGTTACATTAATGACTCACGAGCTATGGGACCCTTAATTTAGTATCCTCTGACATCTGTATAGGTGTATTTAGTATCAGGAAATGCTCATAGAGAAATATAGCAAGACTGAAATTTTTAGAAAGCAAAGGAGATCACTCATGAAAGAACAGCATAGTATGGGCTACATTTATCACACAGAGATTAAGAAGTAGTCTAAGATATTTAGAATGCTAAAGACAATGAGGAAAAGCCTAGTTCACAACTAGTTCTTCAATAACCAAGATGGTTCTCTAGAACAGTTTCTGGTATACCTTAGTTACTATCATTTATTCCTTCCATCTGCAGTTATTCTTTATCTTCGGTCACAACAGTTAATTACCCTCTGCCTTTTTGGTGCCATAACTGACCAAAAGGTTTCAAAATCACACTTAGACTACCCTTCTCTCTGTGATTAGCAGTGATGACTCAAAATCCTGGAATAGTTGAATTTGCAGAATTAAACTTCACCTGACATCTAAGCACATTCCTGGCATTAATTGCTATGATTTAATGAATAAAACTTTTTTTCAACACAGTATCCTAATATAAGTACACGAATCAGGGACTATTGTAAGGTGTCAGTATGGAAGGAGCAATATATTCCAAGTATGGGTTCTTTATTTTGCATTTACTAACTAAATGGATTTCTTTTGTTTTGTTTTGTTTGTTGTTTGTTTTGCCAATTCCAGGGGCTTAAACTCAGGGGTAGCGAATTATTCCTGAGGGTTTTTTTTCTTTTCTTTTTTTCTTTTTTTTTGCTCAAGGCTACCACTCTACCACGAGGCACAGCATCACTTCCAGTATTTTTCTTTTTATGTGTTACTGAGGAATTGTACCCAGGGTTTCATGCATTCTAGGCAATCACCGTACCATGAAGCCACATTCCCAGAGCCCTAAATGACTTTCTTAAGATGGCATTACATTTTCATTCAGTAACTATGTATCATAATTTTGGCCAGGTGCTAGAAAATGATGTCGAAAGCAATACAATACAATATGTCCAGTAAGGCTGGATGGACAATGAAGAACTGTCATGGTCTAGCCAGGGCACAGAGGGGCTTATCTCATGGAGCTGTTTCAACAGGCTGAGCAAGACAGCTCCTGACCTACAGCCCACCTCCAGAATGAGAGGGCCATCTTGGGTTCCGGCCACATGGGGATACTGAACCGCCTCCTCCAGCACCCATTCAACCAGTTCTTGTGAAAGAGAGAGACAAAAAAGCCAGAATTACAATTAAGTCAGATGCCGGTGTCTTAGAACTCTAATTCTAACTATACAGGAAGCTGAGATATGAGGATCATGTTTCATAGCCAGCCCCAGCAGGAACGTCTGTGAGACTCTTATCTCCAAAGAATCACCAGAAAACCAGAAGTGTGCTGTGGGTTCAAGTGGTAGAGTGCTAGCCTTTTGCTGAGGAGCTCAGGAACAGCACCCAGGCCCAGAGTTCAAGCCCCACGATGGACAAGAAGTGGACTTCCTACCACAAGAAGTGGACTCAATAACACCCATTGTCCTAGGAAGCATGGTAGCGAAGTCAGGCTGAGCTTTCCGTGAAGTTGAAGTCATAAGTAGTTCCTCTGGCTTCTCTGTGCCTCAGTTTCCCCAGCTTCAAAATTCAACACAGTGAAGATCCCCTTCCTCACGGGGATAGGGTAATGATGGAAGAGAGCCATGTTTTGTTTCATAATCTCACATCTATTGCATGATTAATAAAAGGCTCCATCCGAGCCCTTTCCGGGTATCTTCTAAGGATTTGCTCAAAGTATTGCAGAGAAACTTATCTGAAGGCTGCTCCCTCTGTGCCTAGCTATGCTCCAGAGATCTCTCTGTATAAATCCCTTGTTTCCACACAACTGTCCTGTGAGGAGAATGAGATGTGATTGTTGAGGCCCTACCCAGAGCTTCACATATGGTCAAGGATCGGCTGCTGTGCAATCCCACTTTGGGGCATTTACTCAAATGTTTACAAACAAGACCACACTAAAGCTACCAGCACAACTATGTTTATTGCAGCATTATTTACCATAGCTAAGATATGGAACCAACCCAGATGACCCTCAGTATATGAATGGATCAAGAAAATGAAGTATATATACACAATGGAATTCTATGCCTCTATCAGAAAGAATGACATTGCCCCATTTGTTAGGAAATGGAAAGGCTTCGAAAAAATTATATTAAGTGAAGTAAGCCAAGCCCAAAGAAACATAGGTCCTATGGTTTCCCTTATTTGTAATATCTAGTATGTATGAGTCAAGCAGAAAAGTTCAGATAATGTGATATTAGGAAAATGAACCGTTAGATATGTATTTAAATGTTTTTTTCTTTCATGCATTTGTTTCTAATGCATTTATAAGATTATCTCTTTGTTGCTTTGTATGTCCCTCCCCCACAGTATAACCCCTGCTTTCACTATATTTGATGTCAGTCTAATTTGTGGAGGAGAAGGGAAAAACAAGTCGTTTAAGGATACAGGTGAACCCGTTGCAACAATGAGAAGTACAAGTTGTAATGTGGAAAACGAACTTTATAACTTTTGAGGGGAGGTAGGATTGGGTGGGAGGGCAGTGGGAGTCTGGGAAGGTATGTGAAGGGTAAACAAATGAGGAGGCTACAATGCTTGATAAGACATGTACTCATTATCTTGCCCATGTAATTGTAACCCCTCTGTACAATATGTTCACAAAAAAAAAAAGAATCGGCTGCTGTGGACTAAAAGTTGGGGATAATCCATCTAAATTGATGACTGCGCATGTCTACCATACCAATTACAGAGGACCAGGCCTGGTGGAACATAACTGTCACAGATAGGAGGACCTCGATCAAGCCCAGTGAGAGCATATATTGAGTCTCGGTTTCAAAAATGCCCAAGACAGAAAATTTGTTCCTCAGAGCCAGGGAGAGGAAAAAAGCATGGGTCATGGTGCCTCCAGGGGGGTGCCTCCAAGTAGGGGTGGTTTGGGGGCGGCCACTCACCTGTGCTTCTGAGAGAAGCTGCTGGAGGCTGCTCCAGGTGAGGTGAGCAGCGATGGCAGTGGCATTGCGGACAAATGGGCCCAAAGCAGAGAACCAGGGCCAGGGACCAGGTCAGGGCTTTTGTCGGGCTGGCAGACTTCCATTGCCTGATATTTGCAATCCTGCAATTTGGGAAGGGGGTAAGGGGGCTGGAGCACGAGCAGGTGTCTCAATTTCCTACTATACTCCAAAGTCTTGAGTCTCTTCCTCACCACTCTACCACCTCACCTTCCTCAACTGCTGGTACAGGTGTAAACTAACAGAGGGAATCCCATTGTTACAAGCAGCATGGAATGTGGGCGTGGCCACCATTCTTGTATCCCATTAATCAGAAAGAACCATGAAAGAATGGGGGTTTGGCCAGAATCCTGTGATGCAAGCATCATGGGTGGAGTCAAGAAGAAAGTAGCTCCCCAGTCCTTTTCCCAGGGAAGATTGTCAATTCAGCTGGAGACAAGAGACTGACGTGTTTTAGCAGGATGGCTGCACAGATTGTTGTGTATGTCTGTTTGTTGCCAGTCCCGAACCTTGAACTCAGGATCTGGACACATTGTGTGAGCTACATTGGCACAAGGCTTTCCCTCCAGACTGGAGCCACAGGGCTTCTGGCTTTGTGTCACTGATGTTGGACAGGGGTCTCAAGGACTTTCCTGCTTAGGGTGACTTCAACCATGATCCTCCCATCACAGCCTTGTAAGTATCAAGGAGGTCTACTGAGAGCCACTGGTACCTGCCTAATCATTGGTCTTGCTGATGTTTTTGGACAGACCAGTGAGTTCCCTATGCTCAGGTTTAAGTTGTGGGAACTGGAGCCCACAGTTCAAATTCTTGTCCTGCCACCTCCAAATGGCAGGAGATGCTAAGAAACTTATTCCTATACATATGATTACCAATGGCATGTGATGTATATCATGATTGAATGAGCAGTTCTTGAATGATTCTAGGATAAAATTATACACAATTATATATAGGACACTGATTGATGTTAGTTAATACTTTATTAACATTTAAACAATCACATTAATAAAATGGAGGCATAATGAATTACCTAAGAATTGGGCCACACATACTATAAAGGTGCCATTTTTCTGCCAGGACTGGTTTTGGAACTCATGGTCTTGGTAACTCTGTTGCACTGTGTGGGAAGGGGATGCTGGCTTCCTTGAAGTCAAGAAATTCAAGTCTGTTCCTTAGGCATGAAATAGATCCCCACCACTAGAAAACATCCTGTTCATGTACAATTTACATATATGATATATATTTATATACATATGTTGACTCCATATTGCATTTAGTGCAGTTATTTTATTTTTTATTCATGTATTGACCATTTATTTTATTGACTATTATGGCACATAAAACATTGAGTACATTGATTACATAGGATATATGTCTGCATATATATTCCACTTCATACCTGACACCCAGGAATTTCACAGTAAAGGAAAACATGTATCACCATCAGCTTCTTACTCCACAATTCATTTTTTGGGAATGCTGGCATCTGAACTCATGGCCTAAAGCCTACAAGGCCCAATTCATGAATGACAGAGTGTCAGCACACCATCCTGGGGCAAATTGAACTGACAGGCTGTTCCCAGGACCTGATATCAAGCCCCAGGAGTTAGCAAAATAATAACAGATTGACATGCAGATGGCAGTACGGTAATAAATATATGTCTTTATAGAGTGTAAGAGATGTCTATACATTATTCAGTTATATAGATGACATTCCTACCAATTCCTGGGTATTAATTATGCTTCCATGTTATTAATGTTATTGTTTTCATCCTTAAACTATTAATGAAATCAGTGTCCTGGAATTATTGTGTTCCTGTAAGTTATCCTTGATCAAAAGAAGCTCAGGGACAATGTCTAGGCTCAATGTTCAACACCTGATAGAGTTCCGGGAAGATGGCAGAGGAGAAGCTGGAGGCTAAACAAGCTCTCGCCTAGAAAGCAGTTTTAGAGTTCCAGTGAACAGTCCTCAGCCAGAGAATCACACCAAGTGTGCCATCACAGGTCGAGAGTTAGGCCTGAGGGAAAATCCAGGCAAGGAGACAGCTCTGAGCTCTTGCCAGCAGATGCACCGCTGTGGCGGCAGTGGTGGTGGCAACAGCCGCAGACGCCATACCTGAATCACAGAGTCCAGGATGAAGGAGTCAGACACAGCGGGCGAGCGGATTCTACTCAGCAGCAGCAAGAAACAACAAGGAGCAGAAATCTTCATCCTGCAGTTCGCAGACCAGAGCCGACCCAGGAACCAAGACTCAGTGTGAGTAGACACCTGATGTCTTCACTCCTTCTTAGGGAGCAGAGGAAGAAAGGCCACTCCTCCCCCCCAGTACCGGAGATCTCCATCTTAGATACCGACAAAGCTT
This sequence comes from Dipodomys merriami, assembly GCF_024711535.1. NCBI lineage: Eukaryota > Metazoa > Chordata > Mammalia > Rodentia > Heteromyidae > Dipodomys > Dipodomys merriami. The sequence continues at coordinate 225,560 of NW_027206038.1, forward strand.
GAAGGAGCTTATAGCTCCAACTCAGGTCTTGGAATAAAAATAGAGTCATTTAGCATGTCACAAGAACTTAATGGTGTGACCTGCCAAACTCAGCTCCACCCAGGGAAAAGTCATCCAGCTCAGACGCCAGTCCTAAGAGTGGCTTTCTTCACTGGGTAATCAGAACCAGAGGCTGCTCCTCCCTTTAGCAGCCTTGACAATCAATTAAAATTCAGTAAACAGAAACCCTGAGACTGGCTCCAGGCTGGGCTCTGTGAATTTCTCACAAACTAGCCCCCGGGAGAAGCTCCTGTTTGTTGAAAGCCCTCAACTCTACCCAGAACCTAGCCTCATCAAAGCATTTCCCTCTTTTGTGATACTCAAAGCAGATCTGCCTCCCATTGAACCAGCCTGGGAGGATGATTGCAAAATCCTGGGTAAAGCAGAGCATTTTTCTGCATGTTCCAACAAACTGACTTAAGAAACCAACCAAGCCACAGGACCACAAACAGACCAGAGAGGCTGGTTACAGAAACAAGGGAGATACAGGATTTTTCCCAACTTTCCCAAAAAAATCAAAGAACTTTTTCTTCTTGTTCTTCTTCTTGTTCTTCTTCTTGTTCTTCTTCTTGTTCTTCTTCTTGTTCTTCTTGTTCTTGTTCTTGTTCTTGTTCTTGTTCTTGTTCTTGTTCTTGTTCTTCTTGTTGTTGTTGTTGTTCTTCTTCTTTCTTCTTCTTCTTCTTCTTTCTTCTTCTTCTTCTTCTTCTTCTTCTTCTTCTTCTTCTTCTTCTTCTTCTTCTTCTTCTTCTTCTTCTTCTTCTTCTTCTTCTTCTTCTTCTTCTTCTTCTTCTTCTTCTTTGTTTTGGAACCTTATATTAAAAAAACATTTTTTCTTTTCTAAAATTTTTTGAATCTTTAAATTTTACCGTTTTTGAAAAAAAATGTTTTCCAGTAACTTTTTTTTCCTCTTCTAATTTTTATTTTAAGGATACATGGGTGGGGGCGTTTTTCTTTTTTTTGTTTTCTTTCTCTCTTTTTTTTAATTATCTTTTTGTTTTTTGTTTAGCTCTACTGAACTTCTGATCTGTTTTTCTTCCTTTCTTACCCTTTTCACCTTTTCCTCTCTTTCGTTCTTCTTTATGTGATTTAATTCTTGTCTTGCATATCCTCAGATAAACCCATAGTTGAATATTAGACCCTATCCCACATTGTGTCCACACTTAATCCACAAATTTATTACTCAATTCAAAACCTCTGAGACTTAAATTCCTTAATAACAGTACTACATCTTTATACCTATATAATATTTTAAGCATTTTTATTTTTAAGTTTTTCACATCTCCTTTATATCCCTACCCTTCTATCATTATATTCACGTTCTTCTCTAATAGATTGTTTTTGAATCTCCATTATATTATTAATTTCTAATTTTCTATTTTTTCTGGTCTCTTTTCTTTTCCCATTCCCTTTCTTCTTTTGTTTTCTCTCTCTGCTTTCATCCTACCCAACCTATTTCCTGCTTTGTGATTAGGACATAGTTAACACTACCTGTGCCTTCCCACATCACTCTCTTCCTATATTTTACTCACATAGCTCCCTAACCCTAATAATTTCTAGTTTTCCAAATTCTTCTTTGCGGTTCATAGCCCATTAATATATAGTTGTGTGAGGTTGAATAGATGTATCTGTTGAAATAGATTGTATCTGTAGACTATGCACTGTGCAAATTCAGACTTGGGTTGATGCTTGCCTTAAGATAGTGTTCTAGCAAAAAAAACTGGTGCGATTTTCATCCCAAATGGGCAGAGTAAGCCAGAAAAACACACGAAAAATGGCAAGTCCGGGTATTTCAACTCCCAGTCTTGATAATCAGGGGACAGAACAGATAATGAATAATCCAGAGAAGAGTTACCAAATATCTCTACAAACACTGCTGGCAAACAAGATAAATGAAATGATGGAAAACATACAAAGGACTCTAAAAGGTAAGCAAAGAGTAATACAGGAATTGGGTGAACTGGATGAGAATGCATAAAGATCATTAAGGGCATTAACAAGGAGGTGAAGGAAGTCAGGGAGACCACAAAGGGAATGCTGAATGGAACCCAACATAAGCAGTGGGAGTCTGAGGAAACCATACCCAATCAACAAAGTGATTTGAGAATAAACACTGAACACCAAATTAAGGAAGTAAAAAAGTTCATACAATATCTAAAACAAAGCTTCAACAAAGAATTTGAAGCCATCAAAGCTGACCAATTAGAAGGAAAAGAAGTAATAAACGAAGTAGAAAGTCTTGACAGCTTGTTAAACCATGCAGAAGATCGAATCTCAGGGACTGAAGACAGCCTAGATATTATAGAGAAAGAACATACAACCATCCAAGACAAGTCCAAGAAATATGATAGATCTATCCAACACTTGGAAGACATCATCAGAAGGCCTAATATAAGGATAATGGGTATAGAAGATCACCTAGAAACAGAAGTTAATGGTCTAGGAAATTTGTTTAATAGGATCCTAGCAGAGAACTTCCCAAACATACAAACAATAGGCCTATTCAGATACAAGAAGCTTTTAGAACCCCAAATAGACCAGACCAGAATAGGACATCCCATCGTCACATTGTAATCCACACAGGATCAATTCAGACCAAGGAAAAGATCCTAAAAGCTGTCAAGGAGAAAAGATTAATCACCTATAAAGGGAAACCAATGAGAATCACCTCAGATTTCTCAGCAGAGACAATCAAAGCAAGAAGAGCCTGGAATGATGTATGCCATGCCCTAAAATCAAACAAAGATCAACCAAGAATACTGTACCCAGCTAAACTCTCCTTCATAACTGAAGGCCAAATAAAAATCTTCCGTAGCAAAGAAAAATTGAAACAATACATCTCCACCAAACCAGCCCTACAAAAGATTCGTAAAGATGTCCTACACATAGAAAACCAACAAGACCACAATAAAGGCCAAGAAACTGCACCCAAACTGAGAATCCAAGAACCATAGGAAGAACCCAGTTTTCACAGCCCCCAAGAAGGTGGATAACATGGCAGGAAGTCAAAAACACCAATCCTATCTATCAACCTTCATGGAATTAACTCTCCAATTAAGTGACATAGACTGACGAGTTGGATTAAAAAACAAGATCCTTCTATCTGCTGCCTACAGGAGTCACATCTTGCCTGTAAAAACAAACACATTTTCAATGTTAAAGGCTGGAGCAAAATCTACCAAGCAAACGGCCCCCATAAACAGGCAGGAGTTGCAATTCTAATATCAGATAAAATAGACTTCAAATTAAAATTCATGAGAAGAGATAAAGAAGGTCGCTACATACTAATTAAGGGATCTCTCTTTCAGGAGGATATTACAATTATAAATATCTTTTCACCAAACAACGGAGCACCAAATTTATCCAAGAAACACTATTTTCCTCAAATCCCACATAGATCCAAAGACATTAATTGTTGGGGATTTTAACACACCACTCTCCCCACTAGATAGATCAACTCGGCAAAAACTCAACAGAGAAACCGCAGATCTAAACAGCTGCATAGAGCAACTAGATTTAACAGATATTTGGCGAACATTTCACCCAGCAGCATCAGAATACAGGTTTTTCTCAGCAGCACATGGAACATTTTCTAAAATAGACCATATTTTAGGCCATAAAGCAAACATCCAAATTCAGAAACATTGAAGTTATACCTTGCATTCTCTCTGACCACAAGGGAATAAAATTAGAAGTCAACTCCAAAAGCCACCAAAGAAAATCTGGTAAAACATGGAGGCTGAACAACACACTGCTGAATCACCAGTGGGACACGGAAGAGATTAGAAAGGAAATTCAAATGTTCATGCTATTCAACAAAAATGAGCACACAAATTACCAGCTCCTCTCGGACACAGCAAAGGCAGTACTCAGAGGCAAGTTTATTGGTCTGAGCTCCTACATCTACAAATTGGAATGATCTGAAACCAACAATTTAACAACACATCTAAACCTCCTTGAAATAGAGCATCAAGATAAACCCCAATCCAGTAGACGGAAAGAAATATTTAAAATTAAATCAGAATTAAATGAATTAGAATCCAAAAAAAACTATAGAAAGAATCAACAAAACAAAGAGTTGGTTTTTTGAAAAAATTAACAAAATTGACAGACCCTTAGCAAATCTTATCAGAAAAAGAAGAGAACACACCAAATAAATAAACTCAGAGATGAGAATGGAAACATCACCACGGAAACAACCAAGATTCAGAACATTATAAGGGAATACTTCTCAAAACATTATGCTAATAAGTTTGAGAACTTGGCAGCAATGGACCTTTTCATAGCAATTATTGACATGCCAAAGCTAAAGCAAGATGAGTTAAACCACCTTAATAGGCCCATATCAAGCATTGAAATAGAAAAAGTAACAAGAGACCTCCCAGCTAAGAAAAGTCCAGGACCAGATGGTTTTACAGCAGAATTCTACAAGGCCTTCAAAGTAGAGCTCACACCAGTACTCCTCCAAATCTTCAATGAAATTGAAAGAGACAGTTCACTACCGAACACATTCTATGAAGCCATCATAACCCTCATCCCCAAACCAGGCAGGGTCTCATCAAAGGAAGAGAAGTATAGACCTATTTCTTTGATGAACATGGATGCAAAACTTCTCAACAACATTTTGGCCAATAGACTTCTACAATTCATCCAAAAAATCATACAGGATGATCAAATAGGATTCATTTCAGGTATGCAAAACTAGTTCAATATAGGCAAAACAATTAATATTATTCATCACATCAACAGGAGCAAGAATAAGAATCACATAGTTATCTCAATAGATGCAGAAAAAACATTCGACAAGATCCAACACCCCTTTATGATGAAGGTTTTGGAAAAATTAGGAATCCATGGAACATTCCTCAATACAATAAAGGCTGTATATGACAAACCTACAGTCAGCATTATACATAATGGTGAAAAACTAAAGCCATTTCCTCTTAACTCAGGAGCAAGCAAGGATGTCCACTCTCTACATTTCTCTTCAACCTAGTATTAGAATGTCTAGATATAGCAATAAGACAAGATGCAGATATAAAGGGTATCGAAATAGGGAAAGAAGAAATAAAACTCTCCCTCTTTGCAGATGACATGATCTTGTACTTAAAGAATCCCATGGACTCCACTCCCAAATTACTCAAGATGATTCAAAACTTTGGCAAAGCAGCAGGGTATAAAATTAACCCCCCAAATCAATGGCTTTTCTGGATGCCAAAAATAACAAAAGTGAGGCTGAAATTAGGAAAGCAACTCCATTTGTAATACCCCCACAAAAAATAAAATACCTAGGAGTTAACTTAACCAAAGAAGTGAAGGACCTCTAGGATGAAAACTTTAAAATCTTGAAAAAGGAAAACAAAACAGAACTTAGAAAATGGCACAATCTCCCATGCTCCTGGATTGGAAAGATTAACATCGTGAAAATGGCAATTCTTCCCACAGCTATCTACAAATTCAAGGCTATATCTATCAAAATTTCAACCTCATTTTTCAAGGAAATAGAAGAGAAAATCCAAAAATTCATATGGAACAATAAAATACCCCGAATAGCAAAAACGCTCCTCAACGGAAAGAACACTGCTGGAGGAATATCAATACCAAATCTCAAACTCTACTATAAAGCCATATTAATCAAAACAGCTTGGTACTGGCATAAGAACAGACCTCAGGACCAATGGAATAAAATTGAAACCCCATTAATGAACCTACAGACCTATAGCCATCTAATCTTTGATAAGGAAACTAAAAAAATAGAATGGAAGAAATAAAGCCTCTTCAGTAAATGGTGCTAAAAAAATTGGTTAACTACTTGTAGAAAACTAAAGCCAGATCCTTCTATATCACGCTCCACCAGAATCAATTCCAAATGCATCAAAGTCCTCGGCGTCAAAGCAGACACTCTGAAAATATTACAGGATGGAATAGGAGAATCCCTAGGTCTCCTTAGCTCAGGCTGAAATTTTCTGAATAGAGACCCAGAAACACAACAAATCAAAGAAAGGTTGGACATATGGGATTGCATGAAGTTGCCGAGCTTCTGCACAGCAAAGGACACAGCTAGCAAGATCAATAGAAAGCCCATGGATTGGGAGAATAATGTCACTAGCTATACAACAGACAAGGTTCTCATATCTAAAATATAATTGGAAATCAAAAAATTAAATCCCCCAACAACAAATCCTCAAAGAAACAACTGCCCAATAAATACGTGGGCTAAAGACTTAAAGAGAAACTTCTCTGAAGAAGAAAGAAGGATGGCCAATAGACACATGAAGAAATGCTCAACCTCCCTAGCCATAAAAGAAATGCAAATCAAAACAACATTGAGATACCACCTCACTCCAGTTAGAATGGTAAAAATCAAGAACTCTAAAAACAACAGATGCTGGAGGGGATGTGGACAGAAGGGAACCTTATTTCATTGTTGGTGGGAATGTAAACTTGTTCTACCACTTTTAAAGCAGTATGGAGGTTCCTCAAAAGACTTCACATAGAGCTCCCCTATGACCCAGCAATCCCACTTTTTGGCATTTACCCAAATATTTTCAAACAAGACCACACTAAAGCTACCAGAACAACTATGTTAATTGCAGCATTATTTACCATAGCTAAGGTATGGAACCAACCCAGATGACCCTCGGTAGATGAATGGATCAAGAAAATGTGGTATATATACACACTGGAATTCTATGCCTCCATCAGAAAGAATGAAATTGCCCCATTTGTTATTAAATGGAAAGGTTTGGAAAAAATTATATTAAGTGAAGTAAGCCATGCCCAAAGAAACATAGTTCCCATGGTTTCCCTTATTTGCAATATCTAATATATGTATTAGTCAAGCAGAAAAGGTCAGATATTGTGATGTTAGGAAAATGAACTCGTAGATATGTATTTTAATGTTTTTTTTCTTTCATGCATGTGTTTCTAACGCATTTACAAGATTATTTCTTTGTTGCTTTGTATGTCCCTCCCCCACACTATTACCCCTGCTTTCCCAATATTTGATGTCAGTATAATTTGTGGAGAAGATGGGGAAAAACAAGTCGTTTAAGGATACAGGTGGACCTGTTGCAACAATGAGAAGTACAAGTTGTCATGTCGAAAACAATCTTTACAACGTTGGTGCGGGGGCGGTGGAGGATTGTGTGGGGTGGCAGGGCGGGGAGGCTGGGAAGGGATTTGAAGTGTAAACAATGGAGGAGGTTGCAATACTTGATGAGAAATGTATGCATTATCTTGCCCATGTAATTGTAACCCCTCTGTACATTATGTTCACAAATATTAAAATTAAAATTAAAAAAATGTTCAACACCTGCACCTGCCCCCCCCAATAGATCCTGTACCTCCATGTCTTAGGGTATGAATGGATACATTCCTATAGGTGAAGCTCCAGAGTAGCCATGATGAATGGCACCAAGCTACGAAATTTACTTTCAATACAATGATTTCATAACACAGAGACTATTTTATGACAATGTATGTTCCAGCACTCCCTTCACTGTTCCCAGTGTAGCCTGAGGGTTCTCTGCATCCCAAGCCTGCTGGAAGAAGTCTCTCTCATTTTCTGGACAGGCAGACAAAAGGCCTCAGTCCTGTACAGCTTTTTTTTTCTTTTCTTTTTTCCTGTACAGCTTTGTAACAACAACTCCATCTTAGCCAATTAGTGAGGATGTGTGTGTGTGTGGGGGGGCTCTGAAGGCCAGGAGAAAAAGGCTTCTTTGTATTCCAAGCTATCTCTCTTCCCAGTGCTCTTTTGTGACAGCAAGTCTTCATTTGTGCCACCTCCAGTGGCAGGCCAAATTCCCTGTACTTATCCTGTCTTTGTGAGACTATATTCCAGTGCTCAGATACAGTGCTCAATATATAATACATAAGTCCTTCTGGCAGACAACTTGGGCACTGAACCTAATGAAATGTTTCATTGCCAGCGATGACGGGCCTATGATGACTCTCTATGGTTTTCCAGAAGCTTGAGATATCCAAGCACATGTCTGGTATCACAAAGCTTCCTGTCATCTAGGGCTGGTTAAGCTCATCAGGTTTTGAAAACTGACCACTCCTAATTGGGCCTTGGGTGGCTACGTTTTGGGGTTGAACACAGGGCCTGGGTGCTGACCATGAGTTCAGTGGAGAAGCCCAGTGCTTTAAAATTTTGTGTCACAATTTCACTTCTATTCTGTGTGTGTGTCCGTGGGTCTGTGTGTCTGTTTCTGTGTTTCTGTGTGTCAATGTATGTGCACTCATACAGTCGTGAAGCTTGAACTCAGCACTGTACCTAATTTCTCTTGTAAAAGGATAGCCCTCTCCCACTTGAGCAACAGAATCACTTCATGCTTTTTCTTGTGATTTTGTCCTGAGTAATCAATCCGAGGGTTTCATATATGCAAAGCACTCTACCCATAAGTCACATTCCCAGCCCTGTACTTGTTAGATTGTTTCTGTTTTTTTTTTTTTTTTATGTTGTCGGTTGTAGGACTAGAAGTCTGGGCCTGGGTGTTGTCCCTGAGCTCTTCAGCTCAAATCTTATGCTTTATCACTTGAGCCACAGCTCCACTTCAGGTTTTCTGATGGTCCATTGGAGCTGAGTGTCTCAAGGACATTCCTGCTCAGGATAGCTTGAACCAGTATCCTTAGATCTCATCTTCCTGAGAAGCCAGGATGATAGTCATGAGCCACAAGCACCAGGCTTCCACTTAAGGTTTCTTGGTGGTGAATTGGAGATAATAGTCTCATGGGACCTTTTCTGTCTGGGAGATTTTAGAACCCAGATCCTCAGATCTCAGCTTGCTGAGAAGGCAGGATGACAGACCTCAGCTATCGACCCCTAGGCCGTGGCACTCTGCTGTAAGGGGGTCCTTGGCTCCATGTGCTGGAGTGCTAGCCCCAAGAGGTAAGGGTCAGAATCTAGGTCCTGAGTTCAAAGTTCATGACTGAGAAAAAAACAAAGCAAAACAATGGTCTGCTGGAGACATCTCACTAGTCTTCAGTAATACTTAATTTTGTCTCTTCCATGGGGACATATTTGAGCCTCAATATTCTTATTGTGTAATCATCTCAGTTGTGGAGCTCTTACAAGGACCAGATGAATGAATGTACCCTGTGAAGGACACAGCACATGACACTGTTTGAAGGACTCAGCACACAACATCATGTGAAAGACTCAGCACCCAGCACCCAATGCAGTACTCAGCACCCTTCAACCTGTAAGAGACTCAGCACATAGCACCTATGCAGTACTCACCACAGAGCACCCTATGAAAGACTCGGCACATAGCTCTATTCTACAAACTGTCATTAGAATCAGGGTGCTTTCTTCAGTATCACCATTCTTTGAGGAACATTTCACAAACCACACAAGTTCACATCTAATGGCTTAGTGGGGTGTTTTCTTTTGGGGGGAGGTTGCCCATGGGGCTTGAACTCAAAGCATCGGGATACTGTTTTAATAACATTTGCTCAAGGCTACAGCTCTACCACTTCGAACCACATTTTGAAGAGTCTCACAGACTTCCTGCAAGGGCTGGGTTTTAAAGCCCATGAGCAGCTAGAATGACTGAGATAAGCCAGCAGCATCTGGTTCCGTGGAGCTGGGTTGCAGCGGTTTACATCTGGCTAAGTCAAGTTAGGTGGCAGCTGTCAGCACCAGACTCCTATCTTGCTCTGTGATGAGGTATTTGAAGTCTTGACCTTCTATAGTTGCAGTTAGAACAGTCTACCTTTTTTGGCGGAAGACCTGGACTTTTAGTAAGGGCTTAGACACAGTCCCCAAGCGTTTGTGCTCCAGGCTAGTACACAATTGGTTGCAAGAAAGCAGAACTTCCGGTTTTTCTTTTTATGTGGCACTGAGAATCGAAGCCAGGGCTTCCTGCTTACTTGGCGAGCACTCAACCACCGATTCCCAGGAGTGCATGAGGTATAGAGATTCCTGTATATAATTTTTATATACACAAAAAGAGAGATGTGGGCTGGGAAGGTGGCTCAGTGATAGAGAGCTTGCCTTGCAAGCATGAGGCCTTAAGTTCGATTCCTCAGCACCACAGAAGCAGAAAAAAGAAAAAAAGCCAGAAGTGGCGCTGTGGCTCAAGTAGTAGAGCGCTATCCTTGAGCTGAAGAGCCGAGGGACAACGCCCAGGCCCAGAGTTCAGGCCCACGACTGGACACCCCCAAAAAAGAGTTACATGCATATTATTAAATTATGGATAATATTACTACCAATTATAAGGTATTAAATGATGTCTCCATTTAATGATGTGTCCCAGTTGAACAATTAATAAAACATTAATTATTACTCAATATACATTATTGTTTATCATATATGTACATACATCCATACATATAATTACATATTTAATAGAATGAGACAGATGTTTATTTATAATTAAATTATGCTTCATGAGTTACTACCAATTACTATATTTAACTATATCTCCATTTACTTTTAATTCTGTTAAAGCTTAATAATATATTAGTTAAACTTAATCCACGTCCTATAAATAATGTGTCTAATATTATCCCAGTATGATTCACTACTAATTCAATCTATTTTCATTTGTTGTAGTGACAATTCTTCCACCAATGACATTTTTACCTTTATGACATACTATTACATAGCATATAGATTTGCATATGAATTATACATCCTACCTGACACCGAGCACTTTCATAGAAAAGGAAAAATGTGTCACGCTCGGCTTCTTACTCCAAGATTACATTTTTTGCAGGGCTGGGATCTAAACTCAGGGCCTAGAAGGATCAGTTCATGAATGGGTGACTTCCAACACAACAGCCTCTAACCAATCAGCTGCCAGGCACTTCCCAGGCCATGAGATTGAGCCCTTTATGTTGACCCATACTGTGCTTAGTGTAGTTATTCATTTTATTTTTGTTTTATTCCTTTATTTACCATTTATTTTATTGACTGTTATTACACATGGAATATTTATTACATTTATTACGTGGGATATAGATTTGCCTATGTGTGAAACTTCACACCTGACACCCAGATGCTCACAGAAAAGGAAAACAGGTGTCACCAAGTGCTTCTTACTCCACGGTTCAATTTTTGTGAGTGCTGGCATCTGAACTCAAAGCCTACATGTCCCAATTCACGAATGGGTAATTGTCAGCACAGCCAGCCTGGGGCATATGGAGCTGACAAGCAGTTCCCATCAACTGAGATCCAGCCCCAGGGGTTGACAAAATAAGAACAGATTGACATGCAGATGATATCACACAAAAAAAATATAGATCTTTATAGAGTGCCAGAGATGTCTATACATTCTTCAGTTATATAGACTACATTTTAACAATTCTTGGGTATTTACTGTGCCACCATGTAATTAATATTATTGTTTTCATCCTTAAAGAATTATTAATTTAATTAACCACTATCACAAAACTATTGCATCCATGTAATTAATAGTATTCTTTAATGTGTCAAAAATATTCATTAAAATCCATCAGCCTCCTAAAATCACTCTAATTTTATAGTAGTATCATTCAGGAACAACTAATTTAATCTTGAAATTCATAACCTTTCTTCAGTATTCCTATGAATAGGAATGAGACTCTTAGGATCTCCCTCCATTGGTAAGGGTCAGGACTGGGCCTCAACCACAGGGCCTATGTTGCCGTGTTGGCCTATGGTTTGCCTGGTATCCCACCAACCTTCAGCAATGCCAGGTTACCAAGATTTTTCAACCATGTCATTCAGACTCAGGATAGTCCCCTTGCAAAGAAATGTAAAACTGACAGCCATCTGCAATTTGCCGGATTTTTATGTGTCATTTTATTTATGTTTTTCCTGTAAATTTTGGGGCCCAGGAACCCAGGTTCGGCTGTGGATCCAGTGGTTGCACCCCAGCCTAGAGTGATCAAAGCTGAGGCAGAGTTGCCACGACCTGAGTTCAAGCCCTGTGCTTAACAAAATAAAAATAAATAAATAAATACATTAAGAATATTTAAAAAATTATGAGGCTCCTTGGCTTGGAATTCACGCCGTTTTTTTCTGCCAGGCCTGGGATTTGAACTCAGAGTCTGGGTAAATCTGCAGCAATGTCTGGGAAGGGGAAGCTCACCATGCTGGAAGACAAGAAATTCAGGCCTGTTCCCAGGGCCTGAATTCAAGACTTAGCACTCAAAAAAATAATATTTGTATACATTTTAAATACATGATTTATATTTGCATATACATGTTTACTGCATATTGCAGTTAGTGTAGTTATTCATTTTTTTTTGAGGGGGGGTCTGGTCGTGGGGCCTGAACTCTGCGCCTGGGCTCTATCCTTCAGCTCTTCATCTCAAGGCTAGCGCTCTACCACTTAAGTCACAGTGCCACTTCCAGCTTTTTTGTTTTTTGCTTATGTGGTGCTGAGGAATCGAACCCAGGGCCTCAAGCATGCAAGGCAAGCGCTCTACCACCGAGCTACCTTCCCAGTCCCCATTTTATTTTTTGTTTTATGTATTTCTTATGTATTTTAGTGAGTATGATTACACATATAACAATTTTTACATCCTATTTTTTACATCCTATTAAATAGGACATAAATTTGCCTATGTATTATACATCAATCCTGAGACCCAGGAATTTTGACATCCATAAGGAAAACAAATGGCACAATTGGCTTCTTCCAGCAGGATTAATATTTTAGAAGTTCTGTGATTTGAACTCCGGGCCTAGAAGACCCACTTCATAAATGGGTCAATGTTAACACAACAGTCTGATGTAAGTGAAGTTGTTGGGCAAATTTGAGGACCTGAGATCAAGCCCTAGGAATGGCCAATATATAAAAAGATAGATATGTAGATTTCAGTGTGTGTGTGTATTTACATATGTATATGCATCTATAAATAGACATTTATGTATATTCTAGTGTATAACTCTATATGACTATATCTTATTTTTATATATTCTATTACTACCATTTATATATTATATTACTACCAATTATTTGGTCTAAAATTATGCCTCCATTAATTAATCACGGTAGAAGACAATAAGTTATTAACTAAATTAATCAATGGCCTATATTTATGCATACAATATTATACTATAAAGAATAGCTAATTAGTAATTCAATTTGTACATGTCAAACATTCTATTAGTTTTCCTATAGATAGGAATGAGTTTCCTAGGATCTTCAGCTGTGTGTAGGTGGCAGTCCCAGGATCGAACTCACAGCCTAGGTGTCTGGGTGGGGCCCAGGCTTCACTAACAAACCGTGAGCCTTCGTGCATGCAAGGTCACATACAATTTTTAAGCCGAGTCATTGAGACCGATGGTGGTCACAGTGCAAAGGAAACAAAGGTAAAACAGTTGTGTAAAACTTCCGGGTTTTTTCCTCCTCCATTTTTGTTGGTTTGATGTATTTTGGCAGTGCTGGGAGTTGAACTCGGATCCTAGGATGTCTGGATCATTTGTGGGTGTAAATGCTGCACTCCAGCCTAGGGTAATCATGGGTTAAGAGACAATACGGTGCTTCCCTGAGAAAAATGAACTCAGGGACAGTGCCTAGGGTCACAGTTCAAGCCTCAGGACCAGCCACAAAAATAGAGCCAGTAACTCCATGTGTCTATGTATGCATGTTTTTCTCTCAGTGAACATCCAGAGTTGCTATGAAGAAAGGTTTGAATAGAATGATTTCATAGCACAAAGAGTACTATCAAGACAGTGCATGTTCCGGGGCTCCCCTCACTGTTCCCAGTGTAGCCTGAGGATTTCTGTGCACCCCAGGCTGCTGGAGGAAGTCTGCCTCATTGTTGGAACAGGCTGCCAAAATGCCTCACTCCTGTACAGCTGTGTAACAAACAATTCATCCGAAGCAATTAGTGAGGATTAGTGTAGGCAGACTCTGAAGGCCAGGAGGAAAAGGCCTCTTTGTACCCCAAGCTATCTCTCTCCCCAGTGCTCTGTTTTGACAGGAATCCTTCATTTGTGCTGCCTCTTGGGGCAGTCCAAGTTCCCTGCACTCATCCTGTCTTTGTTAGATTATGTTCTAGTGTTGAAAAAACTGCTACAATTAATTCAAGGGTCCTTCTGGCAGACAACTAGGGAGCTGAACCTAATGAAAAGATTCTTAATTTACAAAGGTGCCTCCCTGGGTTTCCGGAAGCTTGTTAAATATAAGCACTTGTGCAAAATCACAATGCTCCCTATCATCTACGGCTGGTGAAGCTCATCAGGTTTTGAAACCTTTGCCGTCTCCTAGTTGGGCTCTGGGTATTTATATTTTGCGGTTGAACACAGGGCCAGCTTGCTGACCATGAGGGCCAGCTTGCTGACCATGAGCTCAGAGCAGAAGCTCTTTTCTTTGTGTCACAGCTTCACTTCTGGTATCTTTATGTGTGTGTGTGTGTGTGTGTGTGTGTGTGTGTGTGTGCAAACACCAGTCCTGGAGCTTGAACTCAGTACCTCAGCGCTGTACCTGATTTTCTCCTGTACAAGGACAGTGCATAGCCACAGAGCCACTTTAGGCTTGTTTTCTAGGGATATGTACTGAGGATTCTACCCCTAAGACACATTCCCAGCACTCCACTTCAGGTTTCTTTCTTTCTCTTCTTGTAAGTTGGAGGAGTTGAAGGCTGGGACTTCATGCTCAAGTCTAGCACTCTACCACTTCAGCTACAGCACTCTTTCAGGCTTTCTGGTGGTTCACTGGATATAAGCATCTCAAGGAATCTCCTGCCCTGGCTGACTTTGGACTGTAATCCTCAGCTCTCAGGCTCCTGAGTAGCTAGGTTGACAGGCATGAGTCACCGGTACCCAGCTTCCACTTCAGGTTTCTAAGTGGTGAATAGGAGATAATAGTCTCATGGGACTTTTTGTGTCTGGGATATTTTGGAAGCGAAATCCTCAGCTTCCTGAGAAGGCAGGATGCCAGACCTCAGCTAAGGACACCTAAGCCAAGACATTTTGCTGCAAGTGGGTCCTTAGCTCCATGAGGTAGAGCGCTAGCCATGAGCCCAAGAGGAAAGTCAGCGCCTAGGCTCTAAGTTAAAGGTTCATGATGGAGAAAACTAAACCAAATCAATTGTCTGAAGGAGACAAGTCACTAGAGATCAGTACATATATAGATTTGGCCCTGCCTTGGGGACATATCTGAGCCTCAACTTTCTCATCAGCACAATCATCTTACTTGTGGAGCTCTAACAAGGACCAGATGAAAGAATACATCCTGTGAAGGGCTCATAGTATAACACCCTGTAAAGAACTCATAGCATAGCACCCTGTGAAGGACTCGGCACACAGCAACCCGTGAAGGACTCAGCACCCAGCATTCCAGGAAGGGCTTCACATAGCTGTGTCCCACAACTGTCATTAGAATTCGAGTGCTTTCATCAGTGTCACCATTCTTTCAGAAACATGTCACAAACCACACAAGTTCACATCTAACGGTTTAGAGGGATGGATAATGGGGGGGGTAGGATCATCTGCCTCGGGGATTTCACTCATAGGTTGGAGGTACTGTCCTAAGACCTTTTCCTCAAGGCTAGAGCTCTACCATTTTGAGGCACAGCTCAGAGTCTAGCAGATTTCCTGCCAGGGCTGAGTTTTCAACCCACCAGTGTCTGATCTCACCCTTTGAGCAGCAAGGGGTGAGCCAGCAGTGTCTGGTTCCATGAAGCTGAGTTGAAGTTGTTGACCTCAGGCTAAGTCAAGATAGAAGGCAGCCGTCAGCTTCAGACTACCAGCTTGCTCTGTGAGGAGGTATTTGAAATCCTGGCCTTCTATACTTGCAGTTAGAACATTCTAACTTGTTTTGGGTGCCAGTCCTGGGGCTTGAGTAAGGGCCTAGACACAGTCCCTAAGCTTCCATGCTCAAAGCCAGTGCCCAACTGGTTGAGTAACAGTGCTTCTTCTGGCTTTTTCTGTGCATGTAGTACGAGCACTCCACTACTGAGCTCCAGGAATGACAAGTATAGAAATATATATGTAGATTGTTACATACATATATACGTATATATGTGTGTATGTATGTATGTATGTATACAAGACAGAGATGCCTATATATTATTTAATTATATATACCATATTACTACCAATTATTGATAAATTATCCCTTCCTTTATTTAAATATTATGGTTGAATACATAACAAAGTATTAATTGCAAATTAGTCAATGTACTATATTGTGTATAATTTTATGATGTAATCATACACTACTAATGTAATTGTTACTATACAGCATTCCATTCATATGTACGTATATCAGAATGCATTTCTTAGGATCTCCCGCCATTCATAGGTGGCAGTCCTGGGATTCACACGCCAGGCCTAGGTTGCTGGTTTTGGCTACGGGTTCCCTGATAGTCCACCAAAGTTCAACAGTGCAAGGTCATGTACACTTTAGGGTCCCTGTCATTTAGACCCAGGATAGTTGTAAAGGAAACAACAATGTAAAACCGCCTTCCGGAACTTCCCAGTTTTATCCTTCTCCTTCCCCCCCCCCCCCGGTACTATTTTTTTCTTTCTTTTTTTTGGTTTGGGACCAGAACTCTGGGTCTGGGTGCTGTCGCTCAACTCTTCAGCTCAAAGCTATTGCTCTATCACTTGAGCCATAGCACTACTTCCTGCTTTTTTCTGTTTTATGTGGTTCTGAGGTATCGAACCCAGGGTCTTATGCATGCAAGGCAAGCAATCTTTAACTGAGTCACCTTCCCAGGACTTTCCCCGGTTTTTTTTTGCCAGTCCCAAGATTTGAACTCGGATCCTAGGATCTCAGGATGGGCTGTGGGTCCAGAGGCTGCACCTCAGCCTAGGATGATTGAAGCTGAGGCAGAGTTGCTATAAGCTGAGTTCAAGCCCTAAGCCTGGCCAAAAGAAATTAAGGTCCTTGCTTGGAATTTACATCATTTTTCTGGCAGGCCTGGGATTTGAATTCAGTATCTAGGTAACTCTGTGGCACTGTGGGGCAGAGGAAGCTCACCGTCATTGAAGACAAGAACTTCAGCCCAGTTTCCAGGGCCCAAATTCAAGCTCCAGCGCTAATAAAAATAATATTAATATGTGAGATCTATTTACATACATGGGTTTACTCCATGTGACATTTATTACCCTTATGTTTTATTTTATTTAGTTTATTACATATATAACATTTATTATATTTATTACATCTTATCACATAGATATATTTGCATATAGATTGTACATCATACTGAGAACCAGGATTTTAACAGAGAAGGAAAAATATGTGTCAAATTGGCTTCTGAGTTCACATATAACATTTTGGCCATGCTGGGATTTGAACTCACAGCCCACAATGCCAAACATATGAACGGGTCAGTTGAAGATCAAAAGTCTTTGGCAAACTGAGCTGCCAGCCAGTTCTGAGAACCTTGGAACAAGCCATAATTTTGGCTGATCTATATAGCTATAGATGTAGATGTAGATATAAATAGATAGATAGATGTGTACTTTGCAATATACATGAGAGAGATAATGTGAGGATATTAAATTATATATATTATGAAATATTATTAAATTATGCCTCCATTTAATGAATTATCATGGTTGAATACTTATTAAAGCATTAATATAAAAGTAATCTGTATTCATTAATTGAGATAATCATACCATGGTGCTAGAATGGAAGACATAATCCACTACTTTTTGAGTGTCATTCTATAAGAGATTCATAAACTAACTGCAAATTTAATTGTTACTTTTATAGTATTCCATTAAACATTCACATGCATAGGAAAGATATTCTCAAGATCTCCCTCCATGTGTAGGTGGTAGTCCTGGATTTTGAACCCCAGGCCTGGGTAGTTTACTTCGAAATGCAAACCATTAGAATGACACTGTGAATATTTTGGTTTGTCACAATGAAAAAAAAGAAGAAGAAGAAAAGAAAGCCAGGTGTTAGAGGCTCCTGACTGTAATTAATCCTAGTTCTTCAGGAGTCTGAGAGGTAGAGAATGCCAGTTTGAATTCAGCTGCGACAGGAATGTCTTCAGCACTCTTATTTCTGAGGGATCACAGCAATAAAATACCTCCATGAATGGGGCTGTGGCTCAAGGGCAGAGCACTATCCTTGAGCAAAAGGAGCTCAGGGACAAGGCATAGGCTCATAGTACAAACCTGGAACTGCCCTCTACCCCCTAAAAGGAGGTAATAACTCCATGTTTCTGTATGGATGGGTGATGTATGGATGATGGACATTCAGCAGTTTTCCCATGCCCAGCCCCCCAACCTGGGCAAGCTGGGACAAGCCTTTAGAGAGTACTAAGTCTGAGATGGCAGCTTGAACAAAGCATCCTTCTCTGCCATTTAATAACTGAATTCTTATGTTCTGGCTGAGGTGTCCCATCGGGACACATAGCAGCCAGTCACTGCCTCCAGGGAGACACACAGTTCCTAGATTGTAGGAGTTGTCGAAGGTCCTGCCTCCATATTCTCTATCCCTTTGTAGGATGTGAGCCTAGACCTCTGGGTCCTGGTGGCTATCACTCATTTATCATTTCTCATTGCTGAGTCATAGGCTGGTCCCAAATCTTGGCAAAGATATGAAATAGTAAGCAATTTCAATGTCAAAAGAGGTATGCCAATAAATCCCACACTCATAACTCCCATTAGAAGTTAGCTGTGGGCTGCGAATGTGACTTCGTGGTAGAGTGCTTAACTAGCATGCACTAAGTCCTGGATTCGATTCCTCACTACAACAGAAACAGAAAAAGCCAAAAGTGGCACTGTGGTTTAAGTGATAGAGTGCTAGCCTTGAACAAATATGCTCAGGAACATGCACAGAACCTGAGTTCAAGCCCCAAGACTGGCAAAAAAAAAGTGAGCCTGGTGAGACATATTTTTCTGGGACTCAGCGAAGGGCCCAGGTTATAGGTAAGAGGTAGAGGGCACGTGCTGGTGGTTCACCCCTGTAAGCTACTCAGGAGGCTGAGATCTGAGGATCACAATTGCAAGCAGGAAAGTGTATATGAGACACTATTCCCCAATTAAAAACCCAGGAAGCCAGAAGTAGAGCTGTGGCTCAAGTAGTAAGGTGCAAGAATTGAGCCCAAAAGCTCAGGGATAGGATAGCATCCAGGACATGAATTCAAACCCCAGGACCGGCACACACACACACACACACACACACACACACACACATACACACACCAAGGTATAGCATTTGCTAGCCAGCCTTCATAAGTTCCATTTCTAAGCAACTCAATATTTAAAAAAAAAAAAAAAAAAGAGGAAGACGGGGAGGAAAGACTTGCTCCAGGAGGTGATATAACCAGGGCCAAAATTCGACAGTACTTCTAAGAAGTGGATACAGGACAGAGAGCCTCAGGAAGAAGTTACAGCATGGGCAAAGGTCCTGAGGTATGCTGTAGAGGTGGTATGGGTGGAATGAAGGTTCTATGGCTTCAAAAAAGTCTGGCAGGACGTTCAAAGCTGGGTCAATGTTTGTACTTGAGTCACAGTGCAGATGGTGAGGTCACAGAAATAGGCCCACGGAGAAGATTAGTTTGACTTTTCATCATTCAGCCATTTCCTGTGGCTGGAAGCCTATATTTTTACAGCTCCTGACCCTCAGACCTCCTTTGCATGGAGGAGTAAGGCAAACGCAGGGAAGGACCCTTGCTTAAGAAAATCTTCTAGCCAGCAGTGGCATTGGGTTACTAGTTACTCAGTTACTAGTTAGTCAGGATACTGAAATCAGAGATTATGGTTGAAGCCAGCTCAGGAGAGGAAAGTTAGTGAGACTCTTCTTGCTGATTAACTACCAAAAGCCAGAAGTGGAGCTGTGGCTCAAGTGGTAGAGTGCTAACTTTGTGGGAAAATGTTAAGAGACCAGAGCCCAGACCCTGAATTCAAGCCCCAGTACTGGCACAGAAAAAAATAAAGAAAAGCTTTCAGGAGCTCCTACTCCACTGTGGGGAAAGGCAAGATCAGTCAGGCACTGGTGGCTCATGCCTGTCTTCCTAGCTCCTCAGGAGGCTGAGATGTGAGGATTGCGGTTCAAAGCCAGCCCGGAGAGGAAAATCTGGGAGACTCTGACCTCCAAGGAACATCCAGAAGGGCTCTGTAGCTCAAGTGGTAAGCTGAAGAGCTGGGGGACAGAGTCCAGACACAGAGTTCAAGCCCCATGACCAACCCCTGGCCTGCTTGGACCTCACTCTGTGGCTCTATGCAGAGTATTTTCCAGTGGGCCCCTGAGGGTCTCCCAATGTCTAGGTGTTCTACAAGTCTTGAGAGAAGTCTGTTTGGAAGCCATTGCCTACAGAGAGGGCCACAGTACCGAAGAAGGGTCAAGCCTTGGGGCATGGAGAACATCAGAATGGCATTTCATGGGTGCAATGTGGATCTGAGCAGTAAATCGAAGTCTCAGACCATGGTTCTGGCCCAGGAGGGGCAGGAGCTGCAACATGTCACACCAGGTAATGCCCGCTCACACAGATATCACAAGAGTGCAAATTTGTCAGGCACACCTTGCGCAGGTGTTGAGTCGGGCTCATGAAAGGCTTGTAGGCTTAGGAATCCACAGCCAACTGGCTTCTGCTTGTAGCAGTAGCTATCCCAGGAGTCCCAGCCTTCAGAGCCCTGCTTGCTTTACCAGTGCTCAGGGGTGGGGTTGGGGGGCAGATGAAGGTCTGCAATTGTGGGCTGACTACAAAGGAGTATCCCTAGTGTCCTTCCCTTGGTCCCGTGGCCCAGTGCACAGATGGACGGGCAGGTTCCATGGAACTTACTGCTATGGCCCAGACCCCTCAGCCCAAGAAGGACTTAAGGTAAAAGCACTTGATCTGCCTTGAGATTTTACTGTGACTATGCCTCAGGACTGCCCCCAGTTCTAGCTTAGCTCATCATTACCACCTTCATGTGTGTGTGTGTGTGTGTGTGTGTGTGTGTGTGTGTGTGTGTGTGTGTGTGTTGTGTTTGCATGTGCACATACACATCTTGGTACTAGGGCTTGAACTCAGGGCCTGGGCTCTGTCCCTCACTTTTTTCATTCAAGGCTAGCACTCTACCACTTAAGACACAGCTTTTCTTCCAGATTTCTGATGGTTATTTGCAGAAGAGAGTCTCGCAGACCTTTCTAGCTGGGCTGCCTCTGAATTGCAGTCCTCAGATCTCAGACTCCTGAGGAGCTAGGAATAGGAGACCATTAGCTATAAGCATCTGGGCACACTTTCTTTCTTGGCTAAAACAGACTACCTCGCTCCCAGCTGATCACCCATCTACAGCTACATCTCTTAACCCAGGCTTCAGAGGAAACATAACCTCCTCCACTGAGGACAAAGAAATGGGATCAGGTTCGAGCTTTATGTTCTCCACACAATCAGGGACTGGTGGGAGCTGATGTGGAGGTCAGAGATCTAGGCCAAGCCAAGTAGACAGTTGTTAGAACAGAAGAGAATATTAAAAGACATCCTTGCAGCTGGATGCCAGTGGCTCATGCCTATAATCCTAGGTATTCAAGGCTGACACCAGAGGATCAATCAAGATTCAAACCAGCCTGAGCAGACTCTTATCTCCAATGAATCACCAAAAAGATGGGAAATTGAGCTACTGTATTTCAAGTGGTACAGCACCAACCTTGTACAAACAAGCTAAAGAATAGCACCTAGGCTCTGAATTCAAACCTTGGTAAACACACACACACACACACACACACACACACACACACACACACACACACACACACACACACACACATATATCCTTAGCAGGTGCCAGTGGCTCATACCAAAAATCCTAGCTACTCAAGAGGTTGAGCTCTTATGGTAGCAAATTGAAGCCAGCCCAGGCATGAAAGTATGTGAGATTCTTCTGTCTACTAAACTAAAAAAGATGAAAGGTGAGCTGTGGTTAAGTGCTAGAGTGTTAGCTTTGAGCAAAGGAAACTCAGGAACAGTGCCAAGCTCTCAGTTCCAGCTCTAAGATTTTTTTAAAGACACTACCCTCAATCAGGCCATAAATCCAGATTTTGGTCGTCCTTGATCTCACTT
This sequence comes from Dipodomys merriami, assembly GCF_024711535.1. Taxonomy (NCBI): domain Eukaryota; kingdom Metazoa; phylum Chordata; class Mammalia; order Rodentia; family Heteromyidae; genus Dipodomys; species Dipodomys merriami. The sequence continues at coordinate 247,550 of NW_027206038.1, forward strand.
CTGATCCTGCCACTTCCACAGCACAAGTGGCTGGTGTGTGGCCAGCACTGGGTTAAGAAATGAACTTACACAAGGGGGGCATAGCCAGGTCAAGGCTAATGACCAAGAACAGTGAAGTACTGGCCATACCAGTCTCTCATCCCCCAGCTCCCTGGCCATGGAATCTAAAGTCTGTGCCTCTGTATTTTGGGTATCTGGAATTGTCTAGAAGAACCTGAGAGGCCCAGCTGGGCCTGGAAGATAGACTTGCCTGTGATAAGGTATGTTAACATTTCCTAGACACTAACCAATAGTTCCAAGCCACTTTGGCCTCACCTCCCATATAACCCCAGATCATCCTTGCTTGGTCAGCCTACAGTCAGCTATCAAGCTTGAGTTGTCCAGAGCCACTGGCAACCACCCTTCCCCCACTCCAGCCTTCTGGGAGTGGGAAGTGCAGGCAGAGGCCCAGCTGAGGAAAAGGACATGACATCGTATGACTGACCCTGCCACCCCAGAGGCAGGGGAGAACATATGCCAGCAGGCCCTGCTGATCCAGAATCCCAAAGTGGTGGACAAAGATATGGACAGCTGGACTTGCACTCCAAAGAAAAGCTGGAATATGCAGGTCTCTGGCAATTTAGGATTCATTGTAGACCTGATAGGGGGCCAAAGGCAAGGTTGCCATGGAGGAGGGGCACCATCCGAGGTCAGGAAGAGGCAGACAGGCACCCAGGAAGTGGACAGAGAAAGATGAAGGAAAAATACACACACACGCGAGTGCACACACACACACACACACACACACACACACACACACACACACACACACACACACACACACACACACACGGGTGGTGGCCCAAGACCTCAGCAGTCCCTGAGCACCTGAGAAGTACCAACCCCTGAGAAGATGGCACTACCATTCTCAAACCAAATGTAGACAAAAGTCTGAGCCTCTCACACATCTGGAATGTCTCATAACACAGCAAGGCATTTCCTACTGTACACACTGCAATGAAGAAAATTCAGCCACCTAATTTTTAATTGTTGGTGATGGGATTTGAACTTTGGGCTTGCGTGTAGTCCCTCAGCTCTTCAGCTGAAGGTGTGCACTCTTCCACTGGAGCCACAGCGCCAATTATGGTTTTCTGGTAGTTCACTGGAGATAAAGTCTCACAGACTTCCTGCCCAAGCTGGCTTTGAACCGTGATCCTCAGATCTCAGCCTCCTGAGTAGCTAGGATGACAGTTGTGAGCCACTGGCAGCACCCAGCTTCATCCACCTTCTTACAACGAGGAGAAACCCAACTTGTCAGGCCACAAAGCACATGCTAACCCCTCACTTCAGACTTTGACATCAGCATCTGGAACCATTCTTCCTTGAATGGAGAGAATATAATTGACACTACCCTCCCACCCCTGCTCCTATTCACCTGCTCCCTGCTTAAGACAAGCCACAACCTCTGGAGTTCTTGGTAAGGCAATGCCCACCCTGTGACTTCACACTGGAGCAAACCTGGTGAGTTCTTAGAAATGTCTGTACACTGAGGCCAGCACCTGGTCTCCCAACCACAGCAACCCCACTCTTTCACCTGTTGCAAGCAAGGGGTGGCTTTCTTTCTTGTTTTTTATTTGAGAGGCTTGAACTCAGGGCTTGTGTATTGTCCCTGATGATGATTTTTGCTCAAGGCAAGTGCTCTACCAATTAAGCCAAGGTGCCACTTCCAGTTGGAGATTGGAGATGAGACTCTCATGGGACTTTCCTACCTGGGTTGGGATCTCAGCCTCCTAATAGCCAGAATATCAGGCGTGAGCCACCAGTGCAGGGCTTATGGATTCTCATTCTTTACACTTTCTACCTAGTCTTCTTCTAGACACTACCACCTAGACACTCCTCTACATCCCACAGGGAAAGGAAATGGAGGCTTAGAATCTGGGTAGGGCCATGGGCATTAAAGGGCCACCTTCAGATCACTACCCCTCTCTAAGCTCCCATCTGCCTCCTCTGCATGGCATGGTCTTCCAGGGTAGATCAGATCCACTAAGACTTCTGGGGCCTGCCTTGTATCCCCCTGCCCCACCCAACCGGTACCTGAGGATTTCTGGGGCCAGCTATTCTATGTCCCATTGGAAGACGTTGGGAGGGTTGCTGATAACCAGGTCCAGGGGAGCTCAAGGCAGAAGGAGTGTCCAGATCCCCCTGTCAAAGAAGGAGACACAAAGCATAGATGAATCTACTAAGAGCTATAGGGCATAGCTATTCACCTGTAACCTTGTTCCCTTGGAGTGCTGTTTTATGTTGACAGTCCTAGGGCTTGACCTCTGTGCCCAGGTGCTGTCCCTGAGCTTCTTTTGCTAGAGGTGAGTGTTCTTCCACCTGATCGATGGTGCCACTTTCAGCTTTTTCTGTATATGCAGGACCTAGGAATTGAGCCCAGGGTTTCCTGTGTGCTAGGAGAGCCCACTACTGCTAAGACACAATCCCAAACCTGGATAGATGTTCTTCTGTGACCCCTCAGGTCTGTCTTGGGCAGTTTTGCATGTCTTTTCCGAGTGTCTCACCAGCAGCCCTGCCTGTAAATGAACACGCTCCGCTATGTTGTCCTTTATCTACAGCATCTTTGCTCTCTCTGCTTCCTGTCAGATCCTCCTTGTTAACAAGACCCCGATTCAAGTGCTGCTCTAAGAAGCCCTCTCCAATCACTATCGCAGAGGGGGATATTATCCGCTCTGCAGTTTGCTGGCCTTCTCATGCTCTGCTATCCGGCTATTGTGGGTTGAGAGCATACAAAGGGGAAGGCCTGGCTTCTACCACCCAATTTCTGAAGGCTCTGATACACTACCCATGGACCAGTGCTGTATCACACTCTGTGAGAGGGCACTCAAAGCCCAGGCAGTCTGGGGGCAACAAATGGGGCCATTTCTTTGTGTGGGCTTGAACTGAAGATCTGGGAGCTGTCTCTCTAAGTTTTCATGATCAAGGATTTTGCTTTACCACTTGAGCCACAGCTCCACTTCTAAATTTTTGGTGGTCCCATGGAGAGTAGAATCTCACTGGTTTTCCAGCTTATGGCTGGCTTCGATCTTTGATGCTCTGATCTCTGTGTCACGAGTAGCCAGGATTTTAGGTGTGAGCCTGAGCCAGAGGTGACAGGCACCAGAGCCTTTCTTTTGAGCTTCTGTTCATCTCATTTCAACTAGCAAGCCCTAGTTAAAATAGTCATTTATAGGGGATCAATTCCTCTCCTAGGGCAGTTAATCCAAGGAGATAATGTGTCATTAGATAAGGCTAGTCTGAGTTGGAATAGGTGGGTGTGTGAGTGAGAGAGTATGAGTTTTGGTGATACCTACTCCCATCTCTCCGGTGCTTCATTCTCCCAGTGGTGTGTACATCCAGGTTCCCCACCCCCAAGGAAGGCGGGTAGGGGAGAATACCTAAGGTCACATCAAGTGGGATGATCTGAATTCGATCCTGAAGCTGAAGCCGGGAGAGATAATAGAGAGAAGGAGACGTTTAGAGGAACATCAAGGGAAGCCCCTTTCCTTTTGCTACAAGTACCAGAGAGAAGAATGAATCCATCCTTTTTGGTAGTAAGATAACAGGTACCCACTATTCATTTATTTTTTTGTGAGGCCAAGGGATTGGACTCAGGACCTCGGTTCATCCCTGAGCATATTTTACTCAAGACTGAGGCTATAGCACTTGAGCAACAGCACCACATCTGGCTTCTTTGTGTGAGGAAGGGCAGGTGGTTCATGGGAGATAAGAATCTCACAGAATCTCCTGCCTGGGCTGGCTCTGAGTCATGACCATCAGATCTTAGCCCCTTGAATATCCAGAATGACGGGCGAGAGCCACCAGCACCTGACCACCACCATCCATTTATAATCCCCTAGGGCCAGTGCTGGGCCACCCGCACTGCATCTCCCCCCCCCCTTGTGAGTAGGAAGCAGACATGGGTGGATTTGATAGTTCAACAGCCTATCCACGTTTGAGCATTGTTCCGGGTCAGTCTGATGGCAGCTTCTTTCTTATCCCAGTAATGACTTGGCTCTGTCACAAGAACAAATGTATTCCAGGAGGTGTCAGATCTGGGGTCTTTCCTCTGCACACCGCCCCCCTCCCCGAAATGACACACCCCATCAAAACGAAGTAGACATAGAGTGAATTCATTTTCTTATAATTAGGGTCTGGCCCGATAGGTGGCGGTGAGGATCAGAGGCCCGGGATTGTGCTGTGCAGTTGAACAACACGATGCCTCTTCATCCATTTTCCTTTCACTGTCTTAGCAGAGGGTAGTGGGGAAGGACTCACCAGATGGACTGACAATGAATAACCATCAAAGTATAGCCCGGGCACAGAGGGACTTACCTCAGGGAGCTAGTTCAACAAGCTGAGCGAGAAAAGTCCTGATCCACAGCCTACCTCCCAAATGAGAGGGCCACCTTGGGTCCCAGCCCCATGAGGACGCTGGGCCACCTCCTCCAGCACCCATGCAACTATTTCCTGTGAGAGATGAGAGAGAGTGGAGAGAGAGTCAGAATTACACGTAAGCCGGGTGCCATTGGCACAGGCCTATAATGGTAACTATAGGGGTGGCTGAGATATGAGGATCATGGTTCATAACCAGACCAGGCAGGAACGTCTGTGAGAATCTTATCTCCAAAGAAACCCCAGAAAACCAGAAGTGGTGCTGTGGCTCAAGTGTTAATGTGCTAGCTTTGAGCTGAGGAGCTTGGGGACAATGCCCAGGCCCAGAGTTCAAGCCCCATGACTGACTATAAGTGGACTTCCCACCATAAAAAGTGGACTGTTTAGCATTCATTGTCCTAGCAAGCATGGCATAGAAGTCAGGCCGAGCTTCCTGTCATCTGGGGGTCATGAGTAGGTCACCCAGCTTCTCTGTGCCTCTTTTTCCCCAGCTGCAAATATAAACAGTGAAGGATCCCCTTCCTCATGGGGATAGGGTAAGGATGAAAGAAAGCCATGTTTTGTTTCATAATCCCATACCTGTGGCACGATGAATGACAGGCCCCATCTGAGCCCTTTCCAGTTATCTTCCTGTCATATGCTCTCAGAATTGCCAAGAACCGGATCTGATGACCGCTCCTTCTAAGCCTGGCTCTACCCCAGAGATCCCCCTGTATTGATACCTTGTTTCCTCACAACTGTCCCGGGAGAAGACTGAGGTCCAATGGTTGAGGTCCAACCCAGATCTTCACCCCTGGTGAAGAATCAGCTGCAGTGGACTAAGACTTTGCATGTAAACCAATGACTGAGCATGGCGCTACATGGCGCATCCCAACCACAGAGGACTAGGTATGGTGGTGCATGCCTGTCACAGGAGGACCTCGATCCAGCCCAGCCTGAACAGATCTTGAGTCTCTATCTCAAAAATTCCCAAGACAGAAAGGCTTGGATCCCATGGTCGAAGACCTGACTGTCAAGCCTAAGGCCTTGAGTTCAAACCCTAATATACCAAAAAGAATCAGAGGCCCTGTGCCAGAGGCTCATGCCTCTAATCCTATCTACTCAGGTAGCTGAGATGTGAAGATCAAAGGTCAAGATTTAAAATATGGTTGGCCTCGCCCATCAGACATCATGATGAGCAGACCCAGAGTCTGACCCATGCCAGTGCACTCCATACTAACAGGGTTCGCATACTTACTAAGTGCTGTCCACACTCTCTTTCCCCCTGGGGAGCCACCCCCACCCCATACGGGCCCCACTCCCAGGACCTCCCAAATTCTCTCTGTCACCAACCAGACCCAAGGGAGTAGACAGTTCCAGGTCACAAAAATCCCTTGGTCTTATAATTTAATGGTGCTGAATCCCCTTCAAGTGTCTCACCTTTCCAGGCCCCCAGACTTCAGCCACAAAGCCCATGGATCCCCCAAAGATAGCGGTTAGAAGTTACCAAATAGTCCAGTGCTCCTTGTTACAAACCACTTCTACACACACACACACACACACACACACACACACACACACACACACACACACACACACACTCACACACACACACACACACACACACACACGGATATTCAAAGGCTTCAGCTGTCCCTGAGAAAGAACCATGAACTCATTCCATTAGGATCACATCCCACCCCTGAGAAGGTGACACTACCGACCTCAGACCCACTATAGACAAAATGTTGAGCCTCTTACATATCTGGAATGTCTCATAGACCAGCATGACATTTCCTATTGTACACACTGTTATGCAGAAAACTTAGCCACCTCTTTTTTGTTGTTGGTCAAGGGTTTTGAACTCCGGGCTGGGGTGCTGTCCATCAGCTATTCAGCTGAAGGTGAGCACTCTCCCACTTGAGCCACAGCAACACTTCCTGTTCTCTGGTGGTCCATTTGACATCAAGTCAAATAGACCTCTCTGCCCAAGCTGGCTTGAAACCACGGTCTTCACATCTCAGCCTTCTCAGTAACTAGGATGACAGTTGTGAGCCACCAGCAGCTTCCAGCTTCAGCCACCTTCATATACCCAGAGGAAACCCAATTCATCAGGCCACAAAATTCTTGAAACCTTCACTTCAGACTGTGACACCCAGCATCCACATCCATCCTCAAATGTAGAGAATACAGACACAACAATCCCACCCCTGCATGCATTTGCCCACTCCCCGCCAGCCACAGGCCACATCCTCTTGAAGCTGTGGCTTCAAACTGGGTCAAACTTGGGGAGTTCTTAAAAATGTCTGTACAGAGAGGTCAGCACCTAGTATCCCAACCACAACCCCTCCCCCCATCCACCCCACACTTCTACCATCCTTTGCAGGCAAAGATATCTTACTTTCTTTCTTTTTACTGTTGTGGGGCTTGATCTCTGGGCCTGGCTGTCCTTGAGCTCTTCAGCTCAACGCGAGCACTCAAGTACTTGAGCCATAGTAACAACTTCCAGTTTTCTGTCAGTTCCTTGGGGATAAGAGTCTCAAGGTCTTTCCTAATCAGGCTGGCTTTGAACCGTGATACTCAGATCTCACCTCCTGAGTACCTAGGATGACAGCCATGAGCTACTGGCACCCGGCCAAAGGTACTTTTCCATTCCTGTCATCCTATACCCTCAGGAGACTGAGATCTGAGGACTGCAGTTGGATGCCACCCTTGGCAGCAAAGTCCATGAGAAGTTTTGATCTCCAATTAAACACCCAAAAAAGCTGGAAGTGGTGCTGTGTCTCAAATGGTAGAGTGCTAGCTTTGAGCATCAAAGACAAGGGATAGGACCCAGTCCCTAGTTTCAAGCTTTCTCTAGCAAAGACCCACCCAAGAAAAGGAAGCAGGAGCTCAAAGCTAACATATATTACTCAAGACTCCAAGAACAGACCCCATCTGACTCTAATTCTCTAGACTCTATATTCTACATCATGGAAGGCTTAGATGGGACTATGTACCAAGTTAGGACGTTCAATTACAACCTCATACTGAGGATCCTGTGACCTTATCAAAGACTCAGGATCTCTCACAGTCCTGCCTCAACACTGGGCAGTGAGATGAGGTCTAGTTATCCAAACACAGGATGGGAACGAAAGGATTTCTTGGCCAAGGGATGTAGACTGGAGGGTTCTATGTCCCTCTCTGCCAGGAAGGAGAAAAGAGCTGATCCATCCCAGCAATTATCCTAGGTTGTGAGTATTCTCAAAGAAACAACCATGCTCAGAGCCCAGTGCCTCTAGTTTTCCCACAAGCCTCTACCCAACCCTGCCTCACCTTCATTCGGCCCTCTCTGAATCCCAAATCTGCCATCTATACTAAAAGCTGAGCCAGCAAACAGACCCACTTCTGTCTCTAAGAATGGCAGTCACAGTGTCCTAGCACTCCCTGGAGGAAGTCTTGGGGCAACACGGGTCCTGACTCCTGTTCTCATTCCCTGGCTGTCCTGTGCCAGTGGCATTCTTGCTTCTGTCTCTGGTGGAGGAATGAACACCAGGGTTGTCATCTTCAGATTGAGCCCTGGAAATCCCAGTCCACAAAGTTGTGCTGCACAGGCATCCTGTGGTGATGACAGCCAGGTTGTCAACAGTGAACCCAAGGACTTTTAATAGCTTTGTGGCTGGCTCAAAGTCTATCATGGATTGTCTAGTTTGTCAGGCTAGATCATGGCTCCAATGTCCTGACACACCTGACCTGGGATCATCCTCCCTCTTCATCTTTCTGTTTATCCCTTATCCACCCACTCCCTTGACACTCCCTCACCCCAACACCTCCCTAGCCCTTGGACACTTTCTTCTTATCTGACCAGAAAATAAACATGGTGGGGCTGGGGAAGATTGAAACCTGGTGACCTACCCTGAGCCCTACTTGAAGCTGCTTCCCTCTGCAGTCGACGACCACACAGCTCCTAGATGTCATGAAGTTGCTGAGGGTCAGTGGCTTGGTCCTACATACTGTCTTTATGCTCTGAAACTGTTCTCACAGGGATTGTGAATGGTTGGCCCCTTGTTCCAGGGACTCCAAAACAAGCTTACATGTTCTCCCTTCTTCCTTCCTTTCCTCTTTTTCTCCATCTGTCCTTCCCTCCTCTCTCTCTCTCTTACCTTTCTTTGTCTCACTCCTGGGCCTTGAAATTGGAGTCTAGGTGCTCTCCCTGAGCCTTTTTACTCAAGGCCAACAGACTACGGCTTGAGCCACACATCCACTTCTGGCATTTTCTTTTCAGTAGTTAATTGGTGATAAGAGTCTTACACGCTTTCCTGCCCCTGCTTTAAGCCTCTATTCTCCCATCTCAGCCTCCTAAGTAGCTAGTATGACAGGTGTGAAGCTCTGGCATCCAGCTCAAACCAAGGTTTCTTCATGTGCTGTGGAATCAGCACTGGAACCTTTCATCGTCTATGACTCCCCCCCCCAGCCTGGCACAAACTTTAACTCTGTGTTGAATAAATAAATGAGCATCTGCCCACGGCAATACTACAGAAAAGTTCCATCTGATACAGGTAAGCATCCTCGGTGGGGGCAGGGGCAAAACCTGATGTATGTAGCTCTCCCACAGTTCTCTCTCCTCCCTCTTCCCGCCCTCCTGGTTCCACCGCAGTTAACTGTTATGGCTCCGAGGACGTGAACCATGATACTTATCTTCTCAAAGATCTCTGGCTAGCAGCTGACCAACTCTGTTGCACTCAATTCCCCACTCAGGTATGAACGAGGGTGCGTGAGCTGAAGGTCCGGCTCAAGGCGCTTCCTCTCCTCCCCCTGAGGCCAGCCAGATTGGTCTACTACATCCGGCCCCCAAGTTTCATGTTGCAGAGAAAGGATCCACGATGAATCCCTAGTTTCTGAATCTCCCAGAGGCCATTGCAGGTGCTGAGAATCATCGCTACTCGCAGCTGGCAGGCTTGGGATGGTGAGGTCACAATCTCTGCTCCCTACGACATTCTCAACTGTGGTGGTCAGCCTAGGGAGAGCCAGAGGAGAATCAACAGCTGCTGGAGAAAGGGAACAAAGGCACGACGTTCATAGCAGGAGACCATCTGGCTTGGGAACTCTGCCTGTCCTGCTTTGAACGTCATTGTTTGGTGGGTGAAATGGTCCGTCTAATTTGACCCATAATCCCAGGCATTAGTGGAAATTGCCAGCTTCAAGAAAAAACCCTGGAAAATGTGGCATTAAATTTTATTGTCCCAATCAAACTTAAATGGTTCCAAGGTCAGTGGTCCCCTTTTCCTTCCAGACAGCCTACAGCAGATTACAGAAACTGGCATTCAGCGAGCCCTAGCTAAATGCCACGGCCTGATACCGAGCGGTTTCCAGCAGGGGGATGCACTTGCCTTCCACTGCCCAGGTAGAAATATCCCAGGTGGCACACAGATTGGAGTCTGCATGACTCCAGGGAGGACTGCCCACTGGTGCACTGCCCAGGGAAGGAATCCACGCCACCAGTGGGGGCCCGGAGCCCCTTGCCCAGATGCCCACGGACACAACAAATGCACTGGGTAAGGTTGCCCTCTTATCCTCGGTGGTAGTGATCCCTCTGCCATATCACAATGTTCGCCACACTACAGACCCTCCTAACATCACAGTCCCTGCCCGACTCCCCCTCCCCACCTCGTTTCCTAATTATGTTTGGCAGACACATTCCCAACACTTGAATTAGTTCCAACTATACACACGAGAGCATACTGTCTGGCTGGAAGAGTACGGCTGTGGTCACACTTGCCTCAAAAGATTTCTGGCTGAAGACAAAAGGAGAGGTGTCCACTCTGGTCTGCAATTCACACAGGTCATCTAGAGTAGACCCACACAGGTCCAGCAGTTACTCTGGGCTACAGGAAATAGGGAAGAGAGAGATGGAAAGGAATGTCTACTGAAACCCTTCCCAAAGGAGCCATGAAACGGAGAAGGAGAAAACAAAAATTATGGCTGGACTCATACTTGGCATTGATGAAAAAAGAACAACAAATACACAAACACATACACACAAATAAAATGTTTTTGCTCTTTTTAGACATTGTAACTTAAATATGTTTTCATTGTTCTCATCTCCCTGCTCTCCCAACACACACATACACACACACACACACACACACACACACACACACACACACAAACACATGCACGCACATACGCACGTCCGCACACACAAACAAATCCAGACCTGTGACAGAAGAATTGTCCATACAGCACCTGCAATTTGCCAAGTGATCACTTACCTGTGCACAGTCAGGCTGTATAAGGAGAAAGATGATCTGTCCCTGTCTCTCCCTCTCTCTCTCATGCACAAACACACACACACACACACACACACACACACACACACACACACACACACACACACACACACACACAGACTCAAGCAGTGCCTCTCCTGAGTTTTTTGGTTCCTCATAAGGGACAAATTACAAGCTGGAGTAAGGTGGTTCCCTTGTCAGAACTAGGGGCTCCCACCAAAGAGAGCACTGCTCTAATAATGTAGAACCAACCTGCCTCTCCCTTTCTCCAGGGCCAGACCCTTTCCCTTGGGACCAACCATCCTTGACTCCCCATTCATCAAAACCCCAGGCCAGGACTCTGGGTGAAGTTGTCCTGAGATAGGTGGCTCTTCAGATGCGGGACTGAAAACAAGCAGGGGGTCATGCTACCCCCAGAAAGGTGTATGACCCGGGGTGGGGGCAGTTTTGGGGAAATGGATGGGTCCTAAAGGCTACATACATGGATGGACTTCCTACTTCCAGCCTAGATGCTTCTTTGTGACTTGGAGGATTCTTGGGGAGGACTAGGAGATCAGATGGACCGGGATCACCAGCAGATGCTGGGAAAGCTGGGAAATGTAATCACCCTGTGAGTACTGTTGACAGCTGGAGTTGGGGATACAGGCTGGGTGTTTGTGTGTCGGAGAGGTTTTGTTTCTCACAGATATTCACTTTCTATCTGACTCCAAGTACCCTAACATACCTAGTGCATTCTTCTGGGAGCCTCCTCAGGTGAAAGGGTGATCGAGCAGAAAAGACAAGAGCTCACACAGAAAGGAGGGCCTAACTTCTGCATCCAACACCCCACACCCCCAGCAAAAAGGAAAAGACTGAGAAGGCAGGAGTGGAGGTGCTGCTCCCCACCTCTGACTAAAGCCACCAGGTTCCCACCAGGGAGAGGAAGAGTGCAGATGTGTGTCTGTGTGGCTCTCACTTCTCCAGGCCACAGGCTCTATGGTTCCCCCCTCCTCCCCCATTCCTGCATCTCCTCATTTCCTGGGGCACTGGCCACTAGGGATGAGGGTGGGATTCCCCGGGCTGACACTCACCCTCACCTCCCTCCCTGGGTACACTTGTGGCAGGGAAATGGTGGACTGTAGGGAGCGGGGAGGCTCGGGCAGGACAGGAGGTGGGGCTGGCAGAAGGGTTCACAGGGTGCAAACCCTAGGGCGGCCACTCATGTGTGCTGCTGAGAGAAGCTGTAGGCAGCAGCTCTGGGCCTAGAGTCTGAGTACCGCGGAGCCAGAACCTGGATGGGGCCACAAGCCTGCCAGTGGCGAGCCATCTCTGCTAAGCAAATACGAGTAGTGCTGCAGGTCCAAGCCCAAAGGGCCATGTTTGAAAGGCGATGTTGCTGGGAAGTGGCAGGGGCATCTGCGGGCACTTGGAGGGTCTGCACATGGCCTCTGCTCCTCCTCCTCAGCCAATGCCCCCCAACTTCAGCCTCTGCTGCTACCCCATCCACCACAACCGCTGCTGTGATCCTCACTCCAGGACCTCAGACACAGTCCGGAATGGCCATTGCGCCTCCCTGTGGCTATCCTTGGCAATGTACCTGCTGTGCTGAATCTGCGTGCTCTGTGCTCCTCTCCAGGACATTCGCAAGGATCTGGGAGGCTACCAGTCAATGAAGCCACTTACCCTCATGCATGTGCTTGCTCTTCACTCTGCTCTCTCTCTCTCTCTGCCCCCACTCCTTTCCTGGGCTGCCTCGCCCCCGTCTGCTGTACCCACCCTTGTGCCTGCTCCTGTGCCCTTGGCCACTGCTGCCACTGCTGTGCGCCCTGGGCCCGACCCCTCCTCCCTTTGGCCACAAACCCTCTTCCCCTCAGCCCCACCCTCCACTCCTGGCTGCAAGCCCAGCCCTGACTAGGTCCTAAGGCTTCCAGTACATGACAATTGCAGCTTCACCCCAGCTCAGCACTCCCCCTCAACCCCAGTACCTGGCCAGTGGATCGAATCTCCCCTCAGCCCCATGGCTGGAGGAGACTCTCCTCCATCCCCTTCACTCCACACACCAAGCAGGTGCACAGTGACCCTCGTGTGTGTGTGTGTGTGTGTGTGTGTGTGTGTGTGTGTGTGTGTGTGTGTTAGTGTGTGTGTGATTGTTGTGGATAACTACCTGTCATGGACTCAGAACATAGCACCATTTGAGATGACTCAGCACACTTCAAAAACAGAACAAACAAAGCACCCTATGTAAAAGACTCAGTACACAGCTCCCTTTGAAGGACTCAGCATTTAGTACCCTGTATAGACTACTCAGCACACAGCACTCTTTGAAGGAGGGAGTCCATAGCCTGAAATGTAAAGGACTCAGCGCATGGCATGCCTTGAAAAACTCAGTGCGTAGGACTCTTTCCCAGGGATTCAGTGTATAACACCCTGTGTTAAGACCACACACAGCCTCCTTTGAAGGGCTGAGTATGTAGCACCCTGTGTAAAACACTCAGTGAACAGCACCCTTCGAAAACCTCAGCACATAGCACAATCTTGAAGGACTCAGCACATACCAACCTATGGAAGGACTCAGCACTTACCACACTGTTGAAATGACTCAGCACATAGCACCATTTGAAGGCAAGTACAGAACACCATGTATAAATGACTCAGCACACAGCACTTGAAAAATTCACCTCATCCCTCTTTTCGCAAGGGGACATAACATAGCAGCACCTTTTGGGATGAATTAGCACACTGCACTTTTGAAGGACTCAGCATACAGTACGTTATGTAATGGACTCAGCACAAAGCACCCTTTGAAAAACCCAGGATGGCCCACTCTTCTCAAGGACTCAGCACATAGCACCCTTTGGGATAACTCAGCAAACAGCACCTTTTTGAGGACTCAGCACAAAACCCTCATGTGGGAAGGCCCCAGCAAACAACTCACTGTGAAGGACTCAGCACATAGCTGTGTGTCACAAATTCAGCTGTCCTTAGAATTAGGGTGCTTTCTTCAGTATCACCATTCTTCAGAAACACTTCACAAATCCTACTAGTTTATTTTAGCCAACCTGTGTTTTCTGGGGGAGGGTCAGCTGGGGGTCTTGAACTCAAAGCTTGAGGGCCCTGTCCCTGAGCACTTTGGTTCAATGTTAGAGCTCTACCACTTTGAGCCACAGTTCCAATTTTATTTTTGGGGGTTGTTCTTTGACAGGTCTTATGATGATCAAGAAGGCCAAGTTTGGGTGTCTGTGGGCCAAGGCTCTTAGCTCAGCCTGGAGCTGACCTCTCCCTTCCTTGTGTCTCTGGGAGCATGTCCTACTGGAGCTCTCTTGGCCTAGGGTGGAACAGATCTGCTCTGGCATCAGCACTCAGGGTGAGCAAAAGTCAGCTTTGCCATGGTCACTTCCCCCAATTGAACTCTAGAGGATTATGGCAAGGGGATGCATGTCCCCCATCTGGCCACCAGGGAGCAGGAGTCTCCCTCCATGGGGATTGTACCTGCGAGTTGTGTTTACTCTTGCTTCCATGGGGCCACCATCATGCTTCAAAGCCACCCTGGACAGGAAAGTCCTTGAGACTCTTACCTACAATTAACCACCAAAAAGCAAGTGGGTCTGTGGCTCTAGTGGCAGAGCAATAGCCTTGAGCAAGAAAACTCAGAGATAGAGCCAAGGCCCTGAGTTCACACACACACACACACACACACACACACACACACACACACACACACACACACACTCACACACGCACCACATGCATGCAAATAAGAGATGTCAACATTGCTATCTTTGGATATTCTCTACCTTTTCTCCACTAATCCTGATGGCTATTGGCCTGGGTGTTTGATGCATCCAACACCACCTGGCATCTTTAATTTTGGGGAACAGGATGGCTAGAAGGTCAGTCTTCCCCCATCCCAGCTCCTTGATTGGGTCATGGTCTATCCAGGACCTTTTTGGCTCCTTTTACAGACTTGCCAAGATGCCTTCAAAAGGCATCACATTCTTGGCACTGGTGGCTCATACCTGTCATGTGAGATACTCAGGAAGCTGAGATCTGGAGGATCTCATGGTGCCAAGGAGCCTGGGCAGGAAAGTGTGTGAGACTCTTATCCTTGATGAATCATCAGAAAACAAGAAGTGTCCCTGTAGCTCAAGTGATAGAGTGCCAGCCTTGAGAAAAAGAGCTCAGGGACAGCGCTCAGGGACAACAGCAAAGAAAGGCATTACATGTTGGCTTTGGGATTGGCATGGGACAAATACAATTGGAATTTTCAAGTGCTCCAAGACAAAGCAATATGTCCTTTAGCACCATGCTCCTCCAGCTTGTCTCACACTCTGGCCTTGGCCATGCTTTGGGTCAGCATGGCACTGGCTTGATGGGAGGGCTTCAAGGAGGAAGATCCCAGAGCAATTGCCCCAGCTCCTTCCCCATGCTGACCCTGCTGCTTTTGCCCTTTGCCATAGACATTCTTCCTGGAATCTATGCATGAGGTCATCACCGCCACCATTGTGCTGAGTGGTGGGTCCAGCTTAACTCGGAGCAGTCAGAGGTGGAAGTGGGTCTGGGACTAGGAACTTCTACCCTGTGTGTGGGCTAAGGACAAGGCTGACCTTTATTTCATCATGAGCAGTGAAGCAATAGGGAGACAGTGTAGACTCCACATTGAATCAGGTAAGATTGGAGTATAGAGGACGACTTGTGTGGGGTAGGCTGTGGGGCTCAGGGGACTATTCTTCTTGGTACTCCTCTCTTGGGACTCGCTCTCCCTCTCTCATCCCTAAATCGTAGAAGAGAAACTTCAACTAAGGGAGACAAGAGGGGGGCAGGGGAGTATTTCTCTGAGAACCATACTTGTGCTTCATATTCATCCTAGCCTCTACTTCCTATTTATCTGAGGAATGCTCATATGGGTTTGGGAGGGGGGAGAACCATCCTAGCTGAGAATGTGGCTCAGTGGTAGAGTGGTCACCTAGCATGCTGATGACACCCTGGGTTCAGTTCCACACAGAAAAAGCTGGAAGGGGAGGTGGGGCTCAACGGGTAGAGTGCCAGCTTTGATCAAAACGAGCTCAGGGAGAGTATCCAGGCCCTGAGTTCAAGCCCCAGGACTGGAAGAACAAATCTTTGTTGTCGGCTTTTCTTCCCTTAGAAAACAATTTATTGTTTGGTATAAGCATAACATGGGTCTCTTCCCTGGCCACCAATGGGCCATTAGATGTCCCTTGAATTTGGGCCGCTTCCCGGCAGCCTCTGCCCTACCTAACCAGAAGTTTCCCCTTCCAATTTCACAGCAGATGGAGGCCTGAGAGAAGGCCACCTGGCCACCCATTTCTGGTGGCTGCCGAGGCTTTTGAGAGTCAGTATTTCACAAAAAGAGTCATCATCCACATTAGTCTACAGAAGAATGGAAGGGAGCGCTCCTTGCCCAAGTCCACGAGCTGAAGGCTGTTCTGGGTGTGGGTCATCTGCTGTAGAACATGCTCTGTGGGGGAGTCATCTACGAGGTCGTCAACCCCGACCACTACTCTGGCAGTGTTCAAGTTGTCTTGAAGTTGCAATTCTTCAAAACCTTTGTGCTCCTCACTCATTTTGCCCATCCCGGAGCCTGAGGCATCTGGAGCAGTGGGGGCGGCGGAGATGGACTCAGCCTGAGCTGGCGTCTGGAGCCCGCTGTCCACTCTTTCCCCTGCGAGGAGTAACAGCAGCTCCTGCAGATCTCTCTTCTTCTCCATCTTCTCCTGGGAGAGCCAGCACACACGCTTGGCTTTCTCTTGACAAAGGTTATCCAGGACGAACATTTGGTCCTTACATGCCACAAGGGACTCCTTGACAGTGTGGATGTGTGCCAACAGGAGGCCTCATTGATTGTGGAGCTCATCTGCTGGACTATGGATGTCCACCTCATCATACAAATTGTGGACAAAGCAGATTTTCTGCTCAGACACCCACGTCTCCCAATTTCCATCACCAAGCTTGCTGTGGTGGCAGCTCACAGGGCGGGAGTGCCTGTGCCTCCATCTCTGTCTGACACTGAGCTGCCGGGTTGGCCATGCAACTGCACTGGGGTCACTGCTACTGCAGCAGGAGTTTCCCCCTGTGGATCTCAGCCTCTGAGAGCACTTGCCGAGCCACATCCTTGTAGGTCTGGGGCATGTCTCCATCCTCTGCAATGATCACTTTGTGGAGGAGTCACCTCCTCAACTTTTGCTTCTCCAGGCCTCACACCTTCCCCTCCCCAGTGAAAGCTAGGAAGCTCAGCTGGGCCTGCAGGCGTTCCTCCTGTGGTCTGGTCACTTCTAGGCATTTGGGAGTATCCTGCCACTTTGGGGGCACCACCTGGTTCCCCCAGTTGGTCGGGCCCTGCACTTGCTTCAGCTGCTCTAGCAGCTGGGTCTGCCTCTGCAAGTTCTGCTGCAGGGCCTCCTTCTTGGACTTCAGCTGCTCATTGGAGGCAATGTGTTGCTCACAAGTGGCTCTGAGCTCCAGAATGCTGGTGAGCTCCTCCTTCTCAAAGGTCACATTGTGGAGAGTATCCCACAGCAGGGCAAGCCCTATCTATGGGTCACACACACATGTGCATCATGGGGTCTCGGGGATCTACTACCAATCCTTGGCCTTCTCATCCAGTCTCCATATTTGCTCCTGCTGCTCCACATTCTGGAGACCGAGCCTCTGGTTTTCCTGGACCTGGATGTGAAGTTGTTCCTCCAGGTTTTTCAACTCCATCTGCATGCAGTAGGCCAGGGCCTCCAACTGCCACTCACCCCGAGATGGTCCTGCGGAGGGCCGAGGCTCTGCCATCGTTCTTCTCAGTTCCTCCAGCTCATTCACTAGGGCCAGCACCTGTCTTGCCCTTTGCTCTTTCTCCTCTGTCAGTTGTTTCACCTGCTTGGTCAGCCACTGAGCCTCCTCCTTCCATGTGGACCTCTCAATGCTCAGGTTCTCCATCAAGGTATCTCTTTCCAGAATTGCGGAGGTCACCATCCAGCTCAGGTTTTCCAGTAGTCTCTTTACCTCACACCCCACCAGCACTTGTTGAAACTTGCAGATTCTGTTTGTCCTGTTGCCCTTCTTTGTCCAGATCGCTTCCAGCTTCTCCTGCAACTCTGTGTTCACTTGCTCCATGTCATTGAAGCTTCTAGTCTTTTCCTCGAGCTGAAGTGTCACATCATTCAGCTGTTCGAAGAACATTTCAGTCTCCTTCTGAGAAGCAGTGACTGCCATCTCCAGCTCCAACACGTTACACTCTGTGGCCTGCAGGTGGCTGGTGAGAACTTCTTGCTCCATTTCTCTGTCATTGGCCTCCTGCTTCACTATCCCAGTGCAAGTTGTAAATTGCTTTCTGCTGAAACCAACCTCTGTATGGGTGGTTTGTGGATGTCTAGCTCTGTTTTTGATGCTTTGTGCTCCTGGGTTATCTTCATCTTCTCTTTCTCCTGTCGATCCTTCAGGTCTGGCTTTTCCAGCTTCAGTGGTTGGATCTTGGCACAGCGTGCCTGGTTTCTTCTTTTGTTGTGGTCCAGGGCAGGCACCATATTTTGGTAGCACCTCTAAAGATCCTTGGTGGTATAGGGACCCGTGACACTCTGGACCCTGGTGGCTGTGACTGTGTCCAAAGGCAAGGGAGGCCCGAGGTCAGCATCACCTTTGGCTGGACCCACTGGTGTTTGTCTTGAAGACCCCTCCTTTTTTTGTGTTCTTTTTTTTTTCTTGAATGTTGCGGGTCTGATGGGAGGATTCTTCTGCCGGTTTTCTGGCAGTAGTTTCTTGCGCACAGCTCTCACGGAGTCTTGTTGTTTCAGATATCTGAGCGCTGGGATGGGAAAGATGGGCTGGCCACATTCCCAGGCTCTGGGAAATCCTCTATTCTCCCACTCACTGACTAGGACGTCAATTTCAATTCTACTCCAAAGTGGATTCGAGCTCTTACTCACCACTCAGTCACCTCTACCTTCCTCAACTGCTGGTGGTGGTGTCAACCAATAGAGGGAATCCTGGTGCTGGACAGCATTTAATATGGGTGTGGCCAAAATTGTTGCTCAGAAAGAACCATAAAACCATGGGGGTGTAGTCCGAATCCTGTGATGCAGGCAGAATGGGTGGAGTCAAGATGACAGCGGCTCCCCCAGCCCTTTTCCCAGGAAACTCTCTCCAATTCAGTTGAGGACAAGAGGGTGACCTGGGGACAAGAGGGTGGCTGCACAGATTATTGTGTATGTCTGTTTGTTGCGAGTCCCAGATCTTGAACTTAGGATTTGCGCAGTCTGTGAGCTGCTTTTGATCAAGGTAAGCCCTCTACCACTGGAGCCACACGGCTCTACTTCTGGTTTTGTTGGCACTGAAGTTGGACAGGGGTCTCAAGGACTTTCCTGCCTAGGGTGACTTTGACCATGATCCTCCTATCACAGCCTTGTAAGTATCAATGAGGACTGCTGAGAGCCACTGGTGCCTATCTAATCATTGGTCTTTCTGTTCTTGGACAGACCAGTGAGTTCCTATCCTTAGGTTTAAGTGGTGGGAGCTGGAGCCCACAGTTCGAATCCTGGTCCTGCCACCTCCAAATGGAAGGACATCCTTAGAAAATCATTCCTATCTATATGAATACCAGTGGAACGTGATGTATGTTATGATTGAATGGACAGTTCTCAAATAATTCTAGGATAAAATTATACACAATTATATTAGAGGACACTGATCGATTTTAATAAATACTTTATGAAGTATTTAAACAATCACATTCATTAACTGGAGGCATAATGAAATACCTAAGAATTGGGTGTCACATAGTATAAAGGTGCCATTTTTTCTGCCAGGACAGGGATTGGAACTCATGGTCTGGGTAACTCTGTTGCACTGTATGGAAAGGGGAAGCTAGAATTCTTGAAGTCAAGAAATTCATGTCTGTTCCTTAGGTCTGAAATCAATCCCTAGCACTAGAATACATCCTATTTGTGTACATTTTAAATATATGATTTATATTTACATTCATATGTAGACTCCATATTGCATTCAGTGTAGTTATTCATTTTATTTTTTGTTTGATTCATGTATTTGTGGGGCACATGGGCAGAAAAGATGGCGGTGAGAGGAAGTTGAGTGGTGAGAGCCTGAGTTGTTTACCTTAAAATCTGATTGAATAAAGCTTAGGCGCATGATAGGGTGTGACCTTTACAGTTATTGGTTGGTTCCTTTCCCTCCCCTTCCATGCTATGCAATTTTTCCCCTTAAAAGATGCTTTCTGTGAGGTAATAAACGAGTTCTTGCTTTACTTGACTCCCCGCTTTGTCTGAATGTCTCCCGGGCTAAGGGGGTGGGGGGGAACGGTGAGCAAGCATAATTATATTTCTGTGGACCCTATCCATCTTTCTTAGGGCGGACGAAGATCCCACATGTATTGACTATTTAATTGACTAATATGGCACATAGAACATTGATTACATTGATTAAATAGGATATAGGTCTGTGTATGTATTCTACTTATACCTGACACCCAGGGTTTTCATAGAAAAGGAAAACATTTGTCACCATCAGTTTCTTACTCCATGATTCATTGTTTGGGCGTGCTGGCATCTGAACTCACAGCCTACAAGGATAAATTCATGAAAGGGTGTGTGTCAGTATGCCATCCTGGGGCAAATTGAGCTGATAGGCAGTTCCCAAGAGCTGAGATCAAGAACAAGGGGTTGACACAACAAGTACAGATTGACACGCAGATTGTAGTGTGCTAATAAATATATATCTTTATAGAGTGCCAGAGATGTCTATCCATTGTTCATTTATATAGACTACATTCCTACAAATTCTTGGGTATTTATTATACCTCCATGCAATTTATGTTATTATTTTCTTCTTTAATAAACGATTAAGTAAATCAGTGTCCTGAAATTTTGTGTCCCTGTGAGAAATAATATTCTTTTAATGCTTCATAAGATATTAAATAAAATCAATCAACCGACTGAAATCATGATGTCTAATTGTATACAAGTATCATTGATGAGCATCTCATTCAACTGTGACATTGATAACATTCCATAATTATTCCTGTGGATGGATACAAACCTCTTAGGATCTCCCACCATCCGGAAGAGGCATGACTGGTATTCGAACTGTAGGCCTATGTTGCCGCGTGGGACTATGTCTTCTCCAATAGCCTGCAATTAAAAAAACATATTTAGCTTCCTAGTTTGCAATTCATGCCATTTTTTTCTGCCAGGCCTGGGATTTGAACTCAAGGTCTGGGTAAATATGCAACACTGTGATGGAAGGGAATCTGACTATGCTTGAAGACAAGAAAGTCAGGCCTGTTCCCCAGGCCTGAATTCAAGCCTCAGTCCTGAAAATATACTCCTTATATCCATTTTAAAGATAGGATTTATATTTCCATACAGATATTACATATTTTGTTGGGTGTAGTTATTCATTTTATTTCTTGTTTTATTCATTTATTTACCGTTTATTTTATTGACTCTGATGACCCCTCTAACATTTATTACATTGTTTACATCCTATCACAGCATCCAGATTTGTCTATACATTCTCCACCATGCCTGACACCGAGGACTCTCCCAGAAAAGGAAAACATGTGTCACACTTGGCTTCTTACTCCAAGATTAAATTTTTGGCAGTGCTGGGATATGATCTCAGGGTTTAGCAAGCCCAATTCATGAATGGATGAGTGTGAGCACGGCAGCCTCTAATCAATGAAGCTGTCAGGTGGTTCCCAGGTGCTGAGAACCAGTCTCAGTTTTGGCCAAAACAGTGATACACGGATAGGCAGAGGGTGGTGTACAAATAAATATGTATTAGTAAAGAGCACCAGTGCCATCTATCTATGATTGAAGGACACTTACTATGTTCCTACCAACTCTTAGGCATTTATTATACCACCATTGAAGGAATATTATCCTTTTCATGCATAATAATCTATTAATTAAGATCAATCAGCATCCTGGGATTATTGCATCCAATTTTAGACTAGACCAAAGCATGAACTACTCTCAATTGGTATTCCTATGCATAGGAATGAGTCTTTTGTGATCTCCTGCCATTTGTAGGTGTCAGGACCGGTCTTTGAACCCAGGGCCTATGTTCACAGATTGGCCTATGGATTCTCTGATAGCACGCCAACGTTCAGATATGGCAGGTCAGGTCCACTTTGCATCCATATAATTCAGACCCAGGATGGTCACCCTGCAAATAAAAAAGGTAAAACATCCAGTCCTCTGCAGCTCACCACTTTTTATGCTATGTTACTTATTTTTCTTCCTGCAAGCCCTCTGGACCTAGGATCCCTGGATTGTCTATGGGTCCGAGGGTACACCCCACCACAGGGCAATTGAAGCTGAGGCAGAGTTGCCACTACCTGAGTTCAAGCCCCATGTCGGCAAAATAAATAATAAATTAAAAAATATTTAAATTAAAAAAGAAATAAAGCTCCCTGGTTTGGAATTTCTACCAGTTTTCTTTCCTAGCCTGGGATTTGAACTCAGGGTCTTGGTAAATATGTAGCAATGTGAGGAAAAGTGCAGAGTTGCCACTACTTGAGTTCAAACCCCATACAAATCCAAAAATAAAAATTAAGTCACTGAGCTCAGCAGTGAGAGTAGTTGTGGAGATGGGAGGGAAGGGATGGTAGGGGGAAAACAAAGTAGGAGGCAACAATGCTCAATAGGACATGCATTCATTATCATGCTCATTTAACTGTAACCTGTCTGTACAACATTTTTACAACAAAAAATGAAAAAAAGTAGTGCTCAAAAGAAGCATTTTGGGGGTAAGAGAAAGATGACTAAATAGATATACAAAATTCTACACTGTTTTTTTTTAAAGTTCAGTATGTCACTGAATAAGCATAACTGCTTCCATTTTAAAAATTGTCACTATCTTGGAACTGGGGCCAGTATTTCCATCATTGTTGGGATTTGATCTCACCATCCAGGTAACTCTTTTGCACCATGGGTGAAGGTAAAGCTTTCTGTCCTTGAGGAAATGATATCCAGGCTAGAGTTACAAGGGTCTGAATGAAGGCCCTGCAATGGAAAAAATATTTCTATATATGGGTAATACATGATATATATTTACATATGTACATGTATTACATATTATGATTTTTATTTTTGATTTTTTTATTTATTTTATTTTTTACTTGATTCATTTATTTATTGTATATTGCATTTAGTATTATTATACACATAATATTTAGTACATGTTGTACTTCTATTATAAATTTATACACAATAATTTAGGACATTGACTCATTTTTCATTCATATTTTATTAAGTGTTGAAACATGATACATAATTAAATGGAGGCATTTGTCACAGTCTTCACATGTTTAGAGTCTCTCCCAAGTATGAGCTTTGTGTTCTTTATCTTTGGAACCTTCCTATAGGAATTTCTTTAGATGATTTTTACTCAGAAGCCTTTTCTTGGGGATAGGCAAGTGTGGCTTAGTGGTAGAGAGCTGGCTCAGCATGCATGAATGCTAGGGTTTGAATCCTCAGTGCCACATAATCAGAGTGGCTCACGTGGCACTGCCCTATGCTTGAGAAAAAGGAGCTCAGAAACAGTACCCAGGGCCTAAGATCAAGCGCCGGGACTGTCAAAAACAATAGGCCAAATGCCTGTGGCTCACAACTGGAACTATGACTTCTCAGGAGGCTGAGATCTGAAGGCCACAGTTTAAAGACTGCCTCGGCAAGGAAAACCTGTTAGACTCTTATCTCCACTGAACCACAAAAAGACCACATTTGGTGCTGTGGGGCAAGTGGTAGAGAGTTCGCCTTGAGCTGAAGGGCTCAGAGACAGTGCCCAGGCTTGTGTTTGAGACACAAAAGTGGAAAAAAAGTGAGGGTTAAGCAAAGTACTTTTGCTATTTGCTAATTAGGATAACATTCTCTGGAAAATGAATGCTCATGTACACCAGAATTGGAGTCAGAGCTCAAGGTTCAAATGTAGCCATCCATATACACAGCCTCTCAGACTCTAGCATTATAACCTTGTGTCCTACAGGGTTCTGAAAGGTCCATTGTTGAAAGGCTTAATATGCTTCCCAAGCCCTTTGTGATAAGCAGTTGACTTGTAATGCCAATGTAATTACAGTTCTGAACCTAGCAGAGCACCAGTAGCTCATGCCTGTCACCCTAGCTCAGGAGGCTGAGGTCTGAGGATCACAGGTTGAAGTCAGCTAGGGTAGGAAAGTCTGATACTCTGAATTCCACTTCTGAAAGATCAGATGTTCAAGAGCTTCCTGTGTTTCCCTTGGTGATGAGAAGTTACTCGCACGCTAAATGTTCTTAGAGTTCTTCAGATATAGAAGCAGGAAAGAAACATTATTGACCCATCCTGGGTTCAAATGAAGTTCTCAGCATCCAAGCACTAGTCCTGTTTGCAGGAAGAACTCCAATGTAACAATATTTGAATGCAGAAAGCAGTTACAAAAGCCAGGCTAGGTGAAGAGAAAAAGGATGCAGGGTTAGGAGGCAGAATGAACACACTCAACATTCCAGGCATGGCCATCAATGAGGGGAAAAATGAAACATTTGTCAGAGTTACACAAGGGTCATGCTTTTCTCAGCCTCTTCAAACAATGACTAATTAACCTTCCTCCCTCAGGTCAAGGGAGCCTCAGGCTATATTTAAGTTAACAATAGAGAGCCAATTTATTGGGCTAGAGGAAAAGAATAGAAAAACCATGCTCTTTGGTCTTAGGGAGTGGGTCTTTGACTCTCCATCTGTCAGATTTGAAGGCCTTCCTTCTACCTCTGCCAGTCCATTCTCCTTCCTTCATTATCCACATCATTAATGCAAATCCCCAGTCCAAGGAAAGGCAAGGCCTTTTCTCTTCTGTCTCAAAGCACCTCAGTTAGAACCTCGCTCTGCCCTCTTGACTCTGGGGCCCTCGGCTGCCTGAGAAGTGGAAAGAGAAAGTCTTCCTGATCTCTGGCTGTGTGAAGGCCATGTTGGTGTCGTGGCACACTGCAGAAGGCCTAATGACTGGGAAGTCTTCCTTATTTTCCTCTTGGCATCCAAGTCATCTATCATATTTCTATCTATCTATCTATCTAGCTAGCTAGCTAGCTAGCTGTCTATCTACCTACCTAAGTAGCTATTTCTTTGCCAATTCTTGGGTTGAACGCAAGGCCTGGCACTGTTTCTAGCACTCTACCACTTAAGCCACAGCACCAATTCTGTTTTTTTCTTTAATGCGCTACTGAGGAATTGAACCCAGGCTTCTTGCATGCTAGGCAAGCATTTTCCTACTAATCCACATTATCAGCTCCTTTATCTTTTTCTTAATGTTAGTTTTTACCTAAGTATGCTACCATTTTACGTCCCCAAATTTAATTTTCTGAATACCGGTTACATCTAAGAAACCTGATCTTCTCTTCCCTTGCCTGGTTTGTGATTCTTCCTGGGTTGGCCTCAAAATAAAATGTAAATAAAGGCTGTGGAGGGTGACCTGCTTTAAGTGGATGGCTGCACAGATTGTTGTGTATGTCTGTGTGTTGCCACTCCTGGACCTTGAACTCAGGATCTGGGCACAGTCCATGAGCTGATTTTACTTAAGGATAGCCCTCTAACACTGGAGCCATATGGCTATACTTCTGGCTTTGTTAGCCCTGAAGTTGGACAGGGCTCTCAAGGACTTTCCTCCCTAGGGTGACTTCAACCATGATCTTCCTATCACAGCCTTGTAAGTATCAAGAAGGACTGCTAAAAGCCACTGGTGTCTGCCAAATCATTGGTCTTGCTGATGTTCTTGGACATACAGGTGAGTTCCCAATCCTCGGTTGGAAGTGGTGGGAGCTGAAGCCCACAGTTCGAATCCTGATCCTGCCACCTCCAAATGGCAGGAGATCCTAAGAAACTCATTCCTATCCATATGAATACCAAATGAATTTGATGTATGTCTTGATTGAATGGGCAGTTCATGAATAATTCTAGGATAAAATTATCCACATTTATATTATAGTACACTGATGGATTTTAATTAAAACTTTATGAAGCATTTAAACAATCACATTCAGTAACTGGAGACATAATACCTAAGAATTGGGCCTCACATAATAAAGAGATGCCATTTTTTCTGCCAGGACATTCTTTAGTTAACTGTTGTATCTCATTTTCTGAATGTAGTTTGGTTTATTCAGTTTTTATAAGAAATGTTTATAGTGAAATTTAGAGATAAATCCACATTATATATATTTGAAGACAATTCTTGGTTAGTCCTCTTCTCACATTCCCTATTCCCTTCATGAGAATAATACACATTGTAAGATAATTCTTAGAATGTTTTGGTGAAATACGTTGACTTTAAACCAGTGAGTTACTCTATGCTGCATTTTGCTTACTTTATATCCAGAAGAGCTAAATTCTTACTTTATTGTTTTCCTTAGGCTTTAACTCAGATTTAATCTCTGATGGGTGACAAATAAAGTTATAACCATATTTTAACATTGGCTAAATTTAAGCTGAGGAGTCTCGGTACAATGATACTCATGCAGATAGGCCTTATAAGTCATGAGACCCTGATATCAAAATGATAACCAATGCTTACTGGTGTCATGCTTATGAGATTTTCTGTATTATAAACAGTGGTTATTAGAATGTTTTTGGAATCAACATCATTTCATGGGTTAGGAACTGAAGAGAGACATTATACTCAGAACAAAATTTAAGGAGGCATCCAAAATTAGTTACCAAGATATACATCATGTAACACAATGTTTTGAAAAGGCAAACTAAATGAAATAATTTATGAAAAACATCAACATTTACAATAAATACAGAATCACTATGACTGTTTTTTCTTTTACCCCAGTTGCAATACGGCTTACATGGTGACTTTTCTGGTGATATGTTTAGTTAGGTCTTGATATTTAGTTAGAGAAGTTATGTTCTTTCATATATTCATTTGTCAGATCAAAGAGGAAATTAATTCCATGCCAGAGTCAACATCCATAATAATGTTAGAGATGTATCTTTCTACTTTGCCAAAGTTTCAAATCAGCTCGAGAAACTTGGTTTCTTTTTTGGATCTAAATAAATAGGTATGTAATTTTGTCAGTACTAGAAATATTTTGACCACCATTTGTTAAACTATTATTTTCCAGAAACTCTTTCTCTCTTTTCATGAGATTTTTAATTTCATTTATGTCATGTGTTGATGTTTTCCCTTAGATAAGCCACATTCAGTCTTCTACAATGTGTAATTTGGAGTAGTTTAAAATTATGGACACTCATGTACACTGCTCAGATTCTATTATTTGCATATTTTTTCTTGTTATACCAGTAGGCATTAGTTCTCAGTATGGATGCTATTGGACTTATTCATTACATTTCTGATTTTTTTTAAGTATGTTATGATTCTGTTATTTTATTCTTTTAAATATGTGCAGATCTCACTCCGCATAAAGTCACATTTGTTTTAAACAATTTGATCCATTCAAGGGATTTGCTCTATTAGGTTCATCTAGAAGAATTTAATTACAAATTAACACAACTGTATTTATGAGACACAGTTATCTTTAAGGCTCTACTCCAAGTTAATATATATTTGAGGTTTTTGAGCTTAAACAAATGGGCAAAACATGTTTATATTCCAGGGGGAGTTCTCATTTCTTCGTTGTTTTTCCAGTTGTAGTGACTTCAATATATGTGCGCATTTTATTTCAATTGTTTTGTGTCAATGTTTTGTTTCATATGTCAGAAATTGCAAAAAGAATCAGTGATTTAGAACTTTTCCAAATAGAATTTTAAAAGAGACACTTGAAATTTTGTGACATCTAGGAATGGGCAGGTCTTCATAATGGAGGTGGTAGCAGAATAACAGACATTGTTTGACGTGATTTTAATTCTTCCTCCTCTTGCCTTACTATTTCCAATGGTATTACTTCAAAGTCTTTAGTGGAAAGAAAGTATTTTTGTCTGTATAAACTCAGAATTTTTGGTTTAATTGGGACACATTACACATTCATATTTCATTTTAACTCAAAAATCTTCTTTCCTTCATTTAAAATCACAGATGTGAATTTATAATGCTAAAGTAGCATCTACTAATTTATATGAAATGGTACAAATTATTTTCACTTAACATTATATGTAATATAGAGTGTAATAATAATAATGAGTAATAGAGTATGTAACAATTGACTTTGGGGAAAGTAAATTACAGTGGATTTTGTGAGATACTGAGTAATAATAAAACTTATATTTGATTCTATTAAAAAATTCCAAGTTATATCTAAAAATAACTTATAAACTAATGCTGAAAATATAATATTGTTTATTAGAAAAAGCCAGAAGTTTCCATAAGCTTGCTTTTTAAAAATTGTCTTGAATCTGGGCTTTGGTGGCTCAAGACTTGTAATCCTAGCTACCCAAAAGTCTGAGGTCTGAGGATCGTGGTTCAAAGCCAGTCTGGGCAAGAAAGTCTGTGAGACACTTATCTCCAATATATCTCTTGAAAACTAGAAACGGCACTGTGGCTCAAGTGGTATAGTGCTATCCCTGAGCTGAAGAGCTGAGGGACAGTGCCCAGGCCCAGCATTCAAGCCACACGACAGACAAAAAATTGGCATGAATTTTTACTTTATTATTTCATGATTTTTTAATGTGAACATACAGAGGGTTTTAAAATTACATGAAGAAAGTAATGAGTACATTTCTTATCAAGCATTGTTGCCTCCTCCCTTGTTTCCCCTTTCCAACTCATCCCATCTCCCTTTATGCCCCCCTAAACCGCCCCCCCCCGCCAAGTTGTAATTTTCGATTTTCGACATATAGTATTGTACATGTCATTGTTGCAATGGGTCCACCTGTATCCCAATTTGTTTTTCTGTTCCCCCACCCAAATTATATCAACATCAAATACAGTGAAAATAGAGGTTAAACCATGGGGGAGGGACATACAAAGCAACAAAGAAATCATCTGGTAAATATGCTAGAAACAATAGCAAGAAAGAAAAACCATTTGAGTCCTTATCTTGGTGTTCATTTCACCTAACATCAACTTGTCTGACAGTTTGTGTTTATCTCCGACATATATTAGTTATTGCAATAAAGGAAACCATGGAACCTATGTTTCTTTGGGCATGTATTACTTCACTTAATACAGTTTTTTCCATGGCTTACCATTTCCTAACAAACGGTTCAATGCCATTTTTTCTGATGAAGGCATAGAATACATTTGTGTATATATATATATACCATATTTTCTTGATCCATTCATCTACTGAGGGGCATCTGGGTTGGTTCCATATCTGAGCTACGGTAAATAATGCTGCAATAAACATAGTTATGCTGATAGATTTAGTATTGTCCTTTTTTATGATCATTTGGATAAAAGCCCAAAAGTGGGATTGCTATGTCATGGGGGAACTCTATGTGGAGTCTTTGGAGGAACCTCCACAATACTTTCCAACGTGGTTATACAACATTACAGTCCCACCAACATCCCGTCCAGCTTCTGTTATAGTACGGTTCTATATTATAGACATTCTAACTGGGGTAAGGTTGTATTTCAGTGTAGTTTAGATTTGCATTTCTTTTATTGCTAGGGAGGTTGAGCATTTTTTCCTGTGTCTATTGGCCATCCTTCTTTGCTCTTCAGAGAGGTTTCTTTTTAGTCTTTAGCCCAGTTATTTATTGGGCAGTTGTTTCTTTGAGGATTTGTTGTTGGGGGATTTAACATTTTGAGTTCCGGGTATATTTTAGATATGAGACCCTTATCTGTTGTATGGCTAGTGAAGATCTTCTCCCAATCCATGGGCTTTCTATTGATCTTGTTAGTTTTGTCCTTTGCCATGCAGAAGCTCTGCAATTTCATGCAATTCCATTTGTCCAACCTTTCTTCGATTTGTTGTGTTTCCAGGTCTCTATTAAGAAAACTTTGTCCTGTGTCAAGGAGACATAGGTTATCTCCTACTTTGTCCTGCAAAGTTTTCAGGGTGTCTGCTTTGACTCTGAGGTCTTTCATCCCTTTGGATTTGATTCTTGCGCAGTGTGATATATTTGGATCTAGGTTTACTTTTCTACAATTGATTAACCAATTTTGTCAGCACCATTTACTGAAGAGGCTGTCTTTCTTCCATTCTAGTTTTCTAGCTCCGTTATCGAAGATTAGGTGGCTATAGGTCTGTTGGTTCATTTCTGGTATTTCAATTCTATTCCATTAGTCCTGAGGTCTGTTCTTGTGCCAATTCCAGGCTGTTTTTATTACTATGGCTTTGTAGTAGAGTTTGAAATTTGGTATTGATATTCCTGCAGCACTGTTCTTTCTGTTAAGGAAGATTTTTGATCTCCCGGGTCTTTTATTGTTCCATATGAATTTTTGGATTGCCTCTTCTATTTTCTTGAGGAATGAGTTTGTAATATTGATATGTATTGCATTGAATTTTTAGATAGCCTAGGGGAGTATTTTCCTTTTCACGATGTTGATTCTTCTAATCCAGGAGCATGGGAAGTTTTTCCACTTTGCAACTTCTGTTTTGATTTCCTTTTTCAGGCTTTTAAAGTTTTCATCATAAAGATCCTTCACTTTTTTTTAATAATTCCTAGGTATTTTATTTTTTGTGGGGCTATTATAAATGGAGTTGCTTTCCTGATTTCAGCCATGCTTTTCTCATTGTTGGCATACAGAAAAGCCATTGATTTTTGAGAGTTAGTTTTTCCCCTGCTTCTTTGTCAATGCTTTGAATCAGCATGAATAATTTCAGAGTTGAGTCGGTGGAATTATTTAAATACAACATCATGTCATCTGCAAATAGGGAGAGTTTTATATCATCTTTTCATATTTGGATCCTTTTATGTTTGCATCCCGTCTTATTGCTGTAGCTAGGCATTCGAATAGTAAATTGACTAGAAGTGGAGAGATTGGGCATCCTTGTCTTATTCCTGAGTTAAGAGGAAATGGCATTATTTGTCCACTATTAAGTATAATGATGTCTGTAGGTTTGTCATACACAGGCTTTATCATATTGAGGAATGTTCCCTGGATTCATAGGTTTTCCAGAGCCTTCATCATAAAGGAGTGTTGGATCTTGTCAAAGGCTTTTTATGCATCTATTGAGATAAGCATGTTCTTATTCTTGTTCTTGTTGATGTGATGAATTATATTAATTGATCTGCAAATATCGAACCAGATTTGTATCCCGGAAAAAAATCCTGTATGAGTTTTTGGAGGAATTGTCAAAGTCATTTGGCCAAAATTTTTTTGAGACGTTTTTCATCAATGTTCATCAAAGAAATGGGTCTATAATTCTTTCTTTGATGAGTCCCCGCTTGGTTTTGGGATGAGGGTTATGATGGCTTCATAGAATGAATTTGGTAGTGAACTTTCCCTTTCAATTTCATTGAAGAGTTGGAGGAGTATTGGTGTGAGCTCTGCTTTGAAGGCATTGTAGAGTTCTGCTGTAAATCCATCTGGTCCTGGGCTTTTCTTAGCTGGGAGGTCTCTTATTGCTGATTCTATTGCTATGCTTGATATGGGCATGTTAATTTGATTTAACTCATCTTGGTTGAGTTTTAGCATGGAAACACAATGGCATGGAAACGGCTAGGAAAAGGTCCATTTCTTCCTGGTTCTTAAACTTATTAGCATAAATGTTTGAGAAATATTCCCTTATAATGTTCTGAATCTTGGTTGCTTCTCATTCCCTTTCTCATCTCTGAGTTCGTTTATTTGGTATATTCTCTTCTTTTTGAAACAATTTGCTAAGAGAATGTCAATTTTGTTATTTTTTTTGGAAGAACCAACTCTTTGTTTTGTTTATTCTTTTAATGTTGTTTTGGGGCTCTAATTCATTTATTTCTGATGTAATTTTAATTACTTCTTTCCATCTACTGGATTGGGGTTTATCTTGCTGCTCTTTTTCAAGGAGGTTCAGATGTCTTATTAAATTGTTGGTTTCAGATCTCTCTAATTTGTTGGTGTAGGACCTCAGAGCTATAAACTTGCCTCTGAGTACTGCCTTTGCTGTGTCCCAGAGAAGCTAGTAATTTGTATGTTCATTATTTTTGAATATCATGAACATTTGCATTTCCTTTCTAATCTCTTCCATGACCCACTGGTGATGAAACAGTGTGTTGTTCAGCCTCCATGTTGTACACGACTTTCTTTGTTGGCTTTTGGTGTTGAGTTTTAATTTTATTCCCTTGGATGATTTTTCTTGGCTCTTACTGTGTTTTTGATGTTTTTTTATGTGTAGGATAACTTTAATGCCTTTATAGGGCTGGATTTGTGGAAATATACTGTTTCAATTTTTCTTTGCTATGTACAGTTTTTATTTGACCTTCGGTTATGAAGGAGAGTTTAGCTGAGTTCGGTATTCTTGATTGATAATTGTTTGTCTTTACCGCATGCATCTCCCATTCCAAGCTCTTCTTGCTTTAATCGCCTCTGCTGAGAAATCTGGGGTGATTCTAATTGGTTTGTGTTTATAGGTGATTGTTCTTTTCTCCTTGAGAACTTTAAGGATCCTTTCCTTGGTCTGAATTGATCCTGTGAAGATTATAATCTGACTGGTGGGATATCCTGCTCTGGTCTGGTCGATGTGGGGTTCTATAAGCTTCTTATATCTGAATAGGCATATCTTTTTGCATGTTTGGGAAGTTCTCTGCTAGGATTCTGCTAAATAAATTTCCTAGACCTTTAACTTCTTTTTCTAGGCGCTCCTCTACACCCATTGTCCTCAGATTATGATTTCTGATAGTGTCTTCCAAATGTTACATAGATCTATCATATTTATTAGATTTGTCTTGGATACTTGCATGTTCTTTCTCTATAATATCTAGGCTGTCTGCAATCCCCGAGATTTAATCTTCTGCATGGCCTAAACTACTACAAAGACTTTCTACTTTGTTTTTTCTTTCTTTTCCTTCTAATTGTTTGGCTTGGATGGCTTCAAATTCTTTGTTGGAGCTTTGTTTTGGATCTTGAATGAACTTTACTTCCTTAATTTGATGTTCAGTGTTTATTCTCAAATCACTTAGTTGACTGGTTATGGTTTCCCTGGACACCCATTCTTTCTATTGGCCTCCATTCAGCATTCCATTTGTGGTCTACCTCAATTTTTTCAGCTGTCTATTTATGGATTCCATGAATGTCTTTATTGATCTTTGTCTATTCTCATCCTGCTCTCTCAATCCCTGTATTATTCTTTGATTAGTTTCATCACGTTCACGCAATTCCTGTAATTCTCTATGACTGTGCTCAGCATGCTCACACATTTCCTATATTTCTCTTTTACTCTTCTCAACATGCTTATGCAATTCCTGCATTAATTTTTAAGTAGCTTCCTAATGCTCACAAGATTCCTGTATTAATCTTTGGTTTGCCTCCTCTCGCTCCCTACCATGCTCACACTGAGTCTTGTGCAAGTGTTCAATCATTTCATTCACCATGTTTACCAGTAGTCTTTATACAGCTTTTTGGGAACTCCTCTGGATTATTCATTATCTATTTTGTCACCTGATTATCATGAGTGGGAGGTCAGATACCTGGACTTGCCTTTTTCTTGTGCTTTTCATCTTGTTCTGCACATTTGGTATGAAAGAAACACCAATTTTGAGGAATTCCGGGAAGATGGTGGAGGAGAAGCAGGAATCTGAACAAGCTCTCAAATAGAAAGCAGTTTTAGAGTTCCAGTGAACAGTCATAAGCCAGAGAATCATACCAAGTGTGCCATCACAGAACAGAGTTAGAAAAGAGAGGGGAAGCCAAGACAAGGAGACACATCTAAGCGCCTGCCAGCAGCCGCCGCCGCGGCGGCATGGTCGCAGTGGCGACTGCAGCCGCGGCCATACCTGAGCGCTCACACAGAGAGTCCGGGATGAAGGAGCCAGATGAAGCGGGCAAACGGATTCTACTCAACAACAGCAAGAACTGACAAGGAGCAGACAACTTCATCCTGCAGTTTGCAGACCAGAGACGACCCAGGAACCAAGACTCTGCATGAGTAGAAGCCTGACGTCCTCACTCCTTCTCAGGGAGCAGAGGAAGGAAAGCCAGCCCTCCCCCCTCAGTACCGGAGATCTCCATCTTGGATACCGACAAAACTCGGAGGAGCTGCTAGCTCCAACTCAGGCCTTGGAATAAACTAGAGTCATTTAGCAGGTCACAAGAACTTAACAGTGGCATGACCTGCCAGACTCAGCTACATCCAGGGAAAAGTCACCCAGGTCAGGCGCCAGCCATAGGAATGGCTTCACTCACTGGGTAATCAGAGCCAGAGGCTGCCCCTCCCTCTAGCAGCCTCCACAATCAATTGAAAAACAGAAACCCTGAGTATGGCTCCAGGCTGGATTCTGAGTTTTTCACAAAATAGCCCCAGGGAAAAGCTACTGTTTGTTGAAAGGCCTCAACTCTATCCAGAACCTAGCCACATCACTGCATCCCCCCTCTTTTCTGATTCTCAAAGCAGATCACCCTCCCATTAAACTAACCTGGGAGGGGGATCTCAAAAACTTGGGTAAAGCAGAGCATTTTTCTGCCTGTTTGAACAAACTGACTTAAGAAACCAATCAAGCCACAGGACCTCAAGCAGACCAGAGACTCCAACAAGAGGCTGGTTACAGACACAAGGGAGATAAAAGATTTTTTCCCACCCCTCCCCCCAAAAAATCAAAAAAAAAAATCAAAGAGCTTTTTTCTTCTTCTTCTTCTTTTACTTTTTTTTTTTTTCTTTTTTGGTAACTCATATATAATTTTTTTTTCTTTTCTAAAACTTTTATTAATCTTTAATTTTTGCTTTTCTTGAAAAAACATTGTTTTCCAGTAATTTTTTTTTTGCTTCTTATAATTTTTATTTTAGGGATCCATGAATGTGTGTTTTTCTTTCTTTTCTTGTCTTATTTCTCTTTTTTCTTTTTAAATTATCTTTCTGTTTTTTTGTTTAGCTCTACTGAAATTCTGATCTTTTTTTCTCCCTTTCTTATTCTTTTCACCTTTTCCTCTCTTTTTTTCTTCTTTATGTGACTTAACTCTTGTCAGGTACATCCTCAGATAAACCAGTAGTTAAATACTAGACCCTATCCTCCATTGTGTAGACACTTAATCCACAAATTTATTACTCAATTCAAAACCTCTGAGACTTAAATTCCTTAATAGCAGTACTACCTCTTTATACCTATATAATATTTTAGGCATTTTTTTAAATTTTTCACATCTCCTCTATGTCCCTCCCCTTCTCTCAATATATTCAAGTTCCTCTCTAAATAGTTTTAGAATCTCCATAATATTAATAATTTTTACTTTTCTATTTTTTCTGGTCTCTTTTCATTTCCTTTCCCTTTCTTCTTTTTTTCTCTCTCTCTACTTGCATCCTACCAACCTATTTCTTGCATTGAGATTAGGACATAATTAACTCACCCTGTGCCTCCCCACACCAATCTATTACTACTTTTACCCACATCTCTCCCTAACACTAATAATTTCTGGATTTCCAAATTCTTCTCCGCAGATAGAAGCCCATGAACATATAGTTATTTGATGTTGAATAGATGTATTTGTTGAACTAGATTGTATCTGTAGATAGTTGACTGTACAAATTCAGACTTTGGATGATGCTTTCCTTAAGATAGTGTTCTAGCACAAAACTGGTGCTATTTTCATCTCAAATGGGCAGAGTAAGCCGGAAAAACACAAGAAAAATGGCAAATCCGGGTATGTCAATTCGCAATCTTGATAATTAGGGGTCAGAACAGATAATGAATAATCCAGAGGAGAGTTCCCAAATAGCTCTACAAACACTGCTGCCAAACATGATAAATAAAAAGTTTGAAAACATACAAAAGACTCTGTATGAGCGTGATAGGGAGAGAGAGGAGGCAATCCAAAACTTTATACAGGAATATCATAAGCGTGAGTAAGCTACTCAAAAACTGATACAGGATTTGCGTGAGCAGCTTGAGAATACTCAAAGTGAAAGTGAGGAATGGCCTGAGCAGGCTGAGAACACTCAAAGAGAACTGCAGGAATCCCACGAATGGGAGGAAGCTAATCAACGAGTAATACGGAATTGAGAGAGCAGGAAGAGAATACACAAAGATCACTAAAGGCATTCATGGAATCCCTTAACAAAGAGCTGAAGGAAGTCAGGGAGACAACAAAGGGAATGCTGAATGGAACCCAACAGAAGGAAGGGGAGTCCAAAGAAACCATACCCAATCAACTAGGTGATTTGAGAACAAACACTGAACACCAAATTAAGGAAGTAAAAAAGCTCATACAAGACCTAAAACAGAGCTTCAACAAAGAATTTGAAGCCATCAAAGCTGACAAATTAGAAGGAAAAGAGATAAAAAAAAAACACAAAGTAGAGAGTCTTGACAGCAGGTTAGACCATGCAGAAGATCGAATCTCAGGGATTGAAGACAGCCTAGATATTATAGAGAAAGAACATACAACCATCCAAGACAAGTCCAAGAAATATGATAGATCTATCCAACACTTGGAAGACACCATCAGAAGGCCTCATCTAAGGATAATGGTTGTAGAGGAGCACCTAGAAACAGAAATTAATGGTCTAGGAAATTTGTTTAATAGGATCCTAGCAGAGAACTTCCCAAACATACAAACCATAGGCCTATTCAGATACAAGAAGCTTTTAGAACCCCAAATAGACCAGACCAGAATAGGACATCCCACCATCACATTATATTCCACACAGGATCAACTCAGATCAAGGAAAAGTTCCTTAAAGCTGTCAAGGAGAAAAGGTTATTCACCTATAAAGGGAAACCAATGAGAATCACCTCAGATTTCTCAGCAGAGACAATCAAAGCAAGAAGAGCCTGGAATGATGTATGCCATGCCCTAAAAACAAACAACTATCAACCAAGAATACAGTACCCAGCTAAAGTCTCCTTCATAACTGAAGGCCAAATAAAAACCTTCCATAGCAAAGAAAAATTGAAGCAATACATCTCCACCAAACCAGGCCTACAAAGGATTCTTAAAGATGTCCTACACATAGAAAACCAACAAGACCACAATAAAAGCCATGAAACTTCACCCAAACTGAGAATCCTAGAACCATAGGAAGAACCCAGTTTTTGCAGCCCCCAAGAAGGTGGATAACATGGCAGGAAGTCACAAATGCCAATCAATCCTATCTAACAGATATCTACCAAATATTTCACCCAGCAGCATCAGAATAAATGTTTTTCTCAGCAGCACATGGAACGTTTTCTAAAATAGACCACATTTTAGGCCACAAAGCAAACTTGTCTAAATTCAGAAACATTGAATTTATACCTTGCATTCTCTCTGACCACAAGGGAATTAAATTAGAACTCAACACCAAAAGCCACCAAAGAAAGTCCGGTATCACATGGAGGCTGAACAACACATTGCTGAATAATGAGTGGGTCATGGAAGAGATTAGAAAGGAAATTCAAATGTTCATGCTATTCAACAAAAATGAACACACAAATTACCAGCTCCTCTGGGATACAGCAAAGGCAGTACTCAGAGGCAAGTTTATAGCTCTGAGCTCCTACATCAACAAATTGGAGAGATCTAAAACTAACAATTTAATGACACATCTAAACCTCCTTGAAAAAAAGCGGCAAGATAATCCCCAATCCAGTAGATGGAAAAAAATAATTACATATAAATCAGAATTAAATGAATTAGAATCAGAAAAAAACTGTAGAAAGAATCAACCAAACAAAGAGTTGGTTCTTCGAAAAACTTAACAAAATTGACAGACCCTTAGCAAATCTAATCAGAAGAAGAAGAGAACACATCCAAATTAATAAACTCAGAGATGAGAATGAAAACATCACCACAGAAACAACTAAGATTCAGAAGATTATAAAGGAATACTTCTCAAACCTTTATGCTAATAAGTTTGAGAACTTGACAGAAATGGACTTTTTCCTAGCAAATATTGACATGCCAAAACTAAACCAAGATGAGTTAAACCATTTTAACAGGCCCATAGCAAGCATTGAAATAGAAACAGCAATAAGAGCCCTCCCAGCTAAGAAAAGTCCAGGACCAGATGGTTTTACAGCGGAATTTTACAAGGCCTTCAAAGCAGAGCTCACACCAATACTCCTCCAACTCTTCAATGAAATTGAAAGAGAAAGCTCACAACCGAACACATTCTATGAAGCCATCATAACCCTCATCCCCAAACCAGACAGGGACTCATCAAAGAAAGAGAATGATAGACCCATTTCTTTGATGAACATTGATGAAAAACTTCTCAACAAAATTTTGGCCAATCGAATTCAACAATTCATCCAAAAAATCACCACACGATCAAACAGGATTCATTTCAGGGATGCAAAGCTGGTTCAATATACACAAATCAATTAATATTATTCATCACATCAACAGGAGCAAGAATAAGAACCACATGGTTATCTCAATAGATTCAGAAAAAGCATTCGACAAGATCCAACACCCCTTTATGATGAAGGTTTTGGAAAAATTAGGAATCCATGGAACATTCCTCAATACAATAAAGAATGTATATGACAAACCTACAGCCATCATTATACTTAATGGTGAAAAACTAAAGCTATTTCCTATTAACTCAGGAAAAAGACAAGGATGTCCACTCTCCACTTCTCTTCAATCTAGTATTAGAATGCCTAACTACACCAGTAAGACAAGATGCAGACATAAAGGTATAGAAATAGGGAAAGAAGAAATAAAACTCTCCCTCTTTGCAGATGACATGAGATTGTACTTAACGAATCCCATAGACTCCACTCCCAAATTACTCAGGCTGATTGAAAACTTTGGCAAAGTAGCCGGTTTTAAAATTAACCCCAAAAATCAATGGCTTTTCTCCATGCCAACAATGAGAAAGGTGTGGCTGAAATTAGGAAAGCAACTCCATTTGTAGTAGCCCCACAAAAAATAAAATACCTAGGAATTAAATTAACCAAAAAGTGAAGGACCTCTATGATGAAAACTTTAAACTCTTGAAAAAGGAAATCAACACAGAACTTAAAAAATGGCAAAGCCTCCCATGCTCCTGGATTGGAAAGATTATCGTGAAAATGGCAATAATTCCCAAGGCTATCTACAAATTCAACGCGATACCTATCAAAATTCCAATCTAATTCTTGAAGACAATAGAAGAGGCAATCCAAAAATTCATATGGAACAACAAAATACCCCGAATAGCAAAAACGCTCCTTAACGGAAAGAACACTGCTGGAGGAATATCAATACCAAATTTCAAACTCTACTATAAAGCCATAGTAATCAAAACAGCCTGGTATTGGCATAAGAACAGACCTCAGGACCAATGGAATAGAATTGAAAACCCAGAAATGAACCTACGGACCTAGAGCCATCTAATCTTCGATAAGGGAGCTAAAACAATACAATGAAAGAAAGACAGCCTCTTCAGTAAATGGTGCTGGCAAAATTGGTTAACTGCTTGTAGAAAACTAAAGCTAGATCCTTATATATCACCCTGCACCAGAATCAACTCCAAATGGATCAAAGACCTCGAAGTCAAAGCACACACTCTGAAAACATTACAGGATGGAATAGGATAAACCCTAGGTCTCCTTGGCTCAGGTCGAAATTTTCTGAATAGACACCCGGAAACACAGCAAATCAAAGAAAGTTTGAACAAATCGGATTGCATAAAGTAGCAGAGCTTCTGCATGGCAAAGGACATAGCTAGGAAGATCAATAGAAAGCCCACGGATTGGGAGAAGATCTTTACTAGCCATACAACGGACAAGGGTCTCATATCTAAAATATACTTGGAACTCACAAAATTAAACCCCCAAAAACAGATCCTCAAAGAAACAACTGCCCAATACATAAGTGGGCTAAAGACGTAAAGAGAAACTTCTCTGAAGAAGAAAGAAGGATGGCCAATAGACACATGAAGAAATGCTCAACATCCCTAGCCATAAAAGAAATGCAAATCAAAACAACATTTAGATATCACCTCACTCCAGTTGGAATGGCAAAAATCACGAAGTCTAACAACAACAGGTGCTGGAGAGTATGTGGACCGAAGGGAACCTTACTTCATTGTTGATGAGTATGTAAACATGTTCAACCACTTTGGAAAGCAGTATGGAGGTTCCTCAAAAGAATTCACATAGAGCTCCCCTGTGACCCAGCAATCCCACTTTTTGGCATTTACCCAAATATTTACAAAGAAGACCACACTAAAGCTACCAGCACAACTATGTTTATTGCAGCATTATTTACCATAGTTAAGATATGGAACCAACCCAGATGCCCTTCAGTAGATGAATGGATCAAGAAAATGTGGTATATATACCCAATGGAATTCTATGCCTCCATCAGAAAGAATGAAATTGCCCCAATTGTTAGGAAATGGAAAAACTTGGAAAAAATTATGTTAAGTGAAGTAAGCAAGGCCCAAAAAACACAGGTCCCATGGTTTCCCTTATTTGCAATATCTAGTATATGTATGAGCCAAGCCGAAAAGGTCAGATAATGTGATGTTAGGAAAATGAACCCTTAGATATGTATTTTAATGTTTTTTTTTTTCTTTCATGCATGTGTTTCTAACACATTTATAAGATTATTTCTTTCACTATATTTGATGTGAGTATAACTTGTGGAGTAGAAGGGGAAAAACAAGTTGTTTAAGGATTCAGGTGTACCTGTTGCAACAATGAGAAGTACAAATTTTCATGTCAAAAACGAGCTTTACAATGTTGGTGGGGGTTGAGGGGGGGAAGGATTGAATGCGGGGGAGGGGGGAGGCTGGGAAGAGAGGTGAAGTGTAAGCAAAGGAGTAGGCTGCAATGCTTGGTAAGTAATGTATGCATTATCCTGCCAATGTAATTGTAACCCCTCTGTACAGTATGTTCACAAATAAAATAAAATAAAAAATAAATAAA
This sequence comes from Dipodomys merriami, assembly GCF_024711535.1. NCBI lineage: Eukaryota > Metazoa > Chordata > Mammalia > Rodentia > Heteromyidae > Dipodomys > Dipodomys merriami. The sequence continues at coordinate 288,046 of NW_027206038.1, forward strand.
AAGAAACACCAATTTTGTACTTGAACACTATTTTAAGGCAAGCATCAACCAGAGTCCTGTAGTTGCATAATCAAAATGGCTGCAGATAAAATCTAGTTAAACAGATATAATCTATTCAACATCAAACAACTTTGTATTAATTGGCTACAAACAGCAAAAAAGGATTTGGCAAAGCAGAAATTATTAGCTTTAGGAAGAAATGTGGGGACCAATAGGTCTAGAGGGATGTGGAGAGGTAAAAGGAGAGTAAATTTAACCAAGTCCTAATCTTAGAAAGGGAAATGTATTGGACAGAATGATAGGAAAGAGATTAAAAAATAAACAAGTAAATTGGAAAAACAAAAATTAAATTTAAGAAGTGAAACACTTAAGAATTATGGAACTTTAAAGAAATGATATCGAGAGAAGAAAAGGATAGGATGACAGTAGAGAAGGGATAGAAAGGAAACATGAAAATTTAAAAATTAAAAAAAATTAAATTAGTTATCTGATAATTATGTAGGTTTAAAGAGATAATACTGCTCTTAAAGAAGTTAAGCCTAAGAAGTTGTGAATTGAGTAATAAATTTCTGGATTAAGTATGTACACAATGGGGGATAAGGTCTAATCATTGATGATAGGTATATGTCTGGGGATGAGAAGAACAGCAATTAAGTCATGCAAAAAAAAAAGTAAGAGAAAAAATGAAAACAATAAAAAAGGACCAAAAGGTCAAAAGAGATTAAACAAACACACACATACATACATACACACACACACACACACACACACACACACACACACACACACACACCAATAATAAAAATTATGACAAAAAAAGATCAACAGAAAACACTTTAAAAAATAAAAGTTAAAAAAAAGTTTCAAAAAAGAGTTCCTTGATTTTTTTTTGGGGGGGGGGGTGTGAATGGGAAGACGTGTATCTCCTCTGTGTCCATAACCAGTTTCTTGGTGGATTCTCTGGTCTGCTTGTGAAGTTTGGTTTTCCTATGGCTTGATTGGTTTCTTAAGTCTGTTTGGGCAGGCAGAAACTGCTCTGTGTTAGGCATGATTTTGTGATCCTCTTCCCAGGCTAGTTCAGTGGGAGGGAGATCTACTTTGAGTATCACAAAAGAGAGAGATGGCTGTTTCCTCTAGTAGGGAGATGCTGTGATGAGACTAGGTTCTGGGTAGGGTTGAGTCCTTTCAGCAAACAGTAGCTTTTCCCTGAGGTGCTAGCTCCTCACAGAGCCCAGCTTCGAGCCTTTCTTGGGGTTTATGTTTGCTGAATTTCAATTGTTTGTCTAGGCCGCTGTAGGGAATGGCAGCCTCTGGCTGACATCATAAACCTATTGTGACCTATTGTGTCATCATAAACCTATTGTGACTTCATCACCATTATGGCATCACCAACTAATTATACCATCAAAATATTATTATAACTTGATATTGTGATGTCATATTGCCATTGTAATATCACTGTCCCATTGGGTTTTTAAAACCTATTATGACTATAACATTTTACAAAACTTGTGGCCTTTGAGAATACTAACTTGTGAACTTGTATACTTATGATGCATAAAACACAAGACAATCCAATGAGGCACATTGAAGATAACTTTATTTACACTAGAAATGGGCCTGCATTTACCTTGTCCTGGGCTGTACACTCTGTGACAGACCAGGCCCAACCACCAAATCTCAGATGTCGAATGGGTAGCCCAGCACATAGTTAATTGGTTTACAAACCACCAACCCCCCAAATTATCATCTCCATACTCCAAACTTCAATAGGTAAGGCTTTTTCCTTTTCCCTTTCCCCCTCCCTCTTTATAGATCTTTCCTTCATTTCCCTTTTTTCCTTCCATCACTCCCTTCTTCTCTTTAGGCCTCTCCACTATCCACAGGCCTCCACTTCTCTGGCCTGGTGGCCAATCGACACCCTTCCCCTACTGTTCTCCCTCAAATTCCTCTTCTCCCACGTCTTTCCCCAACTGCTGTCTCACCACTTCCTTCCTTCCAGGTCTTCCATTGATTTTCTTCAATTGCATTGCTCAGACCATACAGCCTATATATAGGTTGAACCCCTCCATCACTCAAGTGGGTCTTCTGCCAAACAGTTTTGAACCATCACTTCACAAACTGCCCGTTCCCCAATCCCTTCTTCACAGCTCATCATGTGAGGATGACATCCTACTCCCTCCAACAGCATATACCCTGCCCACTTGGGTGGCATGCCCCATGCATTCCAGTGGCCCAGGTCATGGGGCCACATTGATTAGTGGACCCTGCTCATTATTAGGAAGATGCTGCTTTATACATCAACCACTGCTTTTCATGTCCAATCAATTCCTTGATTCCTTCTTACCAAATCCTAAAAATTCCCTTCTCTCCACCCAATGAACAGGCTTAAAAGGTAAATTTAATAGAAAAAAATAAATTATAGAAACATACTAGTTAGCCCTAATTAACACTTAGTAAGTCTTATTCTTAAAGGATTCTCTGTCTCTGAATAGTCCATCTTGCAGCCTACTCTGTATATTGGTCCACTACCTATTCCACTTGAGACTGATGGATCCACTGCTGTTTTCCTGCTAATTTAATAGCTGACAGTGAAGATAGCACCACCAAGTAAGGTCCTTGCCACTTCAGTACCAATTTAGGACCATGATGCATTTTACCCACTCCAGTGGTCCAAGCAAGAAAGAGTGGGTGGAGTTTCTTTTTTTTCTTTTTTCAACTCCATTTCTTAGTTTATTTCACTTACCTGTGGTCTAGTTTTTGAATTTATTTCTGAAGTGAGACTTGCTATAGAATAAACTAAATTTCTCTCCCCAAAGAAATTTTCCTTCCAACTGGATTTAATTTCTTAATTGATATTTGAAATTTTTATTTTCATCCTGATTATTTTTAAATACTTTTTATAGTTATTATCTTTAAGTAGTTGTACAAAGAAGTTCCCATTCTACAAAACAGTACACAAATACAAGGTGTCTGACAACATTGTCACCTATCCTTTGTAACCTTTCCCTTCTCGCATCGTTTTTGTAAAAATTGAGATAGGTGATTACATATATTTCACATATTTCACAGTATTGTGGACTTGTGATATTTAGTTAAAGTCACAACCACATTTTAACCTTGACAAGGCACATTATTGTTATGATGGTCTAAAGTATGTTAGTTCTATGAGCTTTGACAATCCAAATTATTTTTCCCACCTCTAGTGATGTTTACATTTTTTTCCTTTTGCTTAATGTAGGCTATTCCCTCTTTCCCTGTTTCCCTCTCATTCCTCCTTTCCCATCAGTATTTGGGTTGCTTAGTTATTTTTCTTCTATGTCCAGTGCAGCTCATGGACCCCTTTTTGTATGTTGTTCCATTTCTCACTTATTGTGTTCCTCCTCCTGGCTTCCCTCCATTGCGTGCATATTTCTACCATCTACATGGTCAAGAACATGGAGTCATTAATGGTGATAAAACAAAATTAGTGGCTGTCCTTTGTTTCTCGAGTCCTGTTTACTTTGTCATAACTTCTTGCATTTTGCTTTAGCATTCACGTATCAGGTAGACACTGTCCCGTTTGTCTCATTGTTCATGGCTTACATCAATCGAATAATTTGGTCTAGTTCTATCCATTTCCCTGCAAATACCATCATTTTGTCCTTTTTAATGGCTTCATGGTATTCCGTTGTATATAGGTCCCACAATTTTTGGATCCGCTTATCACTTATTGCTCATGTGGGTGGTTTCAAATCTTGGCTATTGTGAACAGTGCTGCAATAATCATAGATGTGTGTGTGTTCCTGTTGTTCAGAGTAGATGCCTAGGAGTAGTATGGACAGTTCATAAGAGAAGTCGATATTTAGCTTTCATATGTACCTTCAGACTGCTTTCCAAAATGGTTGTATTAGTATACATTCCCACTAGCAATGCAGTAATCTTTCTTTCTTTGTATCCCTTCCAGCATTTGTCATTGGGTGAATTTAGGATGTGGGCCATTCTGACTGGGGTAAGGTGCTATCTCAGAGTTGATTTTATTTGCCTTTCCTTACAGCCAGGGATAATGAACATTTCCTCATGGCTTCTTTACCGTTTTTATCTCTTCTTCTGAGAAGTCTCTCTTTAGCTCCCTTGACCACATCAAGATTGGTTTGTTATGTTTGTGAAGGGTTAGTTTATTGAGTTCACCATATGTAATGGATATTAGACCCTTGTATGATACATTGCTAGTAAATATTTTTCCCATTTCTTCCCATTTCCTGGTATTCTCTATGATTCCTTTTTTTAGGCTTTTATAGTTTTCATGAAATAGACCCTTTACATCTTTGGTTAGGTTAATTCCTAGATACTTTTTTTAGGTTATTGTGAATGGAGTTGTTTCCTTGATTTCCCTTCTTACTTGTACATTGTTGACATACAGAAAGGCGACTGATTTTTGTGGGTTAATTTTGTATCCTGCTACTTAGCCAAATTGGTTTATAAGCTCTAAGAGTTTGGGGATGGAGCTTTAGGGATCGTTATCTTATAAAATATTGCTATCTACATAAAGAGATAGTTGATCTTCTTCCTGTCCTATGTGGATCCATTTAATGTCTTTTTCTTGCCTTATTGCTCTGGCTAAGAATTCCAGATCTACATTGAAGAAGAGTGGAGAGAGTGGGCATCCTTGCCTTGTTCTTGTTTTTAGGGGAATTGGTTGTAGGTTTTTCCAATTAAGTATAATATTGGACTTTCATCTGCCATGTAAGGCTTTTATTATCTTATGAAATGTTCCTTCTATTCATATTTTTCTAGAGCTTATGAATGAGTGCTGAATTTTATCAAAAGCCTTTTCTGCATCAATGGAGATAATCATGTGGTTCTTGACCTTGAATCTGTTGAGGTTATGGATTACATTTATTGTCTTACATATGTTAAACCATCCCTGAATCTCTGGCATGAAGCTTACTTGGTCATAATGTATGATTTTTTCAATATATTTCTGGATTCTGTTGGCGGCAATTTTATTGAGCATCTGTCTTAATCAAAGAGGTTGCTGTGTAGTTCTTATTTTGTTTGGTCTTTGCCTGGTTTGGGGATGAATGTGATATTGGCTTCTTAGAATTAGTTTGGGATTACTCCCTCTGTTTCTATTTCTCTGAAGAGCTTGATGGTTGTGGGTATTAGTTCCTCTTTAAAGGCCTTTTACAATTCTGTAGTGAATCCATCAGATCCTGGGCTTTTCTTGTTGGAAGATTTCTGATTATCTCTACTATCTCATTGTACGTTATTGAAATGTTTAATTGATTTATTTCTTCTTAGTTCTGTTTAGGCAATTTGTATTTCTTTTTTTATCAGGCAGGAAAATAATTTTATTTACTGAACTGCTGCCCACACCATGCATGGTGGAGACACATGACTGAAAAGAAAGGGGGGTGACCCACCTCTGGCCAGGACTTATGTAGGCCAGGGACAGGAAGGGATGTGTCCAGGTGGGGAAAAGGTATGGCCACACTGGATCTGAATGTGACCTCAGGGTCTGGGACCCTCCTAAGGTCAGATGGGACTCTAGTGACCAGAGGTGGCCCAGGATGTGACCTAGCAGGAAGGGAAGGGAACTGCTTCTGGGTCTGCCAGTTACCTATGTAACAGATATTGGGTGGAAACTTAGCCAAGAAGTGGGGAGGTGTCCCTCTTCAAACCTTACATCCCAGCCTATTGATAATTATGAAAAAGGTAGAAGATTCTCTCTAGCTACTTCCTCTTTGCAAGCGGTGTCATCAGTAGGCATAAAAGGCTGAGATGTGATCCCCTGTGGGAGAAGACAGCAAGAAACAGTTGTCACTTGGGCAATGAGTCCTTAGATGAAGTCTGGAGGAGGCAAGTCTCTTGGACGAAGTATGGCGATGTCTCATGAGGCATTGAGGGACTGAAAAAATACTAGAGAGAAAATAAATGGCAAGAGGAAGGACTTGGGGCTGAAAATGATGGTAGAAATTTCCCTAGCTACTTCTGACATCTGCCAACTAGGTAGAGAAGAAGTCAAGTGACAAAGGCAAGAAGATAAATTCCTGTCCAGTTGAAAGGTAGAGATATATGGACATTAGATGGGCAGTCTTCTTTCTTCTATTGACCTCCTGGCTCTGCTTTGTCTTGAAAGGGGAGGCAGAAAATGGCTGATGTGATATCATCTCCTCTTACTCCTCTTTATGTTCCCTTGTTCCCCAGACTGGCTGACTCTAGGTGCTCATTGCTGGGATGGTTTGTCCCAGATGGTATTCAAGGAAGTTGAACTCAAGGCCTGGGCACTGTCCCTGAGCACTTCTGCTGAAGGCTAGCATTCTTCCATTTTGAGTTATAGAAACACTTGCAGTGTTTTCTGGTTAGAGATAAGAGGTTCGAGCTTCCAGACTGCCTCTTTGCAGGTTAGTTGTCAGATGGATTCTTAGGGATTTTTCAGCCCAGGCTGGCTTTGAATTGCAATCTTTACCACAAAAGCCTTTTGTTATTTCCCATTATAGCAACAAGGAGATCAAATAGAATAAGTAGAGCTTACCTGGTCCTTATTAAGAACTGACCAACAAATATTCTGCAATTACAAAATTGTTAGATGGGAGAATCTTAGCACACATTTACTAATATGCTTGCTTTGCATGCATGAGGCCCTGGGTTCAATTCCTCAGCACCACATAAGCCAAAAGAAAAAAGCCAGAAGTGGCTCTGTGGCTCAAGTGGTAGAGCACTAGCCTTGAGCTCAAGAGTTGAGGGACAGCACCCAGGGCCAGAGTTCAGGCCCCACAATCGCACCCCCCCAAAAAAAAAAGTGTCATGTAGTCAGTTCTAGATTATACAACACAAAACCAAAAAGGCAAAACTCAAAACCTAAAATTTTTGACAACAATGTTTAGACATCTTTGCTAACAAAGCACATCAGACGGTTGGGCCTCAGTTACCAGGGTCTGTGAAAAGAGCACCTTGTTAGCAAGACACAATTGAATAGATGGATGGAGGAGAAGTAAGCTTGGTGGAAGTGTCAGGATTGGAGGGGGCCAAAAGTTTAACCCATTATTTGGCCCAGATGGCGAACTCAAGATGGCAAATTTCTAAAAAAATGAAAAGAAAGCATGAACAAAAAATCAAGCCTTGTTTGTCTAGCCTTTTAGAGGGAATCTAGAGGGGATTCCTTGAACCTAGCCCATGTCACACTCTTCAGGGCACAATACAAATAATTGTAGAAAAGAAAGGGAGGGATATAGAAAGTTGGACATGAATAGCAGAGAGCAAAGAGAACCTGATAGTAAGCAGACTTCTGACCATGTACCATTGCAGAGGCAAAAATTGTCTAAATCTGACAACAACATAAAAATATTAGGTGCTCTGCTACCCAGGGAGCACAAAAGGCATCTCAGAAGTGTTTCACAGCTCAGGCATGACTCTCAACACCCCATTAAATGTGTAGGATAGTCAGTCTGGTGAGTGAAGGAGAGATGACAAGGCAGAAGCAGTGTCCCGACTTCTCCCATAGCCCACTAGAGATTAATGGCCATGCCCACAAAACCACGTATCCTTGGCTTCGGAGGTGACCAGCCTTTCGGCTAAAGGCCATAGGAGCTCTGTGGTGTGGTGCCACATCTGAACAGAGATTGAGCAACATAGAGCCATAGAGAGTAATTTCACTCACCAGAGTAGAGAAGTGGTGTGGACGTGGATGTGAAGGCCAGCAATGGTATTGGTGAAAAGTCTCACGTGGTGTCTCAAGGCAGTTTGGTTCACGGAAAGGGGGTGGTTAGGAAATTCTAACATTTCCAAATCAAAAACCCTATCCAAGTCATGGTCCCATATGTAAATTATATTAAAAAGGTAGGTTTCATTCGGTAGCCTATGAAGAGAATGACACACACTATTAAGGTAGGAAAAGACGTTTATTTACTGAACTGCTGGCCCCACCATGCATGGTGGAGAAGCATGGCTGAAAAGAAAAGGGGGGATAGAAATTTCTATTTCTGTAGAAATTCATCCATCTCTGCTAGGTTTTCCTTCCTTTGTGAGTAGAGTCTGGAATTATTTCTTTATGATTGAATGTCTTGGATGTTTGTTGTAATTTTCCCTGTGGTATCTCTGATATTATTGATTTGGGTCTCCTCTCTTATTTTGTTAGTTACTCTTGCCAGTGGTCTGTCAGGTTTATTGATTTTTTTCTTAAAAACAGCTTTTTAAAAATAATCTTATTTATAATTTTCTCAGTCTCTATCTCATTAATTTCAGCTCTTATTTCGATTATCTCTTTCTCCGAGCAACTTTAGGTTCAATTTTTTCTTTTTTCTCTAGCAGTTTTGTTTGCTTCATAAGATTGTTTACTTGGTCTCTGTTTTCTTGATATGTGCACTGAGAACGATAAATTTGCCCCTCAGGACTGCTTTCGCTGGGTCCCATAGGTTTCTTTGTGATGATTCTTCATTTTCACTGAATTGTAGGAACTTTTTAATTTCTTCTTTAATTTCTTCTGTAACCCATGTATTGTTCAACTGAGTGCTGTTTAATTTCCAAGTGTTTAAGTTTTTCCTACTTTATGCCTTGTTACTGAGAACTAGTTTGATTCCACTATGGTCAGATTATGTCGATCCTCTTGTATTTGCTTAAATTCCTTGTATTAACTAAGAAATGATCTATTGTAGAAAAAGTTAGGGGGTTGGCAAGAGTAAGACTCTGCTGGTGTGAATGTCTGTAATTCTAGCTGCTCAGGAGGCTCAGATCTGTGTATTCAGGTTCAAAGCCAGCCCAGGCAGGAAAGTTCATGAAGCTTTTCTGGGGTTGTTCAGCACCAAACCCTGCCTCATGTTTGGGTTTGTTCACCAACTTTGCCACCATGGGCTCGGCTGGGCTGCTTATGCAAGCCGGTATGGAGAGGTCCTCCACCCCACCAGGAGTCAGGTGTTAACCAGTGCTGTTGCCTCAGGTTGGGCTGGGCTGCTTATTTGGGCCAGTATGGAGAGGCACAAAGCGCCATGGGTCTGGAGTTGTTCACTGCAACTGTCCCTGCCCCAGCGACTGCTGCCACCCCAGGATGGTCTGGACTGTTCCTGTGAGCTAGAGCCAAGAAACATTGTGCCCAGAGTCTGAGTGGTTTGCCACTATTGTCAGCTGCTGCTCCAGGTTAGGCTAGGCTGTTTACACCAGCAGGACAGAGGTCCCACGCTGTGAGTATAGGGTCGTCCGCCACCGCTGACAGCTGCTGCTGCTCCAGATTGGGTGGTGCTGATTACACCAGCCACGCAGAGGCGCCATGCCAGGGAGGTTGAGGGGAGTCTTCATGCCAGCTCTGCCTTCTGAGATTTGTTTGTATTCACTGGGTTGGTCCCAGCTCGTGGGAGTCTTCTGGGAGTCTTGGAATGCTTGTGGGTATGTGGTCCTCCGAGGGTCCAGAGATAGACCACTTAAGCAGCCTGGCAAGATGCTCCACCACTTAAGCTGCTCAGCGTGGAGCCCCATCACAATGAAGGGGTGGCTGAAGGTTATTTCCACTTTACTGTGTGTGTAGGTTTTTCCCTTTTCTTTTTTCACTAACTGTACCTCTCTGAGTAATCTCCTTTTTTGTGGGTCACTTGGAGAAACTGAGCATTGAAATATAAACTGTATTTGGTTGGAGAGAGCTGTGGTGTTTACCTGCTGTTCCATCACCATCTTGGCCCCTCCCCTTCAGGTGGAGTTTTTCTTAGGTGGACCGTGGGCCTTAGTTACCAAAGGACAGGTACATAAAAGAATATGTTGTAAAGCCTGCAGATTGTACTTAGACATTTCTGTTCATATAGCCTTCCCAAATTTAGGAACCAAAGGGGTTGGTCTACCCTAAAGTATTTCAAAGGGATTAAATCCTTTAACATAAGGGTTACATCTTGCTCGAAGGAGAGCAAAGTGGAGGAGGCTAACCTAGCCATGGACAGTCTCTGTATTTAATTTAGTTAATTTCCTTTAAGGTTATATTCATTCTTTCAAATGCCTTGAACTCTGAGGTCTATAAATGGATTGTAACTTCCAATTTATTCCTTGAGCCCCACTGGTTTTTGAACAGTTTTATGCAGTTGCCTGGACAAATTTACCAGGGTGCAAATATCTACACAAAAACTGAAAGAAAGCTTGAGCCTGTTTACATTTTTCACAAGTCCAGTGTCAACATTGCCCACATATTACCACTGTTTTTGTTTCTTCCCTTAATCCTAACGACTAGTAACTCTAGAGACACCACTGGTTTTAGAGGGGTCTCCCAAGCTACCTGATCAGCTCAGATGTTTCCCTGTATCTTACGGTCTCTAGGATCTTTAACTCCTGTATAGTACTCTGAACCTTGGAGATTTCTTCCATATTATTCTCCTCCTTTTCTCTCAAACTTGTTTTCATGATCCCACTCTCCTTCTCAATGAGCTCCTTAACCTGCAAGTGTTTTGGCAGGGTCACAGGAGAGTTCCTTTGACTGGCCAACTGCTGCTCCTTCTCACAAATGTGATGTCACAATGGGTTTGTGATGTCACAGTGGTGATGAGGTCACAATGGGTTAGTTATGTCACGAGTTTGTAATATCACAATTATTTGTCCAATTTCAATTGCTCCTAGTTCACCATGAGGACACTGTAATAACCATCAGTGCCCGTATAATCCATGGGAACAGATAGTCATCATGGTTTCTTGGTCTGGACCACCAGAGAGAGGGGTGTATGCCGCTGAAAGGGGCGGGACATGATGTTGAAGGAGATAGGATGTCAAGCCCCACATGGTGAGCTGCCAAGAAGTGATTGGGTATGGACATTTGGGAAGTGATGATTGAAAACTCTTATGTAGGAAACATATTGCAGTGGGGGAAGGGTATGGCCTATATATAGGCTGCATGTTCAAAGCAACAGAAGGGGAGAGAAAAAGGGGAAAGGCCTGGAAGGAAAGAAGTGATGAGACTGCAGGAGGGTAAAGACCTGGGAGGAGAGGAAATTGAGCGAGAGCAGGAGCTGAAGGATGGCACCTGGTCACCTGGATATGGCAGGGCAGGCCTGTCAAGAGTAGAACAGCCTGAAGAGAAGAAGGGAATGCTGGAAGGAAAAAAATAAGACCTGAAATGTAGGACATGTCTGTAATGAAGGAGGATGAAGAAAACCCTTTTCCTTTGAAATATGGAGCTTTGGAGATCATTATTTTTGGGTTTGGTTGTTTGAAGACCAGTTACCAAATGGATGGGCTGCTCTGTGGAGTTCTCAGGGTTCATGGTTGAGGCTGAATTTAGCTCTGGGCATCCAGCCCAGGTCAAGGTAGTCGCTTGTTACAAAATTTATGAGGACAAGACAGGTTTGTGATGTTACATTGCATTAATGATATCACAATGTCAATATGAGGTCAACAAGGGATTGTAATTTCACAATGGTATTGTGGTCACAATGGGTTTCTGAAATAAAACTATATGCCAATTTGAAATAGAATGAAATCACAGAATAGGCAATCACATTGTCTGTAGGACCTCACAATGAATATGTGATGTCATAATGCTATGATGTCATTGTCATTTTGGGATATCACAATGGGCTGATGGTATCCTAACAACAATGTGATCTCACTCTGGGGATGATGTCACAAAGCGTTTGTAATGGTACAATTGCATGCCTGATGTCAGTTGTCCTTTTTCAGAAGTGCTAAGAGGTTGCAACAGATTTGAGATATCACAAGGTGATTGTGATATCACTGTGGATATGTGATGTCACAATGGGTTTGTGATGTCACAGTGGTGATAAGGTCACACTTGGATAGTGATGTCACAATGAATTTGTAATATCACCATTACATATCTAAATTCATTCTACTAAATCACAATGAAGATATGAGTTTACATAAGGAGCAAAAGTCAGAAAGGCCATGGGCTTTGTAAAATATTATGCGGACATAATAGATTGGTGAAAATGCAATAGGGCAGAGATATCCCATTGGCAATGTGATGTTACCATTACATGAGATAGTATTGTTTTGAAGTCACAAATAGTTGGTAATGCTATACAGCTGATGAGGTCACATAGATTTGTGATTTCACAATGGGATGGTGATGTCACAATCTCATGCCAGGTCTCTAATTAACAATAAATCTATAAGTTCACAAGGGATAATGTATCCAAAGGCATATGTTGGCACAAGTGGAATGACTATTAACAGTTTTGTGATGTCAAAATGTGACTCAGTGGTTATGACATCTGGCAGTGTGATGTCACAGTGGTCGTGATGACACAGTGGATTTCTGATGTCATACCTGAAGTATTATGAGTTAAACAATTTATGAACTTAGAGAGGCCAGAGATCACACTGGCAGCATGTCAAAACATTTATGAGGATAAGAGAGACAGTGGGTTAGTGATATCATAATGGAAATGTGATGTCATCAAGGTATTGTGATGCCATAATGGTTATGTGTTCACAATCTATTTCTGATAACACACCTGCCACATTTGAAATAGAAGGAAAACACAGAATAGACATTCCATTTTATCTGTGACATCACAATGACCATGTGATGTCATAATTCTATGATGTCATTGTTGTTTTATGATGTCACGATGGGCTGATGTTGTCATAATGACAATGTGATGTTACACTGGTGATGATGTCACAAAGGTTTTGAGATGTTAAAATGGCATGTCTGATCTCAATTGTCATTAGCTCAAAATGAGGATTTGGGTACACAAAGATCCTGTGATGACACAAAGGCCATGCTTTCTTTCAAAGCTTCTTAGTTCATAAAAGGATTGGGATGTCACTATGTGAGCATGGCGACACAATGGCAATGTGATATCACAATGAGTTTGTGATGTCACCACGGTGATGAGGTCACAATGGGTTAATGATGTCTCATCAAGTTTGTAATATAACAATGACATACAATTTCAATTTCTTCTAATTCACTATGATGATACTGTAATAACCAGTGAGGCCAGAATTACCTGTGGGAGCTGATAATCATTGTAAATTCTTGGCCTGGCCCACCGGATAGTGTGGGGAATACCGCCAAATGTGGAGGTGTCTAGCCTCACATGGTGAGCTGTCAAGAAGTAATTGAATATTGGACAGTTTGGGAAGTGACGGTTGAAAACTCTTAGGCAGAAGACACATTGGAGTGAGGAAGGGTACAACCTATATATAAGTTGCATTTTCAGAGCATTGGAAGGGGACATAAAAATGAGAGCTACCCAGATGGAAGAAAGTGGTGAGACAGCAGGAAGGGAAAAACTTGAGAAGAGAGGAAGTTGAGGGAGAGCAGAAGGTTAGCAAGTGGTCACTGGGGCAGAGTAGGGCAGGCCTATGGAGACTGGAGAGGCCTGAAGGAAGTAGTGGAAGGGAAATAGGGAAAGACCAGGAAGGAAGGACAAGTCTGTAGCGAAAGAGGGAGGAATGGAAAAGTAAAAAGCCTTGCCCATTGAGGTTTGGAGCTTTGGATATCATAATTTTTTGGCTGGTGGTTTGCAGACCAATTAAGAAAGGGTGGGGCTGCCCATTGAAGTTCTGAGGTTTGGTGGTCAAGGCTGCTCTTTGACCTGGGTATCCAGTCCAGGATAAAGTAATCACAGTCCCTTTTCTAGTGTAAATTGGTTTATTATATTAAATGTGACTTGATGGTTTGTCTCTTTGCCTTAGAAGTTATAAGTACACGAGTTCACAGAAAGAGCTTGAAGTCTCAAAGGCCATGAATTTTCTAAGATGTGATGTGGCCATATAGGTTTGTAAAAACACAATGGGACAGTGATATCACAATGGCAATACCACAATATCATGTCAAAATAATGCTTTGATACTACAATTAGTTGTTGATGCCATTCTCGTGATGAGGTCACAATAAGTTTGTGATGTCACAATGGGTTCATGATGTCAGAGTGGCATGGCAGATCTCAATTGTCATTAATTGGTAATGAATATATGATTTCACAAAGGGACTGTAATGTCTCCAAAGGCATGTGTTGTCACAAATGTGATGCCGTTCTAACAGGTTTGTGATGTCACAATGTGACACAATACTCATGATATCTGGCAGTATGATGTCACAGGGGATTTCTGATATCACATGTCATACCAGAAATATGAGATTGAAAACAGATTATGAGCTCACAAAGGGCTTAACATATGACAATGGCAGCATGTCACAAAATTTATAAGGACTGGTTTGTGATGGCTCAGCAGATTAATGATGTCACAAAAGATTGTGATATCACAATGGTTATATGGTCAAAATGGGTTTCTGAAATAGAATGAATTCAGAGAATAGGCCTTCACACTGTTATGACTATGACGTAACCATGTCATTGTGATTTATCATGCTATGATACCATTGTTGTTTGGTGATGTCACAATGAGCTGAAGGTGTCATAATGACAATTTGATGTCACTGCTTATTTATGATGTTACAATGGTTATGAGGTCACATTATGTTTCTGATATCAACACACATATCAAATTTGAAAAGGAATGAAAAAGCCGGGTGCCAGTGGCTCACGACTGTAATCCAAGCTACTCAGGAGGCTGAGATCTAAGGATTGCACTTCAAAGCCACCTCACTCAGGAAAGTCCATGAGACTATTTCCAATAAAAACCATTAGAAAACCAGAAGTGCTGCTGTGGCTGCAGCGATAGAGTGTGTGCCTTGAGCTGAAGAGCAGGGACAGAACCCAAACCCAGAGTTCAAGCCTGACTACCGACAAAAAAAATTAAAAACAGTCCTTCACAATCTGTCTATGACATCAAAATGACAATGTGATCTCATAGTGCTATCTTGTCGTAGTTTTTTGATGTCAAAAGTATTTGATCCTGTCATAATGAGAATGTTATGTCACACTGGTGATGTCACAAAGAGTTCATGATGTTACAATGGCATGTCTGATATCAATTGTCAGTTCATAATCAGGGTATAGTTACACAAAGGGACTTTGATGTCACAAAGGCCATGTGTTTTTTCAAATGTGCTGAGAGGTCCAAATAGGTTTGGGATGTCACAATGTGATAGTGATGTCAAATGGCAATGAAAGCTTACAATGGGTTTATGATGTCACATTGGGGATGAAATCAACGTTTTGTGAAGTCACATCTCATACTCAAATGTCCAATTTCAGTTGTTACTATTTCACAATGAGGATATGATTTCACAGAAGAAGACTGACATATAAAAGGCCATGAATTTCCTAAAATGCTATGAAGACATACTAGGTTTTTGAAAAAACATTGGAACAGTAATATCACTATGGCAATGGGATGTTGCAATATGATGACTTCATAAAGTTTAGTTACCACAATTGGTGATGCCATACTGGTGATGAGTTTACAAGAGGTGTGTAATGTCACAATGGGTTGGTGACATCAAAATGACACATGTAATCTCAATTGTCAACTCACAATGAGTATATGGGCTCACAAAGGGACTGTGATGTCTCCGAAGACATGTGTTGTCTCAATAATGATGAAGTCCTAACAGGTGTATGTTGTCAGAATGTGACAAAATGCTCATAACATCTATCAGTGTGATGTCACCATGATCTATATATCACACTGGATTCGGGTATCAAATTTCATGCCTGGATTGGATATGAGAGGATTGTAATTTCACAGTGGGTTAGTGATATCACTATGGAAATGTGGGGTCACAAAGGGATTGTGCTACCACAATGGCTATTAGATCACAATGTGTTTTTACTATAATAGATTTGTGCTGTCACAATTGGTTGGAAATGTCACAATGGCATGCCGATTCTCAAATGTCTTTAATTCACAATGAAGATATCAGTTCACAAGAGGACTGTGTTGTCTCCAAAGTCATGTGTTGAGACAAATGTTCTGAAGTCCTAACAGATTTGTGAGTTCACAATGTGACACCATGGTCTTGATGTCTATCAATGTGATGTCACAATGTTCATATTGTCAGAGTCAATTTCTGATATGAGATGTCATGTCTGAATTATGAGTTTGAAAACAGAATATAAGCTTACTAAAGGCCTAAAATATCCTAATGGCAGCATATCACGTTATGACTAAAAGTTCATTGTCTTTGGAGCTTCAGATTCTTTCTTTGAAATTGTATCCTCATTTTGAACTAGTAGAAATTGAAATTGGACATGTCATTGTAATAATACAAACTCATAGTGACATCACAAAGTCATTGTGACCTCATCATCGCTGTGACATCACAAACCCATTGTGATATCACATTGCTGTTGTGCCTTCACAATCACATTGTGATATCACAAAGCAATTGTGGACTCTTAGAGCCTTTAAAATACACATGACCTCTGTGTCATCACAGACCCTTTTGTACCCATATCCTCATAGCGAACTAATGAAAATTGTGATCAAACATAGCATTGTAGGGTCACAAATACTTTGTGCAATAATTATGACTGTGAAATCACATTGTCATCATGACACCATCATCTCATTGTGACAACACCAAACCTCAATTACACCATACCATTTTTTTCTCTTTTTTCTTCTGTAAGTTATTTATTGTAAGTGTAGTGTACAGAGGGATTACAGTTACATGAGTAAGGTAATGAGTACATATCCTATCAAACATTGCTGCCTTGACATCACGTTGTCACTTTAATGTCATAGACCCATTGTGAATGCCTATTCTTTTATTTCATTCTATTTCAAATGTGCCATGTGGGTTGATATCTGGAAACCATTGTGAACTCATAACGTTTGTGACATCAAAATCTCTTTGTCACAGCACTTTGCCTTTGTTATATCACTAACCCAATGTGACATCAAATACCTCTCCTGTCCTCATAACTTTTGTGAAATGCCATTGTGATATCTTAGGCCCTTTGTGAGTTGAAAATCTGTGTTCGACTTCATATTTCAAATATGACATATCTAAAATCCAATGTAACATCATGATATCACACTGCTGGACATCATAACCATTGTGTCACTTTGTGACATCTCAGATCTGTTAGTTCTTCACCTTGACTACATATATTTTGGTGACATCAGAATCCCTTCCCAAACTCATATACTCATGGTGAGTATATATATATATACTCATGCCATTGTGACATCACCAACCCCTTGTTACATCTCAAATCTATTGTGACCTCCTCATCAGTATGGCATCACCAATTGTGAAATCAAAACATTATTATAACATGATGTTGAGACATCACATTGTCATTGTGAAATCACTGTTCCATTGGGTTTTCACATAGTATGACCACATACTATGAAGCTTCTTCTATCACCCGGTATCCTCATATTGAATTATGAGTAATTGAAATTGGATGTATCATTCTGATATTACCAACTGTGACATCACAAAACCACTGTGACATCAAAAACCCAATGGGACATCTCATTTTCATTGTGACATTATGGATCACATTGTGCCCTTTGAAACCTATTATGAACTCTTACCACTTTTGAAAACACACATGGCATCTGTGACATCACAGAACATTTTTTCTATCCATATCCTCATGGGGAACTAATGACTACTGACATTAGACATACCATTTAAAAATAAAAAAAATTCTTTCTGACATTATCATAATTGTGACATCATGTTGCCATTATGACACCATCAGCTCATTTTGACATGTAAAACTACAATGACATCATAGCATTGTAACATCTCATTGTCATTCTGATATGATAGTCACGTAGTGTTTGCCTATTATGTTATTTGATTCTATTTCTAATGTGGCATGTCGGTTGATATCAGAAACCCATTGTGAGTTCATGACCATTGTTATATCATGGTGCCTTAGTAGCATGATATTGCCATTGTGATGTCACTTTGCCAAATTGATGTCACAAAGGGATTCTGATGTGACAATGGTTATGACATCACAATGAGTTTCTGATATCAACCCACATGCCACATTTCAAATAAAATGAAATCACAGATTTGGCATTCATAATGTGACTATGATGTCACAATGACATAATGGCAAATTCTATAATGTCATTCTCATTTTGTGTTGTCACCATAAGCTAAAGATGTGATAACAACAATATGGTGTCACAATGGTTGTGATGTCACACAGGGTTTATAATGTTACAATGGTTATGAGGTCACAATGTGTTTCTGATATCAACTGATATGACACATTTGAAATAGAATGAAATCACAGGATATACACTCACAATGTGTCTATGACAGCAAAATGGCAATGCGATGTCATAATGCTATGATGTCACTGTAGCTTGGTGATGTCACAGTGAGCTGATGATATCATAACGGCAGTCTGATGATGTCACAAAGGGTTTGTGATGTCACAATGGCATGTCAGATCTTAGCTACCATTAGTTTATAATGAGGATATGAGAATGAAGTCACAATGACATACACAAATGAACTGTGATGACACAAAGGCCATGTTTTTTGTCAAAAATGCTAAGGTTCCTAACAGGTTTCATTTGCCAAAGTGTTAATGATATAAAAATGCGTAAGTGATGTCAAACTATTTAGTAATGTCACACCTTATTTCAAATTTCAATTGCTACAAGTTCACAATGATACAAGTTCAGAGAAAGAGCTTGATGTCCCAAAGGCCGTGCATTTTCTAAGATATGATGAGGTCATAATAGGTTTGTGAAAGCATGATGGTACAGTAATATCACAATTGCAATATGATGTCAAATTATAATGTCATAAGAGTGTTGTTATAATCACAATTAGTTAGTGATGCCATAATAGTGATGACTTAAAAATAGTTTTGTGATGTCGCAGTAGATTGGTGATGTTACAATGGCATTCGACCCCTCAATTGTCAATAACTCACAATGAGTATATGAGTTTAGAATGGGATTGTCAGCATTCCAAAGGCATTTGTTGGCACAAATGTGATGAAGTCGAATAGATTTGTGATGTGACAATGTTACACAATGGTCATTATATCTAGCAGTGTGATTTTACAATACTCATGATGTCACAGTATATTATTAATATTTTATGTCATACCTGAGATAATATGGGGTCAAAAATAGAATGAGCTCTCAATGGGCCTAACACAGTGGCAACATGTCACAAAACTTATGAGGACAGGACATGTTTGAGTTGTCACAGTTGTTCAGAGTTATCACAATGGCAAAGTTTTGTCACAAAGATTGTGATGTCACAATGGTTATGAAGTCAAAATGTGTTTTTGATATGAACCCACAGGCCACATTTGAAATATAATGAAATCACATAATAGGCATTCATAATGTAAATATAATGTCACAATGACAATGTGATGTCATATGGTATGATGTTATTATAGATTTGGGATATCATAATGACCTGATGTTGTCATAATGACAATGTGATGTCACACCTATGATTATATTGTAAATATTTTGTGATATCACAATGGCATATCTGATCTCAATTGGCATTTACAATGAGGATATGGATATACAAAGGGAGTGTGGTGTCACAAGGCCATGTGTTTTTTCAAAGGTGCTAAAGATTACATAATGGGTTTGGGAGGTCTCAGGGTGATTGCAATGTCACAACAGCAATGTGATATCACAATGGCTTTGTGATGTCACATTGGTGAGGAGGTCACAATGGACAGGACAGGTTTGTGATGTCACAACAGGTAAATGATATCACAATGGCACTGTGATAACACAAAAGGATTTTCATGTCACAATGGCTTTGAGGTCACAATGGATTTCTGATGTCCACCAATATTTCTTGCTTCAAATAGAATGAAATCACAAAATAGGCATTCAAATTATGTCTATAATTTCACTATGACATATGCTGTCATAATACTATGATATTTAAGTTTGGTGATATCAAAATGGCATGTCTAATTTTATTGGTCATTAGATTACCATGAGGATCCCAAAGGTTGCTATGTGCTGAGTCCTCCAAAGGTGCATTATGCTGAGTCCATTACACAGGATTCTTTGTGATATTTTTTTAAAGTATTCTGTGTGCTGTCATCCAAAAGAGTGCTATGTTCTGAGTCCTTGAGAGGTAGGTATCCCTGAAAATCACACACACACACACACACACACACACACACACACACACACACACACACACACACTTACAGAGGGTAACCGTGCACCTACTTATTGTGTGGGGTGGATGGAGAAGAGTCTCTCTCAGCTGTTGGGCTGAGGGGGGAGGTTCGATGCCATGGGCAGCTTCTGGGGTTGGGAGGAAGCCCTGAGCTGAGGTGAGGCTGCTTCTGCCATGGCCTGTTAGCCTTAGGGAAGTCAGGGCACCACAAGGTCAGGGATGAGGGGCATGGTCGAGTGGGGAGGGGGCGTGACTGAGGAGATAACAGGACGTGGCCGAAGGGATACATATCTGCTGCAGCCCTGGGCACATGGGGGCTGGCTCACTTGTGCAGCGTGGGTGGGGCAGCCCAGAAGAGAAGTGGGGGGCAGAGAAAGACAGCAGAGAGAAGAGGCAGGCACAAGCACCAGGGGAAGCGGCATCAATTGCTGGCTTCTTCTGCTGTATGATCATGGGTCTGGGCCCAGAGCACAGAGCACACAAAGCCAGCAGGGCAGGCTCATCCCTCCCACAGGCCCTGGGAGGCTCAGAGGCAAAGTAGGTCCTGAGTCTGAGATTCCAGTGCCAGGAGCTCAGCTGGGCCTGGGGCTGGCTCAGCCCTGCCACCCACCTGCCTCTGTCCTGGCCCCCTTTCCTGCCCTCCCCGTGGCATCACGTTTCAAACATGGGCTGCTGGCTTGGACATGCAGCGCCTCTCAGAATCATCCAGTGATTTGCCCTAGGCCAGATTGTGGCCCTGACCACATCCTGGGCCCCCATCCTCTGTTCTCGCCTGAGCATCTGCCATGATGCTGCCATTGCTGCCCGCTGCACCCAGAATGGCAGCCTATAGCATCTCCCAGCAGCACACATGAGTGGCCTTCCAATAGGCCCGCACCTCATGACCTCTCCCAATCCCCCTTCCCCACCCCAACCCAGACCCGCGACTCCTGCTTCCCTTCTCACATCCCAACCTTGCCTCACCAGTGCCAGGGGCCAGCCCTGGCTCTGCCACAAATGCTCCCCAGGAGTGGGGGGTGGGGGAGTATGTGTCGACCCAAGGATCCCACCCCCATCCCTAGTGTCAGTGTCCCAGGAAATGGGGAGATGCAGGGTTGGGTGAGAAGGGGGCATCACCAAGCCTCTGGCCTCGAGCAGTGGGAACCACCCAGCCCCACATCTTCACACTTCCTCTCCAAGGTGGGAACTTGGTGGCTTTATAAAGAGGTGGGGAGCAGCAACTCCACACCTGCCTTCTCGGGTCTTTTCCTTTTTTCTGGGGGTGGTGGGTGCTGGATGCAGAAGATAGGGACCCCTTGCTGTGTGAGTACGTGTCTTCTGTTCTCAGTCACCCTCTCACCTGAGGAGAGTATCAGAAAATCCCACTAGGGAGGTGAGAGCACTGGGGGTCAGATGAAAGGTGAATATGTGGAAGGAACCTACTCCCTCTGACATACATACACCTGGCTTGTCCCCCCCACCCCAGCTGTCAACAGTACTCACAAGTTGATCACATTTCCCAGCTCTGCCAGCATCTGCTGGTGCTCCTGGTCGATCTGTTCTCCTTGTCCCTCCAATAATCCACCGAGTCGCCCAGAAGCATCTAGGCTGGAAGTAGGGAGTCAGTCCATGTATGTAGCCTTTAGAACCCCATCCATTTCCTCAACACCACGCCCACCCCAGGTCAGACACCCCCTTGGGGACCCCATGACCCCCTGATTGTTTTCAGTCTTGTCTCTGAGGAGCCACCTGTCTGGGGATTACTTCACCCAGCGTCCTGGCTTAGGGTTTTGGTAAATGGGGATATAAGGCTGGTTGTTCCAAGGGGAAGGGTCTGGCCCTGGAGAAGGAGAGAGGAAGGGTGGTGCTGTGTCATTACAGTGGTGCTCCCCTTGGGTGGGAACCCTTGGTTCTGAAAAGGGAATGGGGAATGGGAACCTGCATGCTCCAGCTGTACATTGTCCCAGATGAGTAACCAACAAACTTAAGAGGCACTACTCTGAGTCTATGTGTGTGTATGTGTGTGTGTGTGTGTGTGTGTGTGTATGAGAGAGAGAGAGCGAGCAAGCGAGAGAGAGATAGAGAGAGAGAGAGAGAGAGAGAGAGAGAGAGAGAGAGAGAGAGAGAGAGAGAGAGAGAGAGAGAGAGAGAGAGAGAGAGAGAGATCATCTTTCTCCTTGTACAGCCTGACTGTGCTCAGGTGAGTGATCATTTCGCAAATTGCAGGTGCTGCATGGAAGACACTTCTGTCACTGTTCTGTATTTGTGTGTGTGTGTGTGTGTGTGTGTGTCTGTGTCTGTGTGTGTGTGTGTGTGTGTGTGTGAGACAATGTCTGAAAACAGCAAAAGCATTTTATTTCTGTCTGTGTGTGTACTTGTTGTTGTTCTTTTTTCATCAGTACCAAGTACGAGCCCAGCCACAATTTTTGTTTTCTCCTTCACAGTTTCATGGCTCCTTTATGGAAGATTTCAGTAGACATTCCTTTCCTCCCCTTTCCACCTCTCTTTTCCCCCTTTCCTGTAGCCCACAGTAGCTGCTGGGCCTGCATGGCACTCCACTAGGAGACCTGTGTGAACTCGAGTTGACACCTGTCCTTCTATCCCAGGCCAGAAATTTGGTGAGGTGAGTGTGACCACAGCCACACTCTTCCAAACAGACACTCTGCTCTCAGTGTATAGTTGGAGCTAATTCAAGGGTTGAGAATGTGTCTGCCAAACATAATTAGGGAAGGAGATGGGGGAAAGGATATGGTAGGGGCTGTAAAGCTATGCGGTTTTGGGGGCTGGCATACAGTGTGACATGGCAGATGTTTCACCATGACTGAGGATGAGAGGGGAACCTTACCTAGGGCATGTATGATCTCTGTGGGCATCCAGGCCCAGGGCTCTGGGGCCCCACTGGTGGTGTGGATTCTCTCCCTGGGCAGTACCCCAGTGGTCAATCCTCCCTGTAGTCTTGCAAACTCCAATCTGTGTCCTGTCTGGGACGTTTCAAGCTGGACAGTGGTAGGCAAGTCCACTGCCCCTGCTGAAGCCCGCTTGGTATCAGGACATGACAGTTAGATAGGGATTGATGAATGCCAGTTTCTGTAACCTGTTGTAGGCTGTCCGGAAGAAAAAGGGGACCACTGATTTTGGAACACTTTAAGTTTGATTGGGACAAATTAAATGCTATATTTTCCAGGGTTTTTTTTTTAATTTAAGCTGGCAATTTCCACTAATGCCTTGGATGGAAGATTTCAGCTGCCAAACAATGATGTTCAAAGTGGCACAGGCAGAGTTCCCAAGCCACATTATTTCTTGCTTTGCACGTTGTGCCTTGACTGCCTTTCTCTGGCAGCTGCTGAATCTCCTCCAGTATTCTCTAGGGTGACCACCTCAGTTGGAGATGACCTGGGGAGCAGAGATTGTGAACTTGCCATCCCCAGCCTGCCAGCTGTGAACAGAGAGAACTCCCAGCAACTGCACTGGATTCTGGGAGATTCAGAGACCCCTGGCTGCCTCAAAGATCCTTTGTCTGCAACATGAAACTTGGGGGCTGGATGTGGTAGACCACCCTGGCTGGCCCCAGGGGAATGAGAGGAGGCCTCTTGAGCCAGTCGTTGAGCTCATGGCAACCTCGTTCATACCTGAGTGGGGAATTGAGTGCCACAGAGCTGGTCAACCACTGTAAAGAGATCTTTGAGAAGATAGGCATCCTACAGGCCCTGGAATCCAGTGAGTACATCATGGCTCACATTCTAGGAGTCAAACAGTTATGTGTGGTGCCACCAGGAGGGTGTGAAGAGGGAGGAGAGAGAACTGTGGGAGAACTACATCAGGCTTCATCAGAGGAATAATTACAGGGGATACTTACCTGAATCTGATGGGTCTTTTCTGTAGTGTTGTCATAGACAGATGTTCCTTTATTTATCCAACAAACCTATACAGTGTGCACCATGCTCTGGGAGGTCTTAGACAATGAAAACTTCCAGGACTGTTTCCACAGAACATGAAGAAACCTTGGTTTGAGCTGGATGCTGGTGCTTCAGGCCTGTCATCCTAGTTACTTAAGATGCTGAGATCCAAGGATGGAGGCTTTTGGCCCAGGCAGGAAAGCCTGTAAGACTCTTGTCTTCAATTAACTACCAAAACAAAACACCAGCAGTGCATGTATGGCTCAAGCCATAGACTGCTAGCCTTGAGTAAAAAGGCTGAGGGATAGCACCTAGGCTCTGAGTTCAATGCCCATGACTGACACAAAGAAAGGAAAGACATAGATAGAGAAAGAGAGAGAGACAGAGAGGCAGAGAGACAGAGAGACAGAGAGAGACAGAGAGAGAGAGGAGGAAATGACAGAGCGAGAAAAAGAGGAAAGGCAGGAAGAAGGGAGAACATGCAAGACTTGGTTTGAAGTCCGTGGATCAAGGGAGAAAACCATTCACAATCTCTGTGGGTACAGTTTCAGAGATTAAAGCCAGTATGTAGGATCAAGCCACTAACCCTCAGAAAGTTCATGACATCCAGGAGCTGTGTGGTCAAGCGACTGCAGAGGAAAGCAGCCTCAGTAGACCCTAGGGATCAGGGTGGGTCACCAGGTTTCAATCATCCCTGGCCTCAACAAGTTTATTTTCTGGTCAGATGAGAAGAATATGTCCAAGGGCTGGGGAGGTATTGGGGTGAGGGAGTGTGAATGGGGGAGGCAAGTGATAATTAGGAAGATGAAGATGGAGGATGATCCCAGGTCAGGTGTGTCAGGACATTTTAGCCATGATCTCAGCTGACAACCTAGACTACCAGTGATAGAGCCTTTGACCCAGCCACACTGCTAATAAAAGTCCTGGCACCTTGGGTTCACTGTTGACAACCTGGCTGTCATTCACTGCAGGATGTCTGTGCAGTAAATCCTTGGGGACTGGGACTTTCGAGAGTGCTCAATCGGGCTCAATCTGAAGATGACACCCCTGGTGTTCATTCCTCCATGAGAGACAGAGGTAAGCATGCCACCTGCACAGGACAGCCTGGGAATGAGGACGGGAGTTGGGACCCATGTTGCTCCGAGACTTCATCTAGAGGGTGCTAGGGCCCCGTGACTGCCATTCTCAGTGGCAGAAGGGGGTCTCTTTGCTGGCTCAGTCTTTAATCTAGATGACAGATTTGGGATTCAGAGAAGGCAGGCTGAAGGTGGGGCAGGGCTGGGTATAGACGGGTGGGAAAACCAGAGGCACTGGGCTCTGAGCAGGGTTGCTTTTTTGATAATACTCAAACACAGGAACATTCCTGGGATAGTTCAGCCCTTTTCACCTTCCCAAGAGAGAGGGAGCTAGAGCCCCCCAGTCTCAGTCCCTTGACCAAGAAACCCTTTGGTTCCCATATCATGTGTTTGGATAACTAGATCCCACCTTACTCTCCAGTGTTGAGGCAGGAGTCTGAGAGATCCTGTGTCTTTGATAATGTCAGGGGATCCTCAGTATGAGATCGTACTTGAACGTCCTAATTTGGTGCATTGTCAGTCCCATCTAAGACTGCCAAGGTGTAGGACATATTATCTAGAGAATCATAGCAGGGTGGGATCTCTTCTGGGAGTCTTGATTATTACGCGTGAGCTTTGAGCACCTGGGTGCCCACCTGCTTCCCTTTCTTGGGTGGATCTTTGCTAGGAAATGCTTAAAATTAGGGGGTGTATCTTGTCTTTTATGCTCCAAGATAGGACTCTAACATTTGAACCAGAGCTTTACTTCTAGCTTTTTTGGGTTTAATTGGAGATAAAGAGTTCTCATGGACATGTTGCCAAGGGTGACATCCAACTGCAGTCCTCAGATCTTAGTCTCCTAAGGGGATAAGATGACAAGCATGGAAAAGTATCTTTGGCCGGGTGCCAGTAGCTCATGACTGTAATCCTCGGTACTCAGGAGGTGAGATCTGAGGATCACAGTTCAAAGCCAGCCTGAGTAGGAAAGACCCTGAGACTCTTATCTCCAACAAACCACCACAAAACCAGAAGGGGTGCTGTGGCTCAAGCCTTGAACTGAAGAGCTCAGGGACAGCCCCCAGGCCCAGAGTTCAAGCCCCACAACCAAAAAAAAAAAAAGAAAGTAAAACATCTTTGCCTGCAAAAATGTTGAGGTGTGTGTGGGGGTGCTGTGGTTGAGAGACCAGGTGTTGGCCTCACTGTACAGACATTTCTAAGAACTCCCCAAGTTTTCTCCAGTTTGAAGCCACAGTAGGATGGGCAGTGCCTTACCAAGAACTCAAGAGGACGAGGCCTTTGGCAGGCAGGGAGTGTGGGAATGGTTGCAGACATCGGATTGTTGTGCCTGTATTCTCTCCATTGAAGGATGGATTTGGATGCTGAGTTTCAAAGTTTGAAGTCAAGGGTTGCAAGAAGTTCGTGGCCTGATAGATTGGATTTCCTCTGGATATATGAAGGTGGCTGAAGCAGGGCGCTGCTGGTGGCTCACAACTGTAATCCTAGCTACTCATAAAGCTGAGATGTAAAGACCATGGATCAAGGCCAGCTTGGTGATACTTCATATCCAATGAACCACCAGAAAACAGGAACTAGCACTGCACCTCAAGTGGTAGAGCAATCATCTTCAGCTGAAGAGCTCAAAGTCAGTGCCCTGGCCCAGAGTTCAAACCCCATTACCAGCAATAAACAAAGAGGTGGCTGAGTTTTCCACATAGCAGTGTGTATGGTAGGAAATTCCATGCTGGGTTATGAAACATTCCAGGTATGTTAGAGGCTCAATGTTGTGTCTACAGTTGGACTGAGTACGATAGTGCCATCTTCTCACAGGTCAGATATGATCTGAATGGAGGGAGTTCATGGTTCTGTCCTCAGGAACCACTGAGGCCTTGGAATGTCCGTGTGTGTGTGTGTGTGTGTGTGTGTGTGTGTGTGTGTGTGTGTGTGTGTGTGTCTGTCTGTCTGTCTGTCTGTCTGTGTGTCTGTGTGTTTGTGTGTCTGTGTGTGTGTAATTTTCCCTCATCTTTCTCTGTCCCCTACTTAGGTGCCTGTCCTCCTCCTTCTGACTTCAGATGGTGCCCTTCCTCCACACCGACCTTGCCTTTAGCTCCCTATAAATTTCTACAATGAGTCATAAATTGCCAGTGGCCTGTGTTCCATATTTTCTCTGGAGTACAAGTCTGGCTGTCCAAATGTTTAGCCGCCTCCAGCGGATTCTGGTACAGCAGTGCCAGCTGGCATAGGGTCTCCCATGCCTCAGAGGGAGGGCCTCAGTCATACGATGTACTGTCCTTTTCCTCAGCTGGTCCTCTGACATCCCTCTCAACAAGATGGCAGTGGACTGGGGAATGGGGGGTTGCTGGTGGCTCTGGCCAACTTGAGCTTGACAGCTGACTGAAGGCCACCCGAGGAAATAGGATCCCTGGCTACATGGGAGGTGAGACCAAGGTGCCTTGGAAATATTGGTCGGTGTCTAGGAAATGTAAATGTACTTTAACACAGGAAAGTCTATCTTCTGGATCCACCAGGGCCTTCTAGACAATTCCGGATGCCCGGAATACAGAGGACAGACTTTAGATTCCAGGGCCAGGGAACTGGGGGATGAGAAACCTGTATGACCAATAACTCAATGTTCTGGGGTATTAGTCTTGACCTGGCTATGCCCCTCCCCCCTCGTGTACGTTCACTTCTTAACCCAGTGTTCGCCACACATTGGCCACTTGTGGCAGTACTGTGGCAGTGGCGGAAGTGGAGGTGAGATCTAGGATGACCAAAATCTGGATGTATGGCCTGCGGGAATGGCAAAGGGTGTCTTAAAAAATCTTTGAGCTGTAACTCAGGGCCTAGGCACTGTCCCTGAGCTTCCTTTGCTCAAAGCTAGCATTCTACCATTTGATCCACAGCTCAACTTTCATCTTTTTTAGTAGTTTAGTGGAGATAAGGGTCTCATGGACTTTCCTGCCTGGGCTGGCTTCAAGCTGCCATCCTAAGAGCTCAGCCTATTGAGTAGCTAGGATTGCTGGCACCTGCTAATGATGTTAGTGTGTGTTTGTGTGTGTGTGTGTGTGTGTGTGTGTGTGTGTGTGTGTGTGTGTATGTGTGTGTGTGTGTGTGTGTGTGTGTGTGTGTGTGTGTGTGTGTTTACCGGGACAAGAACTCAGAGCCTAGATGTTATCCTTTAGCTTGTTTGCACTAGATTCGTGCTGTACCACTTGAACTACAGTAGCTCAACTTCCCAGCTTTTTGGTGATTCATTGGAGATAAGAGTCTGCCCAGGCTAGCTTTGAATCTTGATTGATCCTCAGGTCTTAGCCTTGAGTAGCTAGGATGACAGGCATGAGCCACCTTCGCCCAGCTGATAATGGCCTTTCTCCACAGTGGACTTGGAGCTTCTGAAATCTTCTTTATTATTTCTGTGCCTGTACTGGGGCTTGAATTCAGGGTCTGGGCTCTGGTCTCTTAACATTTTCCCTCAAGGCTGGTACTCTACCACTTGAGCCACAGCTCCATTTCTGGTTTTTGGTGGTTCATTGGCAAGAAGAGTCTCACTAACTTTCTTCCCCTGAGCTAGCTTTGACACACAATCTCTGATTTCAGTCTCTTGAGTAGCTAGGATTTACAGGGGTTGAGCCACTGGTGGCATTAGGTAGAAGCTTTTCTTAAGCAAGGGTTCTTCCCTGTGTTTGCCCAGACTCCTCCATGCAAAGGAGGCCTTAGGGTCAGGAGCTATGAAAAATAGGCTTTCAGTCACAGGAAATGGTTGGGGTCCGTGGTGAAAAGTCAAGCTAATGTTCTCCTGGGCCCCATTCTGGACCCTACCCTCTGTCCTACCTGTGACTCAAGTATAAACCTTGATCCAGCCTTGAGTGTTCAGCCAGACTTGTCTGAAGAGACAGAACCTTCATTCCCCCCACACCACCTGCTCTACACCACACCTCAGGACCTTTGCCCATGCTGTGTACCTTCTGCCTGAGGCTCTATGTTCTGTTACACATCTTAGAACTCCTGTGGAATTTTGGCACTGGTTTTATCACCTCCTTGAGCACGTCCTTCCTTCCATTCTCCCTCTTTAAAAAAAAATTGAGTTCCTAGAGATGGAACTTTGTAGGCTGACTGGCAAATGCTCTATATTGGTGTGTGAGTGTGTATGTGTGTGTGTGTGTGTGTGTGTGTGTGTGTGTGTGTGTATGTGTGTGTGCCAGTCCTGGGGTTTAAATTCATGGCCTGGATGCTATGCCTGAGTTCTATGCTCAAGGCTAGAACTCTACTACTTGGAACACAGCTCCACTTCTGGCTTTCTGGGTGTTTAATTGGAGAAAAGAGTCTCATATAGACTTTCCTGCCTGCACTGTCTTGCAATTATGATCCTCAGATTTCAGCCTCCAGAGTAGCTAAGAGTATAGGGTGAGCCACCAGCACCTGCCATCTCCCTCTTACCTATAACCTTGGCTCTCCTCTGAGTCCCAGAAGCGTATGTCTCACCAAGCTCACTTTTTTTTTTTTTTGCTAGTCTTAGGTTGAACTAAGGGTCTGGGCAAGTTCATGAGTTGCTTTTCCTCAAGGCTACATTTGATCACTTAAGCCACAGTGCCACTTTTGGCTTTTTCTGTTTATGTAGTAGTGAGTAATTGAACCTCGGGCTTCATGCTCTCTAGGTAAGCACTCTACCACTAAGCCACATTCACAGCCCAAGGATCACTTCTAACAGGATCTATGAGGGTGGGATTTCCACACAGAAATCGCTGGCCATTTTATATCTTTGCCAGTATTTGCGACCAGACTGAGACTCGGCAATGAGGAATGATGAATGAGTGATAGTCATCAGGCCCCAGAGATCTAAGCTCACATCCTACGGAGGGATAGGATATATGGAGCCAGAACCTTCCACAGCTCCTACAGCCTAGGAACTGTGGTCTCCCTGGAGGCAGTGGCTGGCTGCTAGATGTCTCAACGGGACACCTCAGCCAGAATGTAATGCACCCGTTGCATACACCAGCCGAGGCAAGCCTTCGGGGTTTCACTTATTAAATGGCAGAGAAAGATGCTTTATTCAAGCTACTGGCTCATACTTAGTACTCTCTGAGGGCTTTTCCCAGCTTGCCCAGTTTCGGCGTCTGGGCATGGGCAACCTGCTGAAAGTCCCTCGTCCATACATCATCCATCTATACACAGAGACATGGAGTTACTGAATTCTTTATTTCTTTGGCAGGTCCGAGGTTGAAATATGAGCCTAGGCCCTATCCCTGATCTCCTTTTGCTCAAGGGAAGTGCTCTGTCCTTAAGGCACAGCCCCAACCCATGGGCATATTTTCCTGTGATCTCTTAAAAATAAGAGTGTCTAAGACTTTCCTGCCCTGGCTGAATTCAAATTGGCATTCTCTACACCTCAGCCTCCTGCAGAGCTAGCATTAAAGACAGGAGCCCCTGACACCTGGCTTTCTTTTCTTCTTATTTTTCTTTTTATAATCATGATAATCTGAAATCTTCACATTGTGATTCCAATTGTTTACATTCTAAATAAATCATTTAGGCCTGGAGTTAGAATGCCAGGACTGCCACCCACAAATGGAGGGAGATCCTGACAAACTCATTCCTATTTATGTGAATGTTAATGGAATGTTATCAAAGTAATCAAAGTAATAATTAAATTTGCAGTTAATTCATGCTTCTATTTTAGAATGCCATAGAAAAATTATTGAACTTATATATATATTGGGCACTATTGTGGCTTGATCACAGGTCCTCAGAATTTCCTGGCAGCTCAGTTTGCCAGAGGATGGTATGCTAAGACTGTGACCCCATTTATGGATTGGACATTCTAGGCCATGAGTTGAAATCCCAGCATGGCCAAAAATTTATTCATGGAGTAAGAAGCCACTTTTGACACTTTTTTTTTCCTGAAAAATATCCTGGGTCTCAGTATGATATATAATCCATATGCAAATATATCCTGTGTGATAGGATGTAATACATGAAATGTTATGTGTGTAATAATACTAAATAAATAAGTGTAATAAACGTCATACTCAGTAAACCCATGAATGTAAATAAATCTCATATATGAATATTATTTTTTCCAGTTCTGGGGCTTCTATTCAGGCCCTGGGAACTGGTCTAAAATGTCTTGTTTTCAAGGACGGTGAGCTTCCCCTTCAACCACAGTGCCACAGAGTTACCCAGAGCCTTGAGTTCAAATCCCAGGCCTGCCAGAAAAGTGGTCAAATTCCAAGCCAGGGCTTTTTTTTTTTCCTTTGGCCAAGCACAGGGCTTGAACTCAGGTTTTGGCATCTCTGCCACAGTTGACCTCTGGATCCTAGGACCCAAGTTCAAATCTCGGGGTTGGCAAAAAATAAAAATTAAAAAGGAGAAGGATAAAACAGAGAAGTTCAAGAAGGTGGTTTTACCTTTTTTTTCCCCTTTGCATTATGACCATCCTGGGCCTAAATGAAAAGGCCCAGAAAGTGTACATGACCTTGTGTCCTGATATTTGGCTGGCTATTAGGGAAGCCATAACTGAAACTTCAACTTAGGCCTGAAGGTCAAATCCTGGGACTGCCACTAATGATTGTTGGGAGATTCTAAGAAATGCATGCCAATATACATCCATACAAATGGAATGTAATAAAAGTAACCATTAAATTAGTAGTTAGTGTATGAGTGTACTATAAAATTATACACAGTAATTATACTACTTTGACTAATTTTCAATTAATACTTTGTTATATATTCAACCATGATACTTCAAACTTGAAGGAATAATTTGTCAGTAATTACTAGTAATATATATAATTTCATAATATACAGACAATTTCTCTTGTTTTATGAATATGTATACATATATATATATATATATAGAGAGAGAGAGAGAGAGAGAGATGTCAATCTACATATTTATCTGTTTATACACTTGTCACTCCTGGGGCTCAGTTGTATAGTGATGGCTTCTACATACAAAGCCCTGGATTCGATACCTCACTACCACATGCACATTAAAATCCGGAAGTTGTGCTGTCTCTCAAGCAGTAGATCACTAGCTATGAGTGTAAAAGCATAGGGACTGTGTCTAGACTCTTTCTCAAGACCCAGGAATGGCACCAAATTAAGACTGAATGTTGTGACTGCAACTCTATAAGTATAGGATTTCAAATACCTCATCACAGAGCAAGCCATGAGTCTGGTGCTGACAGCTGCCATCTAACCTGACTTAGCCAAAGGTATAACACTGCAACCCAGCTCCACAGAACCACATGCTGCTGGCTTGCTCACCTCTGTCATCCAAGATATTCAGGGGCTGAGATATAACACTGATGGGTTTAAAACCCAGCGCTGGCAGGATGTCTGTGAAACTCTGTGCTGTGGCTCAAGCAATAGTTCATAGGATAGTACCCCCAACATTTTAGTGCAATCCCTATGGCTGACTCCCCCCCAAGAAAAACACACCCTACCAATCTCAATCATTAGATGTGAACTTTGTGCAGTTTGTGATGTGTTTCTGAAAGAATGGTGATACTGATGAAAGCACACTAATTCTAATGACAGTGTGTGGGATACAGCTATGTGAGGAGTCCTTCCTGAGGTTCTGGGTCCTTCGTGTGGTGCTGTGTGCTGAGTCCTGCTCAGGATGCTATGTGCTGAGTCCTTCAGTGTGCTGAGTCCTGCATTGGGTGCTGTGTGCTGTGTGCTGAACCCTGTAAAGAGTGTAATGTGTTTTGACCTTCAAAGGGTACTTTCTTTCATCTTGCCCTTGTAATAGCTCCACAACTTCGATGATTATGCAGAAAAGAATATTGAGGCTCAGATATGTCCCTATGGTAGGGACAAAATTATGTATTACTGAAGACTAGTGAGTTGTCTACTGCAGACAATTGTTTTGTTTTCTTTTTTTTCTCAGTCATGAACCTTGAACTCAAGGTCTAGGTGCTGATCCTTACCTCTTGGACTCATGGCCAGCACTCCACCACGTGGATCCAAGGACCCCCTTGCAGCAGAGTGCCACAGCCTACAGTTGTATAGCCAAGATCTGTCATCCTGGCTTCTCAGGAAGCTGAGATCTGAGTATCTGGGTTCCAAACTATCCCAGACACAAAAGGTCCCATGAGACTATTATCTCCATTTCATCACTAAGGAATGTGAATTGGAAGCTGGGTGCTTGTGGCTCATATTGGTCATCTTAACTTCTCAGTAGGATGAGATCTGAGGATCATGGTTCAAAGCTAGCCTGGGCAGGAAAGTTCTTGAGACACTTAGCTCCAATGAACCACCAGAAAACCGGTGGCTCAAGTGGTAGAGCACAAGATTAGAGCTGAATTGCTCAGGGACACCACCCAGAACCAGACTTCACCTCATAGAACCTACAACAACAAAAAAGACATAAGCAAACTAACAAACCTGAAGTAGAGGGCTGTAATGTGCCTTAGGGGTAGAGTGCTTTGCATACATGAAACCCTAGGCTTGATTACTCTGGACCACATCACTAGGAAAATGCCTGAAGTGGCTCTGTGGTCCAAGTAGGAGAGGGAAATCCTTGTACAAGGCAAACTAGATACAGTGCTCATGTCCTGTGTTCAAGCTCCAGGACTAGTGTATGCACACACACACTCACACGTGTGCTCACTCACTCACACACACACACACACACACACACACACACACACACACACACACACACAGAGAAAGTAGAAGTGAAGCTGTGACACAAAATGGCAAAGCAGTAGACTTCTGCTCTGAGATCATGGTCAGCCCTCACGCCCTGTGTTCAACCCCAAAACTTAGCCTCTCAGGGCCCAACTAGGAGAGGTCAAAGGTTTCAAAACCTGATGAGCTTCACCAGCCATAGATGACAGGAAACTTTGTATTATCTGACATGTTCTTGGATTTCCCAAGCTTCCAGAAACCTAGGAGAGGCATCATAGGCCCATCATCGCTGGTAATGAAACATTTAATTAGGTTCAGTATCCTAGTTGTCTGGCAGAAGGACACCTGAATTATATTGAGCCCTGTATCTGAACATCAGAATATAGTCTCACAAAAGCAGGATAAGTGCACAGGACTTGGCATTCCACAGGAGGTGGCACAAATGAAGGCTTCCTGTCAAAATAGAGCACTGGGGAGAGAGATTGCTTGGCTTTCAGAGCCTGCCCACACTCCTAAGTGGCCCAGATGGAGTTACTTGTTACACAGCTGTACAGGATTGAGGCGTTTGTCTGACTGTCCAGACAATGAGAGAGACTTCTTCCAGCAGGACTGGGGTGCAGAGCAACTTTCAGGCTATACTGGGAGCAGTGAGGGGAGCCCTGGAACATGCAATGTCATAAAAGCATTCTCTGTGTTATGAACTCATAATATTGAATACATATTTCCTAGCTTGGTGCCATTCATCATAGCTACTCTACTCTGGAGCTTCACCTGTAGGAATACATCCATACATAGACAAAGACGTAGAGGTACAGGCTCTTTTTGAGGGGGCAGGTCCTGGGGTTGAACTATGAGCCTGTGCGCTGTCCCTGAGCTCCTTTTACTCAAGGGTAGTGCATTAAGCTTGAGTCAAAGCCCATTTCTGGTTTTTTTCTGTGATCTCTTAGAAATAACAATGTCAAGGACTATCTTACACTGGCTGGATTCATATTCAGATTCTCTACATCTCAGCCTCTTGAGGATCTGGGTCAGCAGCCACTGGCACCATCTTTCTTTTCTTATTTTTTTTAATCTGGACAATCTGACTTCTTAACGGGTCATTCCAATGGTTTGAACTTATAAGAGACTACCCAATGTTCTTTCTAGCTGTTTTCTCATAGAAGGATTTTCTCTCCTCATCTACAACTCTGGTCACAGGTTTGAAGCCAAAAGTGAGAAATGAGTATCACAGGATTGAGGAGCAAATGTCCACAGGACATGCCAGTTCTGTTACTTAGCACTGAGCTGCAGTGAATTTACTGTCTCAGGATGAGAGGACCAAAAGCTGGAGCGATCATCATACCGTCTGCATTGCTCCTTTTGCCTATAAAATGATCTAATAATTATGAGTGTTGTGTGCCTCCAATCTTACCTATCTAGAACACACTAGAAGTATGTGCACGTTTCAATTTTTCTTTATTACCTCTTGAGATTTAGATTAAAGGTTTGTGTGGAGCGGCTCCTTGGCAAATCCCTGAGGAAAGCTGTTTGAAGCCTCTTCAGGAGATCGCCTTCCAAATCCAGCCCAAGCAGGAAGTCTGTGAGATTCTTATTGCCAATAAACCACCAGAAAACCAGAAAGGGACCAGTGGCCTAGAGGTTAGAGCTCCAATTTTGGGAGAGAAAGCCTAGCAGGAGGTACAGGCCAGACCAGGCAGGAAAGTCTGGGAGTTGCTTATGTCCAATTAACGTCCAGATGTCTGGAAGTGGAACTATGGCAATAGTAGAAGCTCAGCCTTGAGCAAAACAACTGAGGAACACATCGCAACCTGAGTTAAAGCCCTGAGATGTCCAAAAAATAAAATTCAAAAAGAGAAGGCCAAGTTTATGTATCAGTGCCCTACTTACTTACTTGTGTATGTTACTTCCCTGAGTGCAAACAGACCATATGCAAAGCTTCTGCTTTCATATACTGATTTATTTTTCAGATATGCTTGTTATGCATACTGCATCATTCTCTTTATTTCAGTCCCATCACTTTACTCTTCCAGGGTTCCAGGCCTGTGTCCTAAGATGATGCACATTGCAGCTCTCAGCAGCCTATAGTTACATTTTACTATGAGGCCAATCCAGGAACGGTCACAAATAAGTCAGGGAAAGAGAAGATCAGGGTTTATAGAAATAACCGGTATTCATAAAATTATACTTGGGGACACAAACTGTAGCATACGTATGTAAAAACTACCATTAAGAAAAGAAGATGAGGGGGCAGGGAATGTGGCTTATTGAGAGAGTGCTTGCTTAGCATGCAAGAAGCCCTGGGTTGTATTCTTCAGTAGTATATACAGAGAAAAAGACAGAAATGGTGTTGTGGCTCAAGTCGTAGAGTGTTAGAGACAGTGCCCTGGCTTTGAGTTCAACCCAAGAAATGTCAAAGAGATATCTAGGTAGGTAGGAAGGTAGGTAGGTAGGTAGGTAGGTAGATAGATAGAAAGATAGATAGATAGATAGATAGATAGATAGATAGATAGATAGATAGATAGATAGATAGATAGATAGATAGATAGATAGATAGATAGATAGATAGATAGATAGATAGACAGATAGACAGATAGATAGATAAACAGATAGGTAAACAGATAGAAAAATGGTACATGAATCTGGTCTTGGATGTCAGGAGGAAAGAAGGGAACAATTCCCAGTCATGAGGCCTTCTGCAGTGTGCCAGGCCACCAGCATTGCCTTCACACAACCACAGAGCAGGAAGACTGTCTCTTTCCCACTTCTCAGGCAGATGAAAGCCCCAGAGCCAAGAAGGCAAATCCAGGTTCTAACTCAGGTGCTTGGAAACAGAAGAGAAATGGCCCTGCCTGTCCTTGGACTGGAGATTTGCACCAATGATGTGGAGAATGAAGGAAGGAGAATGGACTGGCAGAGGTAGAAGAAGGGCCTTCAAATCTGACAGATGTAGAGTCAAAAATCCACTCCCTAAGACAAGAGAGCAGGATTTTTCTACTCTGTTCCTGCCCTCTCCCTCACTAAACTGACTCTCGATTGGTAACCTGAAGACAGCCTGAGGCTCCCTTCACCTAAAGGAGGAAGGTTATTCATTGTTTGAAGAGGCTGAGAAAGCCTGACCATGGTGTAACACTAACAAATGTTTCAGCTTTCCCCTCATTTCTGGGTGTGCCTGGAATGAATGAATGAAGTGGTTTGCAGCTCACTTCCCTGTTGAGTGTGTACCTTCTGCCTCCTAATCCTACAAGCCTAGGTCTCTCCACCTAGCCTGGCTTTTGATACTGTTTTCTGTCCTTCAAATACAGTGTTACACTGGAGTTCTTCCTGCTAACAGGGCTAGGGCTTGAATCCTTAGAACTTCATTTGAACCTTGGATGGGTCAATGATGTTTCTTTCCTTCTTCTATAGCACAAGAATTCTAATAACATTTAGAGTTCAAATAACTTCTCATCACCAAGGGAAACACAAGAAGCTGTTGAACATCTGACCTTTCAGAAGTGGAAGTCAGAGTGTCATAGACTTTCCTGTCCTGGTTGGCTTCACCCTGTGATCCTGAGACCTCAGCCTCCTTAGCTAGGTTCATGGTTGTGAGCTTCAGGTGTTCTGCTAGGTTCAGGACTGTAATGACATTGACAATACAAGTCAACTGCTTATCACAAATGGCTTGGGGAGCATATTAAGCCTTTCAACATTGAACCATTCAGATCCTTTTAGCACACAAGGTTATAATGCTAGAGGCTGAGAGGCTCGGCAAGTGGATCTGCTACACTTCAACCTTAAGCTCTGACTCCAATTCTGATTTACATCAGCGTTTATTTTCCAGGGAATCTTCTCCTAATTAGCAGAAAGGAAAAGTACTTTGATTAACCTTTACTTTTTTCCAGTTGTGTGTCTTGTATCAAGCCGGGCCCTGTCCCTGAACAATTCAGCTCAAGGCGAACACTCTACCACTTGAGCCACGGCGCCACTAGAGGTTTTTTTTTGGTGGTACATTGAACATAAGAGTCTAACAGTTTTTCCTTGCCTAGGCTGTCTTTGAACTGTGGTCTTCAAATCTCAGCATCCTGAGAAGCTGGGTTCCAGGTGTGAGCCACCTGCATCTGGCCAATTGTTTTTGACAGTCCTGGGGCTTATTTTTTTCAAGGCTAGCACTCTACCATTTGAGCCACTCCACTGCTTCTGGCTTTTTCTGAGTATGTGGCACTGAATATTCAAACCCTGGTATTCATGCATGTTGAGCCAGCTCTTTACTACTAAGCCACATTTCTAGGCTCACCCTTACAATCTTATCCCACAACTTGCCTGTCCTAAAAAAAAGGCTTCTGAGTATAAATCATTAAAGAAATCCCTATAGGAAGGTGTTCAAAGATAAATAAGACAAAGTTCATACTTGAGAGAGATTCTAAACATGTGAAGACTCTTACAAATGCCTCCATTTAATTATGTATCATGTTTCAACACAAAAAGTTTTAATGAAAAATGAGTCAATGTCCTAAATTATTGTGTATAATTTTATAATAGATGTGCAAAATGTAATAAATATGTGTATGATAACACTAAATAAAATACACAATAAACGAATGAATCAAATAAAAAATAAATAAATACAAAATCAATAATAAAAATCATAATATGTAATAAACATAATTATGTAAGTATATATCACATGTATAGAAATATCTTTTCCATTGCAGGGCCTCCATTCAGGCCATGGGAACTCTAGCCTGAATTTCATTTCATCAACGACAGTAAGCTTCGCCTTCACCCATGGTACAAAAGAGTTACTTGGACGGTGAGATCAAATCCTACCAATGGTAAAAATATTGGCCCAGTTCCAAGATAGTGACTTAATTTTTTAATGAAAGCAGGTATGTTTATTCAGTTACATACTGAACATTAAAAAAAGCAGTGTAGAATGTTGCACAGCTATTCAGACGTCCTTCCCTTATTCCCAAAGTGCTTCTCTGAACACTACATTGTTTCTTTTTTTGTATGTTTTTTATTGTAAAAATGTGGTACGGAGGGGTCACAGTTACTTGAAGAAGGTTATGAGTATATTTCCTATTGAGAATTGTTGCCTCCTCCTTTGTTTTCCCCCTACCATCCCTTCCCTCCCATCTCCAAAACTACTCCCCCTGCCAAGCTGAGTGACTTATTTTTAGTTTTGGCTTGGCATGTGGTTTGAACTCCAGTAGTGGCAAATCTGCACTTTCCCTCACATTGCTACAGATTTACCAAGATCCTGAGGTCAAATCCCAGGCTAGGAAAGAAAACTGACAGAAATTCCAAATCAGGGAGCTTTATTTTTTTTAATTTAGTTAGTTAATTAATTAATTAATTTTTTTCTTTTCTTTTCTTTTTTTTTTTTTGGCCAACCATGGGGCTTGAACTGAGGTCTTGGCAACTCTGCCTCAGCTTCGATCACCCTAGACTAGGTGCTGCTCGGGACCCAATACTGGAATCCTAGGCCCAGAGGGCTTGCATGAGGAAAAAAAAAAGTGGGATAGAACGAAAAGTGGGGAGATGCAGAGGGCTAGGGATTTTATGTTTTTCTCTTTGCACAGTGACCATCCTGGGTCTGAATCAGATGGCTGCAAAATGGATCTGACCTGCCATATCTGAAGGCTGGCGTGCTATCAAGGAAACCATAGGACAACCTGTCAACATAGGCCCTGGCTTCAAATCCTGGTCATGGCACCTACCAATGGCAGGAGATCACAAGAGACTCATTCCTATTCATAGGAATACCGATTGAAAGAGAAGTTTGTGCATCGCTCGAGTCTAAAATAGGATGCAATAATCCTAGGACACTGATCGATCTCAATTAATACTTTATTAATCATGAAAACAATACTATTCCCTTAATTGTGGTATAATAAATACCTAAGAGTTAGTAGAAACTTGGTATATGTCATTCAATCATAGATAGGTGGCTATGGCTCTTTTTACCAATATATATTTATTTGTATACCACTGTCTGCCTATCCATGTATAGCTGTTTTGTACAATCCTGGGCCAAGATCTCATCACCTGGGATCCACTTGACAGCTTCATTGGCTAGAGGCTGCCGTGCTCACATGCACCCATTCATGAATTGGGACAGCATGTCCCTGAGTTCAGATCCTAGCACTGCCAAAAATTTAATCTTGGATTAAGAAGCCAATCTGATTTCCTTTTCCGGGAGAGTCCTGGGTGTCAGGCACGATTGACAAGACATCTACAAATCTAGATGCTATGTGATAGCATGCAAACAATATAATACATTGTTAGGTGTAATCACAGTCAATAAAATAAACGGTAAATAAATGAATAAACCAAAAAAATTCAATGAATAACCACCCCAAACATAATATAATCTGACATCTGTATGGAAGTTCAATTCTATCTTTAAAATGTATATAAGGAGTATGCTTTCCCGGGATAGGCCGTGAATTCAGGCCTATGGAACAGGCCTGATTTTCTGGTCTTCAAGCACGATGAGCTTCCCCTTCCCGCAGAATGCAACAGAGTTACCCAGACCCCGTGTTCAAATCCCAGGCCTTGCAGACAAAAAAAATGCCACACATTCCAAGCAAGGGAGCTTCATTCGCATTTTAAATATTTTTTAAGTTCACTTCGCCTTTATTTGATACATTTTGATTTTATAACACTAGAGTTTTTCAAAAAAGGGGTTTAAACTTTTACATTTCAGCATAGCACATTGGTGTTTCTATTTTGACCATCTTCCATGAAGAGTTAACATGAAAATAAGAACACTATTTCTCCCTAGAAGGTTGGGACAGTTGATTTTATTTATATTTAGAGTTATTTCTATTATTATAAACTCTCTACATTTGTGTCATATTAGTTTGCCTCAGTGCCTACAACGAAATACACTAGGGGAGTCATAGCACAAAAAGTTGGGTTTCTGAATAAAAACTAACTTTTGTGAGGACAGCAGGTACTTGTAAACATTTTGGGAATAAACTAGATTGTAAAATGAAAAACAAAAACATTGGTAGTTGGATGTAATCAGTAGCGGAGTATTTGTTTAAAGAGCATAAGACTCTGGCATAAATGTTTCCTAAAGCTCAAAGTGTTAGAATTTTATGATCTATATGAACAAAATTTTTTTTGCTCGTGGGCCTGAACTCAGGGGTTATCCCTGCACTCTTCAGCTCAATGTGAGCAATCTACTGCTTGAGTCACAATGCTACATCTGGTTTTCTAGTGGTTTATTGGAGATAAAAGTCTCACGGACTTTCCTGTCCAGGCTGGCTTTGAACCGCCATCCTCAAATCTCA
This sequence comes from Dipodomys merriami, assembly GCF_024711535.1. Lineage (NCBI taxonomy): Eukaryota > Metazoa > Chordata > Mammalia > Rodentia > Heteromyidae > Dipodomys > Dipodomys merriami. Next base: position 328,865 of record NW_027206038.1, read on the forward strand.
GCCTCCTGATTAGCTAGGATTATAAGCATGAGCCACCGGTGTCAGGCACGTGAACAAACTTCTTAAAGATTGATTCTGAGAAAAGAAACCTGGAATATACTTTTAGTATAAATTATTTATAATGCCATGTTAAGGCACTAATTCAGAAGTATTTATTCATTGGCTGGTTTTTAGTTTATTTAAAGTTTATTTATATATATATCTGTTATTAATATATATATACATATGTTATTAAAAATGTAGCTTTGAAGTGTACCTAAGAGCATATGTGCTCATGTAAAGTTATGCAACTGCACAAGCTTCATTACTTTTTTCCAGTTTGGTTGGTACCATAAATTATGTGGGATTTTTCTATTGTTGTTTTGTTCTCTGTTTTTGGAGGATTTATCTCCCTTTTTTCCCCCTCTCCTGCTCCATGAACTTGAACTCAGCTTGCTCTTTCTTGGCTTGGTTGTTCATAGCTGATTTTCTACCACTTCAGCCATACCTGTAGCCAGGGTTTTTGCCAGTTAATTGGAGATGATTTCTCTCAGGCTTTTCTGCCTTCATTGGCTTTGAAATTTCATTGTCCATTTCTCAGCCTCCTGAGTAGCTAGGATTACAGATGTGAGCCACTGGGGTGCTAGGGATAAATTAGACTTTGGTTGGTGTATTCTTTCTGTTTTTCTAAGCATGGGATCATCTAATATAGAATGTCGGTGAATGTCCTGGGTCTGAAGTAAGATATATAAAACATATGCAACTCTGTATAGTTCTCATAATATGTAATAAATTTAATACGTGTTATAAATGTAGTAATAGTCAATAAATATAATGAATGAATAATACAAAAAATAAATACCCTCAAAGCAATATGCAGTGAACATAAGTATGTAGATATTAATCATTTTTTTCAAGTGTGGATGAATATTACTTAACAGGGCTGGGGATTGAATTCAGGTCTAGGGAACAGGCCTGAATTGCTTATATTCAAAGAGGGTGAGTTTCCCCATTCTCCACAGTGCATTAGAGATTCGTAGACTCTGAGTTCAAATCCCAGGTCTAGCAGAAAAAAACGGACACAAATTCCAATCCAGGGATCTCCATTAGTATTTTTAATATTTTTAAATTTTTTAAAAAATTATTTTATTTTTATATACTTTATTAAAATTTTATTTTATTTTATTTATTTATTCATTTATTTTGCCAGGCACAGGGCTTGAACTTAGGTCCTAGCAACTCTGCTTCAGCCTCCATCACTCTAAGCTGGGATGGTGAAACTTCTGGGCCCACAGCCCATCCTGGGATCCGAGGCTTTAGGGGCTGACAGGAAAACAAATTGAAAACAGCACTGAAAAATAGCCCCGAATTGCAGACAGTTGGTGGTTTCTTGGTTTTCCTTCCTTGCATGGTGACCATCACGGGTCCAAATTACACAGCTACAACCTGTAGGTCACCTGGCATTGCTGAAGGCTGGCAGGCTGGCAGCGAACCCATAGGCCAATCTGGACACCTAGGCGTTTGAATCCCAGTCATGGCACTTAGAAAGGGCTGGAGAGCCTAATAAACTATTGCCTGTTTATAGGAACACCAGAGGAATGTCATCAATGTCATAGTTGGATGAGTAGTTTGTCAATCAGGCTAAAATAAAATTAAACCCAGTATTCACAAGATGTAGATTGAATTTAATTCACAGTTTCTTATGCATTAAAAGAATACGTGTGTGTGTGTGTGTGTGTGTGTGTGTGTGTGTGTGTGTGTGTGTATGTGTGTGTGTGTGTGTTGTCAGTAGTGGGGCCTGAAATCTGGTCATGGGAACTCTCCCTCAGCTTTTCAGCTCAGAGCTAGTGCTGTACCATTTGAAACACAGCACCATTTCCGGCTTTTTCCGATCCTGTGGTGCTGAGGAATAGAACCCAGGGCTCATGCATGCAAGACAAGCACTCTCCCAGTGAGCCACTTTCCCAGCCCCTAAAAGAATATTGATTAAATAGAATTCTCACTACATACCTGTGAATCACTAGGAAGGTAGTGTATGTCATTGAATACTACTAGATAGACATCATTGGAAGTATCTAAATTTCTAAATATATATTTATTTTTATACCACCATCTGCATAGAAAAGTATTGCTATTTTGGTCAAAACTGAGTCTCGATCCCAGGTCCTGGGATCCACCTGGCATCTGAATGTGCTAGAGGCTGCCATGCTGCCATTCACCCAATCATGAATTGTGCCTCCTAGTTCCTCAGTTCAGGCCCCAGCATTGCTAAAAATGTCGTCCTGGAGAAAGATTCCAAGTGTGATACCTGTTTTCCTTTTCTGTGCAAGTGCTGGGTGTCAAGTATGATATATATAATATGTCTGCAAAGCTCCATACTATGTAATAGATTTGAATGAATGTAATAAATGTTATAGGTGCACTCACAGTCAGTCCATAAATAAATGGTAAGTAAATAAATAATAAAATATAATGAATCATTCCAACAAACACGATATAAACTGAATATATGGATGTAAGTATTATTCATATAATAAACATGACTATAAGTGTTATGTTCTCCAGGACTGGGGCTTGAATTCAGTCCTAGGAAACAGGCCTGAATTGCTTGTCTTCAAGCGAGGAGAGCTTTCTTTTCCTCTATCCCCATCAGTGCATCACAGTTACCCAGATCCCAAGATGCATCCCTGCCTGGCAAACAACAAAATGGCACAAAATCCAAGTCAGGGAGCTTCAGTAATATTATTAATTTATTTAGTTTTTGCCATGCACGGGGCTTTAACTCAGGTCGTGGCAATTCTGCCTCAGTTTCTATCACCCTAGGCTGGGATGGTGCAGCCTCTGGACCCATAGCCCATTCTGGGTCCTAGGCCTCGGTGACTAACAGGAAAACAAAATGAAAACACCACCAAAAAAAGCCACAAACCGCAGAAGATCAGCAGTTTCTATTTTTCTTTCTTGCACGGTGACCATCCTGGGTCTGAATGACATGGCTGCAACCTGTAGGTCACCTGGCATTGCTGAAGGCTGGCGGGCTGTCAGTGAAACCATAGGCCAACCTGGACGCTAGGCCCTGAGTTCGAATCCAGATCATGCCACTTAAAAGGGGCTAGCGAGCCTAAGAAACTATTGCCTGTCCATAGGAATACCAGAGAAATGTGAACAATGTCATGGTTGGATGAGTAGTCCTTCAAAATGAGTCTAGCATAAAATTAGACCCAATAATCACAGGACACAGATTGATTTTAATTCGTAGTTTATTATGCATTAAAATTATTATTGATTAAATGGAATCCTCACTAAATACATGAGAATTGTTAGCAATGTAGTATATGTCATTGAATACTAGATAGACACCTCTGGCAGTACCTAAATATCTAAATTTATATTTATTTATGTACCACTATTGTCATAGAAAGTTACTGCGATTTGGGCCAAACAGGGGATTGATCCCAGGTTTTGGGATCGACTTGGCAGCTGAATGGGCTAGAGGCTGTGGTGCTGACACTCACCCATTCAAGAATTGGGCCTCTCAGGCTTTCAGATCAAGTCCCATCATTGCCAAAAATTTCTTCCTGGTGTAAGATTTCAAATGTGATATCTCTGTGCAAGTTCATAATATGTCTGCAAAGTTACATGCTATGGAATAGATTGGAATAAATGTAATAAATGTTATGGGTCCGTAAAATAAATGCTAAATCAATAAATCAATAATAAAACATAATGAATCACTCCTACAAACACAATATAGACTGAATATATAGATGTAAGTATAAATCATATATTTAACATGTCTATAAATGTTATGAGGTGCTTGAATTCAGGCCTAGGGAAGAGTTAAGTTCATGCATGATTCTCATAGGAAATGATAGGCATGATGTATGTCACAATAATTTTAATTAAGAGTTCATGAAGTGTGACAATAAGAATCCCATTGAGGAATTGGGGGAAATGGGAAAGATCCAAGAATCAATACTCACATGGTGTAGAGCACAAAGATGGTGCTGATAGGGAGTTGAGTGGGCAGAGCCCGATTTGCTTTATGTTCAGTGCATAACCAGACCTTGGAAAATTAGGTGCATGATAGGGTGTGACCTTGACAGTGATTGGCTCCTCTTTCTCCCCTCCCATGTCACCCACTCTTTTTTTGCTTTAAAAACGGCTTGCTCCTATATTAATAAATGAGTTTTCCTGCTTGAGTTGACTCCCCGCTGCGTCTGATTGTCTCCCGGGCTGAGGGAGGCTGGGGAACGGGCTTACCTTTCCTTGGACCCTGTCCATCTTTCGTGGGATGGACGAAGACCCAACATCTGGCTCCCAACATGGGGCATGAAAGGAAAAAATACCGGCAGAGGCTAAGTAGTCTGTCAGGGTAAGTGATACCCTTAGTATAGGTAATGCTATCTCACAGAAGAAGGAGCAGGAGGCAACATTAGGCCTAGAAGGAGTAAAGGAGGACTTGGGAAGTGAGAAGGAAAATGAATGGGTCAAATTTGACCTAGAACACACTGAAACATGCACCATGGAATTCAAAACGAGGGTGAAAGTTACTCCCTCTGATTCAGATGCCCCTGATGGTCAAAGGTCCCCTCCTTATTCTCCCGATTGGAGGGGAGGTACGGAACCCTACATGATCTGAGATACCTGCAAGACGTAGACCCCTATGAACCATCCATGGAGGGGTGAAGGGCTGGGGAAGTAACCTACTGGGAGGCCTACCCTGGAAGGGAAGGGCCACCTGAGAGTATGGACCCTAGGCGACAGGATTTGCTTCCCCAAGCGTATCCAGTCAATCTGGCACCAGGAGCGAACAGGCCCTTGGAATGGTATCCATGGGAAGCTAAGGATCTTAAAGAGCTCTGCAACGTGGTGGCAGAGGTTGGCCCAAACTCTCCTTAGGCCCAGAGCTTATTACAGGACATTGCTAATCACCCAGGTGTCCCTAAAGCCTGGCTGGATGTGGCTAAAGCCATCCTCACCAGTTCTCAGTTTATTAAATATGTGCTTTCTTTAAGGAGGAATGCAGAGGGCGAGTAGAAAATAATTGGCAGGCTCAACCTATGATACCTATTATTTATGCCATGTTAACAGGGATGGGGAAGTCTACTCCACTAGCGTCCAACAGGCAGCAATACCTGGCCCGTATGGTGACCAGGTGAGGCAAGCAGGACTTGCCGCGTGGTACAAACTGGATGATGGGCCTACTGAGTCCCCCATATCAGGAGTGAGGCAAAAACCTGGTGAGCCTCTAGCTGAGTTTGTAGACTGAGTTCAACGAAGCATTCACCACAAGCTGCCAGCAGGGAACCTCCGAGATCAGTTTGTAAAGCTACTGGTCTGGGAAGGGATGAATGCAAACCACTGCATGGCCTGTGCAGGATTGAGAGAGCATTCACTGAGCAGATGGGTGGTGGCCTCGCAGGACGTGGGAATGCAACAACACCAGTCCCAATCACTAGCTTTAGCTTTACAGGCTCAGACATCTGAAATGACTGAGGCTATTAACCAGGCGCTGGCAGCCCAGGGCCAAGGAACCCCAAGATCATCAGGGAGAGGGATTTGCAAGAGGAGCACTTTAAGAAGTACTGCTTACAACAATCCCCCCGCCAAACTGCGGGGGGGGGGGGAGGGAATTGCCCACTACACCCTGCCCGAGGGGCAAAAATTGATACCATTGGAAAACGGATTGTGGATACAAGATTGATTTAGATGGTAAGCCCTATCTGGGTGGAGCAGTGGCCATTGACCAAACCTAAACTTGTAGCACTCCACCTTCTGGTGGAGGAACAGATAAACCTTGGGCATATAAACCCTCCTATGAATCCCTGGAACAGACCCTTATTTGTTATTCAAAAAGCCTCCAAGGCTTGGCTTATGCTCCAAGATCTATGTGAGTAAATGAAAGGATGGAACTAGTAGGAACACCCTTGAGAGGCATGTCCTGGACTCTTGCTATACCTTCAGAATATACCTTGGTTGTGACTGATATTAAAGATTTTTTTTTCTATCCCCTTGCATCCAGATGACTGTGAGAAGTTTGCTTTCTCCATCCCTTCTCTAAATTTTTCCCAGCCTGATCAGTGGTTTGAATGGACGGTGCTGCCACAGGGCATGGCCAATAGTCCGGTCTTTTGCCAACAATACTTGGCCACACTTTTACGGCCTCTGCTGGCTTCAAATACCTCCCTTGCCTATGCCTACATGGATGACATAATTCTGGCGCACCAAGACCTGAGCTGCCTGGAGGGCCTTCTGGCCCAGGTCCTTGCCATATTAAAAAAGAGTGGTGTTACCATAGCCCTCAATAAAATTCAAAAGGTACCTCCTTTTAAGGTGCTCAGGTCCCACCTTAACTTGGCTCAGGCCAGCCCCCTTAAGCCTTTGCTGGATATTTAGATGGTAAGCCCTATCTGGGTTGAGCAGTGGCCATTGACCAAACCTAAACTTGTAGCACTCCTCCTTCTGGTGGAGGAACAGATAAACCTTGGTCATATAAACCCTCCTAGGAATCCCTGGAACACACCTTAACCAAACTTCAGAGTCTTTTAGGGGAAATCAATTGTCTGTTGCTATGGGTTTCTGTCCCTAAAGATAGTTTTGTGCCCTTATTTGCCCTACTAAAATACAGGATGCCCCAAGAAGTTATTACAATTACAGACAGCCATAGGGCAATATGTTTGCCCTATGGCAAAAAAAGCCCTGGATGAAGTTTCCCTAAAGAGGTATTCTATTTTTGAACCCATTTCCCTTTGGTTGTTTGCAGGTGTTACATTGATTTTTGCAGTTTTCACTCAAAATGGGGAGCCATTAGAGTGGGTTCACACTCCCCTGGGGGGCACACTTGTGTGTATTCTCAAGCAGACTAACTTGCAGATGCTATCATCAAGGGAAGGACCCAAGCCCAAAGGCATTATTGCCTTGACCCTCACTCCATTGTTTTTCCTTTTCCAATGGCAGACGTTGAATGGCTCTCCCGAGCCAATGCTCATCTTGCTCTCTTCTTAGAGGGGTTTCTAGGCCAAATTGACTGCCATTATGGGCCATTCAAATAGACTGTCATGTTATGGCGACTTCCCCTCAAAATGCCATCTCTATTTTCTGCTATGCCTATTCCTGGCGCCCTCCATGTTTTTACTGATGGAGGTAAAGCAGGCTCTGCGTATGCAGCCTTTGAGGAGCCAGACAACAAAGATTCCCACCTTGTCAAGGTTCAGCACAATATAAAGAAGTGCTGGCCGTAATTATTACCCTTCAAAAACACTTTAGTTTGTATTCTGATAGCCTATAAAACAAAAAAAGGGGAGTTAGTCCCCATATACAGTTACAGATAGCTTTGTTTACCATTAACATTTTAAATTTTTCAAAAGGGGCAACTGAATCCAGATTTCAGAAGCACTGGGGACAACTATTCCTTAATCCCCAAATAAAAGTCAGGTGGAAGGACCCCTGACACAACAATGAAGAGGACCTGACCCCCTAGTTTCCATGGGCAGGGGATTTGGATGCGTTTTTCCCATAGGGGAGACAGCCCCCATTTGGATTCCTGCCAGGAATCTTAAGTTTTTACCAATCTCCTCTATACAGGAGGATGCCCAAGGATAAGCTAACCAACAAGGAAGAAAAACGGCTATGGTGGCCTAGGCTTGTGTTTAAAAGAGAAAAGCCGAAAGATAATTATTAACCATCCCCAAGGGCAACCAACCCTTAAGAAGCTCTTGTGTTCTCTAACAATTGCAGATGGTGATATTCCAGCTGTTGGCTGTCCTGACCCTCCCAGTCCTGACAATGGCCCTATGGAACCTGCATCAACTTCGACGAGTGACCTTGGCAGTGATCAGTGCTGGCAATGCAGAAATCATCAATAGCACCACAAGAGAAGTTGTCCCTTTGACCTGGTGGCCTGACATTCATTTTGATCACCACCCTATGTCATTATGTATAGACCATTTAATATTTCTGTTGGAGCTAATTATTTTAATGTCACCTGCTCTAATTGTTCTTTTAGTAATTATTTATATAGCGGCAATATTGAATTCATACTTATTGTTAAACAACCACCTTTTGTTATGCTTCCAGTTTAGATCTTTTTCAACCCTAGAGCCAAATAGCTGGATTAGAACAAGCCCCACCTCTGGACTCTGAAGTGGCATAGACTGCTATTCCATCCTTGACAAATGTTAAAGGACTGGTAATGACATTGCTTGGCATGGAAATGCTTTTGCTGATGGTTTTTCTATGCCTTACTTGCATTATATGTGCACTGCAAAACCCTTATGAGCTTAGCCAGCCAGTTACATAAGATCAAGATCCAAGTGAATAAATTTCCCCAAGAGGAATCGCAGCCAGAGATGGGTAAGAGGGGGTATCAGTCTGGTCAACCTAAGACAGGGCTTTCAGCTTTGCTCTGAAGAAGTTGCCGATGATGGGTCAGGCAGACAAGGCGATCCACCCAACCTAAGACAGGCGGGTTCACTTCTTTAAACAAAGACAGGGGAGATGTTGGGAGCCATTTGGAGCTTAAAGTAAAGCTCAAAGTCATCTTGACCCCTGTGCTCGCTTAAAGGCACGTACAAGGAACTTGCTTACTTAAAAGACACCAAGTGCCCAGAATTGCTTTGCTATGTCTGCAGTTTGTTTTAAATTTTCCTTGTTTTTCTGGATTATAGTAGAATGGCCTGAGTGTGCGGGCCCACGAGGATGCACCATGCCGCATGTGTGGAACTCCCAATACCCAGGCTACTCCCAGGTTCTGAAGAGAATGACCTTATGAGATACTGACTTTTATATATGCCCAGGAATTAATTGAACTGCTTCGGACATTTCTAACTGTGGTGTGACTGATGATTATTATTTTGCTAGGTTGGGATGTAAGGTAACTGGGATGGGCTCTTGGATCATGTACAAGGGTCCTCCCTATCCTTGTCTGGCAAATCTCACCACCCAGACTTGCCTCAAACCCCCTGCATGGCCAATGCTATCCTTACCAATGGAATCCTTTTAAAATAACCTTTACAGAGGAGGGAAAAAGATAACTAACTTGGAGGTGCGTCTGCCATTAAAACAAAAAAGAGGGAATCTATAGAGCACATGGACAGCAAAGATGGTGCTGATAGGAGTTGAGTGGGCAGAGCCTGATTTGCTTTACAGTATGTAACCAGACCGGGGACGCTTAGGTGCATGATAGGGTGTGACCTTGACACTGATTGGTTCCTCTTCCTCCCCTCCCATGCCACTCACTCTTTTTTGATTTAAAAATGGCTTGCTCTGTGTTAATAAAGGAGCTTTCCTGCTTGAGTTGACTCCCTGATGTGTCTGATTGTCTCCCGGGATGAGGGAGGCTGGGGAACGGGTGAGTGGCCGCACTTACCTTTCCTAGGACACTGTCTGTCTTTTGTGGGATGAACGAAGACCTGACAACATGGTATATGGGATTCCAACACAGCTAGCCACATCTCCTACTCTATCCAAATAGGTATTTATTAGCATACTAGCTTCAGCTTATGAATGGATGAATATTGTGCCCCACCCCAACCCCGGGGCTCAATCTCAGGTCTCGGGAACCCCCTAGATCCTTAGTTGCTCACAGGCTGGTATCCTCACCTAGACCCTTTCGCCAATTGGGCCTGCTAAGCTCTGAGTTCAAATCCCAGTACTGCCAAAAGATGAATCCTAATGTGAGAAGCCCATCAATCCATCTGTTTTCCTGTCCTGTGAAAGTCCTGGGTCTCAGGGAGGATGGAGAATTCTATATAGTCAACTCTATAATCATAGGAATAGGTTGTTATCCATGTTGGCACAGTTATGTCTGTCATCATACTCAATAAAACACAAATGCATCCATGACTAAGACACACAATAAAAAGAGTAACTACACTGAACTCATGATGCATTCCACACATATATGTAAATAGAGATCCTATGTGTAAAATAGGTGGGTACATTATTTTTTCCAGTGCTGGGGCCTCAATTCAGGACCTGTGACCTGGCCTGATATTGTAGTCTTCAAGGATGGTGAGCTTCCCTTTCCCCCACAGTGTTATAGATTTACCCAGACCTGAGTTGGGATCCCAGCTGTGGCAGAAAAATGGTGCGAGTTCTGAGCCAGGTTGCATTATAATTATTATTATCATTATCATTATTATTGCCAAGGAAAGGATTTGAACTCAGTTTGTGGTAACTCTGCCTCAGCTTCAATCACCTCAGGGTGGTGGGCTGCAATGGGCCCATAGCCGATCCTGGGATACTAGGCCCTAAAGTCTTGTAGGAAACCACACTCGCGTGTGTGTGTGTGTGCGTGCACACACACACACACACACACACACACACAGAGTAAGAGAGAGAGAGAGAGAGGAAAGCTGCGGGATAGATTTTTACATTTTGTTCCTTTTCCAAGGTGACCATCCTGGGTCTTAATGACATGCTTACAAAGAGTACTTCACCTTGCATTGATGAAAGATAGCAGGCTATCAGGGAAGCCATAGCCCATGCAGCAATGTAGGCCCTGGTCCTGACACATACTAATATGTGGAATTCCCAATACACTCGTTCTTATGCATCAAAATACCGATGGAATGTGAGCAAACTCATGATTGAATGAGAAGTTTCTGAGTGCATCAATCAGTCTAGTCTAAAATTAGATACAATGATCCTAGGATGCTGATTGATCTTAATGAATAGTCTATTAAGCATGAAAAGAATCTTATTCCTTCAATGGTGGCATAATAACTAACTAAGAGTTGGTAGGAACCTAGTTGATATACTTGAATCCTAGGCAGATATCTCTGGCACTCTATACAAACATATATTTATTGGTATACTACCAACTGCTTATCCATGTATGGCTATTTTGTCCACCCCTGTGGCTCGATCTCAGGGTCTGGGAACTGCCTGGCAGCTTCCTAGGCTAGCGGTTGCCGTGTTGACACACCCACTCATGAATTGGGTCTGCTAGGCCCTGAGCTCAGGTCCCAACACTGCCAACATTTTGATCGTGGAGTAAGAAGTGGAGTGTAACACCTGGGTGGAAGACATGAAAGAGAACATATCTACAAATCTAGATATATGTGATAGGATGTCATCAATATAATAAATGGAATGTGTGTTATCACAGTCAATAAAATAAGTGGTAAATAAATGAATAAAACAGAAATACAATAAATAACCACAACAAACAGGATATGGACTGAACATCAATACGTAGGTTCAAATCCTATCTTTACAATGTATATAAATAGTGTGTTTCCCTGGGCTGGGGCATGAATTCAGGCCTAGGGAGTAGGCCTGACTTTCTTGTCCTCAAGCATGTTGAGCTTCCCTTTCATCCACAGTGCTGCAGAGTTACCCAGACCCTAATTTCAAATCCAAAGCCTGGCAGATAAAACGGCACCAATTGCAAGCCAGGGAAATTTTTGTTTTGCCAAGCAATGTCTTGAACTCAGGTCATGGCAACTCTGCCTCAGCTTCCATCACCCTAGGCTGGGGTGCAGCCACTGGAACCACAGACGATCCTGGGATCCTAGACTTCCAGGCCTTGCAAGAGGGGGAATGCAAAGAAAATAAGTGGTGGGATGGCCTTTTTAGATTTTGCACCATGACCACCTGGGTCTGAATGACACAGCTCCAAAGGGTACTTCACGTTGCATTGCTGAAGGCTGTTGGGCTATTGGGCTATTGGCCATAGTCCTGCAGGGCAATAAAGGACTAGAGTCGAATCCCAGTCATGTCACTTCTGGATGATGGGAGATCCTAAGTGACTCATTTCAATCTATAAGAATAACGATGGAATGTTATAAATGTCACTGTTTACAATAACATGGGCAAGATAATGAGTACATTTCTTATCAGACATTGTAGCTTCCTCTTTTGTTTCCCCTTCCCATCCATTCTCATCCTTCCCTCGCCTCCCAACCCAATCCTCCCCAATCCCCCTTCCTCACCCCAACCCCACACCAAAGTTGTAAAATTAGTTTTCAACATAACTACTTGTACATCTCATTGAGGATAAAAACAATAACATTAATTACATGGAGGCATAATAATACCCAAGAATGGTAGGAATGTAGTCTATATAACTGAATAATGGATAGACATCTCTGGCACTCTATAAAGATATATATTTATTAGCGTACAACCATCTGAGTGTCAATCTGTTCTTATTTTGTCAACCACTGGGGCTCGATCTCAGGCACTGGGAACTTCCTGTCAGCTCAATTTGCCCCAGGATGGCATGCTGACACTGACCCATTCATGAATTTGTCCCTGTAGGCCATAAGATCAGATGCCAGAACTCCCAAACAATGAATCATGGAGTAAAAAGCTGATGCTGACACATGTTTTCCTTTTCTGTAAAAGTACTGGGTGTCAGATATGAAGCAGAATACATATGTACACCTATATCATATGTAATCAATGTAATCAATGTTCTATGTGCCATAATAGACAATAAAATAAACAGTCAATACATGAACAAAACAAAAAATAAAATGAATAAATATACTGAACTCAATATGTACATACATATGTCTGTAAATATAAATCATATATTTAAAATGTACATGAATAGGATTTTATTTAGTGCAGAGTATCGATTTCAGGCCTAAGGAACAGACTTGAATTTCTTGACTTCAAGGAGGCAAGCTTCCCCTTCCCACACGGTGCAACAGAGTTACCAAGACCATTAGTTCAAATCCCAGTCCTGGCAAGAAAAATGGCATCTCTATGCTATATGACACCCAATTCTTAGGTATTTCATTCGGCCTCCATTTAATGAATGTGATTGTTTAAATGCTTAATAAAGTATTAACTAAAATTGATCAGTGTCCTATAATATAATTGTGTATAATTTTATACTGGAATCATTCAAGAACTGCCCATTTAATCATGACATACATCACATTCCATTGGTATTCATATGGATAAAATGAGGTTCTTAGTATCTCCTGCCATTTGAAAGTGGCAGGACCAGGATTCAAACTGTGGGTTCCAGCTCCTACCACTTAAACCTGAGGATAGGGAACACACCGGTCTGTCCAAGAACATCAGCAAGACCAATGATTAGGCAGGCACCAGTGGCTCTCAGCAGACCTCCTTGATACTTACAAAGCTGTGAAAGGAGGGTCAAGTTCAAAGTCACCCTAGGCAGGAAAGTCCTTGAGACCGCTGTCCAACTTAAGTGGCAACAAAGCCACAAGAAGAGACATGTGGCTCAGGCTAGCCTTGATCAAATGGAGCTCACAGACAGTGCTCAGATCCTGAGTTCAAGGTCTGAGACTGGCAACAAACAGCCATACACAACAATTTGTGCAGCCATCCAAGTAAAGCAGGTCACCCTTTTGTACCCAACTGAATTGGACAGAGTTCCCTGGGAAAGGGTCTGGCGAAGCTGCTCTCATCTTTACTCCGCCCATGCTGCCTGCATCACAAACCCATTCTTTCATGATTCTTTCTGACCAATGTTATCCAAGAATGCTGGCCAGGCCCACATTCCATGCTGCCCTGTAGCACCAGAATTCCCTCTGTTGGTTGAAACCACTACCAGCCATTGAGGAAAATAGAGGTGGCTGAGTGGTGAGCAAGAGATTCGAGGTAACTTTAGAGTAGGTTAGGATATTGACCTCTTAGTCACTGAATGGGAGAATAGAGGATTTCCCAGAGCCTGGGAATGTGGCTAGCCCATCTTTCCCATCACATCTCTCAGATGTCTGAAACAACAAGATTCCATGAGAGAGCTGAGGACAAGAACTACTACGAGAACACCAGCAGAATACTCCCGTCAGATCTGCAACATTCAACAAAACATGAAAAAGAGAGGGATGCTCAAGACAAATATCATCTTATAAATATGATGGAAACAATTGCATGAAAGGAAAAAAAACAAAAAAAATTTGAATACTTATCTTGGGGTTGATTACATTAACATCAACTTATCTGAACTTAGTTATTTCAAATAAGGGAAACCATGGGACCTATGTTTCTTTGGGCCTGGCTTACTTCACTTAATGTAATTTTTTCCAGTCTTTCCATTTCCTAACAAATGGGACAATGGCATTCTTTCTGATGGAGGCATAGAATTCCATTGCGTATATATACCACATTGTCTTGATCAATTCATCTACTGAGGGGCATCTGGGTTGGTTCCATAACGTAGCTATGGTAAATAATGCTGCAATAAAAATAATCCTGCTGGTAGCTTTAGTTTGGTCTTGTTTGTGATCATTTGGGTAAATGCCCATAAGTGGGATTGCCGGCTCATAAAGGAACTCTATGTGGAGTCTTTGAGGAACCTCCATGCTGCTTTCCAAAGTGGTTGAACAAGTTTACACTCCCACCAACAATGTAGTAAAGTTCCCTTCTGTCCGTATGCCCTCCAGCAGCTGTTGTTATTAGAATTTTTGATTATAACCATTCTAACTGGGATGAGGTGGTATATCATTGTTTTGATTTGCATTTCTTTTATGGCTGGAACTTGAGCATTTTTTCATGTGTCTATTGGCCATCCTTCTTTCCTCTTCAGAGAAGTTTCTCTTTAAGACTTTAGCACAGTCATTTATTGGGCAAATGTTTGTTTGAAGATTTGTTTGGGGGGATTTAATTTTTTAAGTTCCAGGTATATTTTAGATATGAGACCCTTGTCTGTTTATGGCTAGTGAAAATCTTCTCCCAATGCGTGGGGTTTCTATTGATCTTCCAAGATATGTCCTTTGCCATGGAGAGCTCTGCAATTTCATGCAGTCCCATTTGTCCAACCTTTCTTTCATTTGTTGTGTTTCTGGGTCTCAATTAAGAAAATCTGAGCGTGTGCCAAGGAGACCTAGGGTTTCTCCTACTCCATTCTGTAATGTTTTCAGAGTGTCTGCTTTGACTCCGAGGTCATTGATCCATTTGGAGTTGATTCTGGTGCAAGGTGATATATAAGGTTCTAGCTTTAGTTTTCCATAAGTAGTTAACCAATTTTACCAGCACAATTTACTGAAGAGGCTGTCTTTCTTCCATTCTATTTTTTTTAGCTCCATTATCGAAGATTAGATGGCTACAGGTCTTTAGGTTCATTTCAGGGTTTTCAAGTCTATTCAATTGATCCTGGGGTCTGTTCTTGTGCCAGTACCAAGCTATTTTGATTACTATGGCTTTGTAGTACAGTTTGAAATTTGGTATTGATATTCCTGCAGCACTGTTCTTTCTGTTAAAGATTGTTTTTGTTATTCGGGGTCTTTTATTGTTGTATATGAATTTTTGGATTGTGTCATCTATTTCCTTGAAGAATTACATTGGAATATTGATAGGTATCCCATTGAATTTGTAGATAGCCTTGGAAAGTATTGCCATTTTCACGATGTTGATTTTTCCAATCCAGGAGCATGGGAATTTTTGCCACATTCTAAGTTCTGTTTTGATTTCATTTTTCAGGTTTTTAAAGTTTTCATCATAGATGTCCTTTACTTGTTTGGTTAATTCCTAGGTATTTTATTTTTTGTGGGGCTATTAAAAACGGAGTTGCTTTCCTGATTTCAGTCACGCTTTCCTCATTGTTGGCATATAGAAAAGCCATTGATTTTTGAAGCTAATTTTATACCCTGCTACTTTGCCAAAGTTTTGAATCACCTTGCAGAATTTGGGAGCGGAGTCTATGGGATTCTTTAAATGCAAGATCATGTCATCTGCAAAGAGGGAGAGTTTTAATTCTTCTTTCCCTATTTGGTACCCATTGATGTTTGCATCTTGTATTATTGCTGTAGTTAGGCATTCTAATACTAGATTGAAGAACAATGGAGTGAGTGGGCATCCTTGTCTCGTTCCTGAGTTTAGAGGACATGGAGGTAATTTTTCAACATTGAGCATAACATCGTGAAAATGGCAAAACTTCCCAAGGCTATCTACAAATTCAACGTGAGACCTATCAAAATTCCACCCTCATTCTTCAAGGAAATGGAAGAGGCAATCCAAAAATTCATATGGAACAATAAAAGACCCTGAATAGCAAAACGATCCTCAACAGAAAAAACTGTGCTGGAGGAATATCAATACCATATTTCAAACTCTAATATAAAGCCATAGTAATCAAAACAGCTTGGTACTGGCATAAGAACAGACCTCAGGACCAGTGGAATAGAATTGAAAACCCTGAAATGAACCTACAGACCTATAGCCAACTAATCTTCAATAAGGGAGCTAAAATAATAGAATGGAAAAAAGACAGCCTCTTCAGTAAATGGTGCTGGCAAATTGGTTAACTACTTATAGAAAACTAAAACTAGATCCTTGTATATCACCCCGCACCAGAATTAACTCCAAAAGGATCAAAGACCTCGGAGTCAAAGCAGACAATCTGAAAACTTTACAGGATGGAATAGGAGAAACCCTAGGCCTCGTTGGCTGAGGACGAAATTTTCTTAATAGAAACCCAGAAACCCAACAAGTCAAAGAAAGGTTGGACAAATGGGATTGCATGAAGATGCAGAGCTTCTGCATGGCAAAGGACATAGCTAGCAATATCAATAGAAAGAAGCCCACAGAATGGGAAAAGATCTTCACTAGCTATACAACGAACAAGGGTCTCATATCTAAAATATACTTGGAGCTCAAAAAATTAAATCCCCCAACAACAAATCCTCAAAGAAACAACTTCCCAATAAATACGTGGGCTAAAGACTTGAAGAGAACCTACTGTGAAGAAGAAAGAAGGATATCCAACAGACACATGAAGAATTGCTCAACCTCGCTAGCCATAAAAGAAATGCAAACTAAAAAAACTTTGAGGTACCACCTCACCCTAGCTAGAATGTCTATAATCAAGAACTCTAACAACAACAGATGCTGGAGGTGATGTGGACAGAATGGAACCTTACTTCATTGTTGGTGGGAGTGTAAACATGTTCAAGCACTTTGGAAAGCAGTATGGAGTTTCCTGAAAAGACTTCACATAGAGCTGCCCTATGACCCAGCAATCCCACTTTTGGGCATTTACCCAAATGTTTTCAAACAAGACCACACTAAAGCTACCAGCACAACTATGTTTATTGCAGCATTATTTACCATAGTTAAGATCTGGAACCAACCCTGATGCCCCTCAGAATATGAATGCATAAAGAAAATGTGGTATATATACACAATGGAATTCTATGCCTCCATCAGAAAGAATGACATTTACCCATATGTTAGGAAATGGAAAGGCTTGGAAAAAATTATATTAAATGAAGTAAGCCAAGCCTAAAGAAACAAAGGTCCATGGTTTCCCTTATTTGCAATATCTAGTATATGTATCAGTCAAGCAGAAAAGGTCAGATAATGTGATGTTTGGAAAATGAACCCTTAGATAAGTATTTAAATGTTTTTTTTTCTTTCATGCATTTGTTTCTAACTCATTTATAAGATTATTTCCTGGTAGCTTTGTATGTCCCACCCCACAGTAGAACCCCTGCATTCACTATTTTTGATGTCGGTATAATTTGTGGAGGAGATGGGGAAAAAAAAGTCGTTTAAGGATACAGGTGGACCCGATGCAGCTATAAGTACAAGTTGTCATGTCAAAAACGAACTTTACAATTTTTGTGGGGGGGGAGGGGCGGATTGGGTGTGGTGTGGGGAGATGCTGGGAAGGGATGTGAAGGGTAAACAAAGGAGGAGGCTGCAATGCTTGATACGAAATGTACTCATTATCTTGCCCATGTATTTGTAACCCCTCTGTACAATATGTTCACAAAAAATAAATATTAAAATTAATTTTTAAAAATGTCATATGTGAAATTTAATGAGGTCAACAAGAGATTATGGAGACAAAACGGCCTTAGAATTACAATTGCAGCATATCACAAAAGTTATGATGACAGGATAGGTTTGTGATGTCACGGGGTGTTATGTGATATTGTGATATGTGGTTATTGTGATATTACCGTGGCAACGTGATGTAAAAAGGGATTGTAATGTCACAATTGTTATGAGTTTATGATTTCTTTATGATATCAACCTACAGGCCGCATTTTAAATAGTATGAAATCACAGAAAAGGCATTCATAATGTGTCTATGATGTCACAGGGACAATGTGAAGATCTAAATCTATCATATCATTTTAGTTTTGTGATTTCCCAATGAGCAGATGTTGTCAAAAATGACAAAGTGATGTCACAATTGTGATGAACTCACAAACTGTTTTTGATGTTAAAATGTCTTGTCTGATTCTCAATTGTCAATATTTCACAGTGGGGATTTGAGTACACAAAGGGAATGTGATGTCACAAAGCTATGTATTTTATCAAAGGATATAAGAGGTCATAATAGATTTGAGATGACACAATGTGATCTTAGTGTCAAACCAGCAATGTGATGTCACAATGGGTTTGTGATGTCACACTGGTGATGAGATCATAATGGATTAGTTATGCCACGACTTTTAATATCACAATTATTTGTCCAATTTCAATTGCTACTAGACCACCATGAGGCCACAGTAAAAACCAGCAGTGCCCTTATAATCCACTGGAACAGATAGTCATCATGGCCTCTTGGTCTCCACCACCAGAGAGGGTGGCTTCATGCCACTGGAGGGGGCAGGACATGCTGCTAAAGGAGATAGGATATCAAGCCCAACATGGTGAGCTACCAAGAAGTCATTGGGCATGAACATTTGGGAAGTGATGATTGAAAACTGTTATGCACAAAACATCGCAGTGGGGGAAGGGCCCAGCCTATATATAGGCTGCAGGTTCAGAGCAACAGAAGGGGAGAGAAAAAGGGGAAAGGCCTAGAAGGAAAGAAGTGATGAGCCAGTAGGAAGGTAAAGACCTGGGAGTAGAGGAAATTGAGGGAGAGCAGGAGGTGAAGGATGGCAGCTGGGCACCTGGATATGGCAGGGCAGGACTGTCAAGAGTAGAGCAGCCTGAAGAGAAGAAGGGAATGGTGTAAGGAGAAAATGAAAAGACCTGAAATGTAGTACAAGTCTGGAGAGAAGGAGGATGAAGAGCACTGAAAAAGCCTTGTCCTTTGAAGTGTGGAGTTTTGGAGATCATTATTTTGGGGGATGGTTGTTTGCAGACCAGTTAACAAATGGCTGGGCTTCTGTTTGGAGTTCTGAGGTTTCATGGTTGAGGCTGAATTTAGCTCTTGGCATCCAGCCCAGGTCAAGGTAGTCGCTTGTTACAAAACTTATGAGGACAAGGCAGGTTTGTGATGTTACATTGCATTAATGATATCACAATGTCATTATGAGGTCGCAAAGGGATTGTATTGTCACAATGGTGATGTGGTCACAATGGGTTTCTGAAATCAAACTATATGCCACATTTGAGAAAGAATGAAATCACAGAATAGGCAAGCACATTGTCTCTATGACCTCACAATGAAAATGTGATGTCATAATGCTATGATGTCATTGTCATTTTGGGATGTCACAATGGGCTGATGTTATCCTAACAACAATGTGATCTCACTCTAGAGATAATGTCACAAAGCATTTGTAATGGTAAAACGGCCTGTCTGATATCAGTTGTCCTTTGCTCACAATGAGGATATAATTACCCAAAGGGACTGTGATGTCACAAACACTATGTGCTTTTTCAAAGGTGCTAAGAGGTCACAACAGGTTTGGTATATCACAAGGTGATCGTGATATCACTGTGGAACTATGATGTCACAATGGGTTTGTGATGTCACAGTGGGGATAAGGTCACACTTCGACAGTGATGTCACTATGAATTTGTAATATCACCATTACATGGTGATATTACTAGATCACAATGAAGATAGTTGTTCACATAAGGAGCTAGAAGTCAGAAAGGCCATGAATTTTGTAAAATATTATGAGTACATAATAGATTGGTGGAAATGCGTTGGGACAGAGATATCCTATTGGCAATATAAAGTTACCATTACATGAGATAATATTGTTTTGAAGTCACAAATAGTTGGTAATGCCATATAGGTGATGAGGTCATATAGATTTGTGATTTCAAAATGGGATGGTGATGACACAATCTCATGCTAGGTCTCTAATTGGCAATGAATATATAAGTTCACAAGGGATAATGATGTATCCGAAGGCATATGTTGGCACAAGTGTAATGAGTCTTAACAGGTTTATGATGTCACAATATGACTCAATGTTCATGACATCTGGCAATGTGTTGTCACAGTAGTTGTGATGTCATACTTGATTTCTGATATCACATGTCATACCTGATATATTATGAATTAAACAATTATTAGCTCAGGGAGGCCAGAGATCACACTGGCAGCATGTCAAAACATTTATGAGGATAGGACAGTTTTGTGATGTCACGGTGGGTTAGTGATATCAAAATGGCAATGTGGTGTCATCAAGGTATTGTGATGTCATAGTGGTTAGGTTGTCACAATCTATTTCTGATATCAACCCACCTGCCACATTAGCAATAGAATGAAATCACAGAATAGGCATTCCAATGTATCTGTGACATCACAATGATTATGTGATGTCATAATGCTATGAAGTCATTGTTGTTTTATGATGTCACAATGGTTTGATGGTGTCATAATGACAATGTAATGTTACACTGGTGATGATGTCACAAAAGTTTTGTGATGTTAAAATGGCATGTCTGATCTCAGCTCAAAATGAGGATATGGGTAAACAAAGGGCCTGTGATGACACAAAGGCCATGCTTTCAAAGCTTCTGAGGTCATAACAGGTTTGGGATGTCACAATATGATCATGGTGGCACAATGGCAATGTGATATCACAATGAGTTTGTGATGTCACCGCTGTGATGAGGTCACAATGCATTAGTGATATCTCATCAAGTTTTAATATACCAATGACATATACAACTTCAATTTCTTCTAATTCATTATTAGGATACTGTAATAACCAGTGTTGCCAGAATTATCTGTGGGAGCCTATAATCATTGTAAATTCTTGGCCTGGCCCACAGGAGAATGTGGGGAATGCCGCCAAAGGTGGAGGTGTCAGGCTGTCAAGAAGTGATTGAGCATTGGGCAGATTGGGAAGAGACGATTAAAAATTGTTAGGCAGGAGACCCGTTAGAGTGAGGAGGGGTACAATCTATATATAGGTTGCATTTTTAGAGCATTGTAAGTGGGGATAAAAATAGGAGCTATCTGGATGGAAGAAAGTGATGAGACAACAGGAAGGAAAAAACCTGAGAAGAGAGGAAGATGAAGGAGAGCAGAAGTTTGGCAAGTGGTCACTGGGTCAGAGTAGAGCAGGCCTGTGGAGACTGGAGAGACCTAAAGAAAATAAGGAAATGGTGGAAGGGAAAAAGGGGACGACCAGGAAGGAAGGACAGTTCTGTAGTGAAGGAGGGAGGAATGAAAAAGTAAAAAGCCTTGCCCATTGAGGTTTGGAGATTCGGAGATCATAATTTTTTGGCTGGTGGTTTGCAGACCAATTAAGAAAGGGTGGGACTGCCCATTGGAGGTCTCAGGTTTGGTGGTCAAGGCTGCTTTTGGACCTGGCTCTCCAGGCCAGCATAAGGTAATCACAGTCCTCTTGCTATTGTAAATTGTTTTATTATATTAAATGTGACTACATGGTTTGTCTCCTTGTCTTAGAGGTCATAAGTACACGAGTTCACAGAAAGAGCTTGAAGTCTCAAAGGCCACGAATTTTCTAAGATGTGATGTGGCCATATAGGTTTGTAAAAACACAATGGGACAGTGATATCACAACGACAATACAATGTCAAAATAATGCTTTGATACTACAATTAGTTGTTGATGCCATTCTCGTGATGAGGTCACAATAAGTTTGTGATGTCACAATGGGTTCATAATGTCAGATGGCAGATCTCAATGGTCATTATTTGGAAATGAATATATGAGTTCAAAAAGGGACTGTAATGTCTCCAAAGGCATGTGCTGTCACAAATGTGATGCCGTTCTCACAGTTTTGTGATGTCACAATGTGACAAAATGGCCATGATATCTGGCAGTATGAAGTCACAGGGGATTTCTGACATCACATGTCCTATCAGAAATATGAGATTGAAAACAGATTATGAGCTGACAAAGGGTCTAACATATGACAATGTCACAAAACTTATAAGGACAGGACTGGTTAGTAATGGCATAGCAGGTTAATGATGTCACAATGGCAATGTGATGTCACAAAGGATTGTGATATCACAATGGTTATATGGTCAAATGGGTTTCTGAAATAAAATGAATTCACAGAATAAGCCTTCACACTGTTTTGTCTATGACATAACGATGTCACTGTGATTTATCGTGCTATGATGCCATTGTCATTTGGTGATGTCACAATGAGCTGAGGGTGTCATAATGACAATTTGATGTCACTGCTGATTTATGATGTTACAACGGTTATGAGGTCACATTATGTTTCTGATATCAACACACATGTCAAATTTTAAATAGAATGACAAAGCCTGGCACGGGTGGCTCATGCCTGTAATCCCAGCTACTCAGGAGGCTGAGATCTGAGGATTGCAGTTCAAAGTCACCTAAGGCTGGAAAGTCCATGAGCCTCTTATCTCCAATAAAAACCATTAGAAAACGAGAAGTGGTGCTGTGGCTCGAGTGATAGTGTGCTCGCCTAGAGCTGTAGAGTAGGGACAGCACCCAAGCCCAGAGTTAAAGTCCCATGACCAACTACAACAAAAAAGAATAAAAACAGGCATTCACAATCTGTTTATAACATCACAATGACAATGTGATCTCATAATACTATCTTGTCATAGTTTTCTGATGTCAAAATAGTTGATGCTGTTATAATGAGAATGTTATGTCACACTGGTGCTGTCACAAAGTGTTCATGATGTTAAAATGGCATGTCTGATATCAATTGTCAGTTCATAATGAGGGTATAGTTACACAAAGGGACTGTGATGTCAAAAAGTCCACGTGTTTTTCAAAGGTGCTAAGAGGTCCTAATAAGTTTGGGATTTTACAATGTGATAGTGATGTCAAATATCTATGAAAGCTCACAATGGGTTTGTGATGTCACACTGGTGATGAAATCAAAGTTTTGTGAAGTCACATCTCACAATCACATGCCCAATTTCAGTTGCTACTATTTCACAATGAGGATAAGAGTTCACAGAAGAAGACAAATATCAAAGGCCCTGAATTTTCTAAAATGCTATGAAGACATACTAGGTTATTGAAAACACAATGAAACAGTGATATCACTATGGCAATGTGATGTTGCAATATGATGACTTAAAAATGTTTTGATACCACAATTGGTGATGCCACACTAGTAATGTGTTTATAAGAGGTGATGTCACAATGGGTTGGTGACATCAAAATGACAAATATGTGATCTCAATTGTCAACTCACAATGAGTATATGTGCTCACAAAGGGACTGTGATGTCTCCAAAGGCATGCATTGTCTCAAAAGTGATGAAGTCCTAATGTGCGTGTTATCAGAATGTGACAAATGCTCATATCATCTATCAGTGTGATGTCACCATGATCTAAATGTCACACTGGATTCGGGTATCACATTTCATACCTGGATTGAGTATGAGAGAATTGAAATTTCACAGTGGATTAGTGAAATTACTATGGAAATGTAGGGTCACAAAGAGATTGTGCTACCACAATGGCTAATAGATCATAATGTGTTTCTACTCTAATAGGTTTGTTCTGTCACAATTGGTTGGAAATGTCACAATGGCATGTCGATTCTCAAATATCATTAATTCACAATGAGGATATGAGTTCACAAAGGGACTGTGTAGTCACCAAAGTCATGTGTCGGCACAAATGTGATGAAATCCTAACAGATTTGTGAGTTCACAATGTGACACCATGGTCTGGATGTCTATCAATGGGATGTCACAATATT
The DNA here is from genome assembly GCF_024711535.1 of Dipodomys merriami. Lineage (NCBI taxonomy): Eukaryota > Metazoa > Chordata > Mammalia > Rodentia > Heteromyidae > Dipodomys > Dipodomys merriami. Next base: position 352,647 of record NW_027206038.1, read on the forward strand.
CATAATTTCAGAGTCAATTTCTGATATCATATATCATACCTGAATTATTATGAGTTTGAAAACAGAATATAAGCTTACTAAAGGCCTAAAATATCCTAAGGGCAGCATATCACACAAGTTATGACTAAAAACTCATGGTCTTGGATCTTAAGATTCTTACTTTGAAATTGTATCCTCATTGTGAACTAGTAGAAATTGAAATTGGACATGTCTTTGTAATAATACAAACTCAGAGTGACATCACAAACTCATTGTGATCTCATCACCAATGTGACATCACGAACTCATTGTGACATCACATTATTGTTGTGCCTTCACAATCACATTGTGACATCACAAAGCAATTGTGAAGTCTTAGCACATTAAAAAAAAACACATGACCTCTGTGGCCTCACAGACCCTTTGTGTACCCATATTCTCATAGTGAAAATTTTGATCACACATAGCATTGTATCATCACAAATACTTTGTGCAATAATTACAGCTGTGAAATCACATTGTCATCATGACACCATCATCTCATTGTGATAACACCAAACCCCAATGACACTATACCATTTGTTTCTTTTCTTTTCTTCTGTATGTTTTTTATTTTAAATATATTGTACAGAGGGATTAGAGTTACATGAGTAAGGTAATGAGTACATATCTTATCAAACATTGCTGCCTTGTCATCACATTGTCACTTTGATGTCATAGACCCATTGTGAATGCCATTCTTTGATTTCAATCTAATTCAAATGTGCCATGTGGGTTGATATCAAGAAACCATTGGGAACTCATTACCTTTGTGACATCAAATTCTCTTTGTCATACCACATTACCTTTTTTATATCACTAACCCACTGTGACATCAAATACTTCTCCTGTCCTCACAACATTTGTGACATGTCATTGTGATATTTTAGACCCTTTGTGAGTTGAAAATCTGTGTTTGACTTCATATTTCAGATATGACATGAGATATCTAAAATCCAGTGTAACATCATGATATTACACCACTGGACATCATAAAAATTGTGTCACTTTGTGACATCTCAGAACTGTTAGTTCTTCACCTTTTTGACTACATATACTTTGGGGACATCAGAATCCCTTCCCAAACCCATATACTCATGGTGTATGACAACTGAGGTCCCACATGCCATTGTGACATCACCAACTCCTTGGGACATCTCAAACCTATTGAGACCTCCTCATCAGTATGGTGTCACCAATTGTGACATCAAAACATTATTATAACATGATGTTGAGATATCACATTGTCATTGGGAAATCAGTGTCCCATTGGGTTTTCACATAGTATGACCTCATACTATGAAGCTTCTTCTATCACCTGGTATCCTCATATTGAATTAAGAGTAATTGAAATTGGATATATCATTCTGATATTATAAACTGTGACATCACAAAACCATTGTGACCTCATCAAAAACCCAATGGGACATCTCATTTCCATTGTGATATTATGAATCACAGTGTGCCTTCCAAAGCTATTATGACCTCTTACCACCTTTGAAAACACACATGGCCTCTATGACATCACAGAACATTTTTTGTATCCATATCCTCATGGGGAACTAATGACAACTGACATCAGACATACCATTAAAATACAAAAAAATTCTTTCTGACATCATCATAATTGTGACATTATGTTGCCATTATGACAACATCAGCTCATTTTGACATGTAAAACTACAATGACATCATAGCACTGTAACATTATATTGTCAATCTGATATCATAGACATGTTGTGTTTGCCCTTTATGTTATTTGATTCTATATCTAATGTGGCATGTTGGTTGATATCAGAAACCCATTTTGAGTTCATCACCATTGTGATATCATGGTGCCTTAGTAGCATCACATTGCCATTGTGATGTCACATTGCCAAATTGATGTCACAAAGGGATATTAATGTCACAAAGGTTATGACATCACAATGAGTTTCTGATATCCACCCACATGCCACATTTCAAATACAATGAAATTACAGATTAGGCATTCATAATGTGACTATGGTGTCACAATGACATAATGGCAAATGCTATAATGTTATTGTCATTTTGTGATGTCACCATAAGCTAAAGATATCATAACAACAATGTGATATCATACTGGTTATGACGCCACACAGGGTTTATAATGTTACAATGGTTATGAGGTCACAATATGTTTCTGATATCAACTGATATGCCACATTTAAAATAGAATGAAATCATAGGATATACATTCTCAATGTGTCTATGACAGCAAAATGGCAGTGCAATGTCATAATGTCATGATGTCAGTGTAGCTTGGTGATATCACCATGAGCTGAAGGTGTCATAACCACAGTCTGATGTCACATTGGTGATGATGTCACAAAGGGTTTGTGATGTCACAGTGGCAAGTCAGATCTTAATTGCCATGAGTTTATAGTGTGGATATGAGAATGAAATCACAATGACATACGCAAATGAACTGTGATGACACAAAGGCCATTTTTTTTTCAAAAGTGCTAAAGTTCCTAACAGGTTTCAGTTGTCAAAATGTTAATGATATAAAAATGCTCTCAGCAGTCCTCCTTGATACTTACAAGGCTGTGATAGGAGGATCATGGTCAAAGTCACCCTAGGCAGGAAAGTCCTTGAGACTACTGTCCAAATTGTACCAACAAAACCAGAAGTAAAGCCATGTAGCTCCATTGGTAGAGGGCTAGCCTGGATCAAAAGCAGCTCACAGACTGTGCCCAAATCCTGAGTTCAAGGTCTTGGACTGGGAACAAACAGACATACACAACAATTTGTCCAGCCATCTGGCTAAAGTAGGTAAACTTCTTGTCCCCAAGTGGATTGAACCTGGGAAAGGGGCTGCCATCATCTTGACTCCACCCATTCTGCCTGCATCACAGGATTCCAGCCACACCCTCATTCTTTCATGGTTCTTTCTGACCAATGGGATACAAGAATGGTGGCCATGCCCACATTCCATACTACCCAGTAGCGCTGGGATTCCGTCTGTTGGTTGACACCACTACCAGCAGTTGAGGTAGAGGTAGCTGAGTGATGAGCAAGAGACTCGAGGCTAGGAGGAGATGCCTTGCTCAGGCACAACATGTGCCCGCCTGCGCTCCGGCCCCCTCCTCCCCTTCCCTGTGGCACAGCATTTCAAACCTGGTGCTGCTGGCTAAAACCCATGTTGCCTCTTGGATTCCTCAGACAATGGTGTAATGGTGCACCTCTAGCCAGCTTGTTGCCCTGACCTGGTCCTGGCAACCTTGTCCTCTGCTCTGGGCCTGATGTCAACCATACCACTGCCATTGCTGTTCGCCCCACCTGGAGCAGCTGTAAACAGATTTTGCCAGCAGCACATGTGAGTGGTGGCCACACAGGCCCGCTCCTTGCGACCCCATATCACCCCCACTCCTGACCAGGACCTGCGCCTCCTCTGTGCCCCACAGCCTGGCCCACGCCCTGACATAAATGTGCCCCAGGAGTGGGGGTGGGTGTTGACCCGAGGATCCCATCCCCATATCCAGTGTCTAGTGTGCCAGGAAATGGGGAGATGCCAGGTTGGGTGAGGAGTGGACGCCACAGAGCCCCTGACCTGGAGCAGTGGGAGACACACAGCCGCACATCTGCACCCTTCCTTTCCCTGGTGGGAACCTGGTGGGGAGCACCATGTCCACACCTGCCTTCTGGGGTCTTTTCCCTTTTTCTGGGGATGGGAGGCTTTGGATGAAGAAGATAAACCCTCCTTTCTGTGTGAACCCTTGTCTTCTGTGCTTGATCATCCTTTCACCTGAAGACGGAGAGACAGAGAGAGAAAGAGAGACAGAGAGAGAGATCATCTTTCTCCTTGTACAGCCTGACTGTGCTCAGGTGAGTGATCAGTTGGCAAATTGCAGGTGCTGCATGGATGAGTCTTCTGTCACCAGTCTGTATGTGTGTGTGTGTGTGTGTGTGTGTGTGTGTGTGTGTGTGTGTGTGTGTTGTGTGTGTGTGTGTGTGTGTGTGTGTGTATAGAAGTGAGTGGTAACAAGGAGACTGAATGCTTTGGTAACTTCTACCTGCTATATTTCGGACATGCATGGGCCTCATAGCTGAGGTCTGGGAGCCGGGAAGGGTGAGATGCTTGAACGGGACACAGCACTGTTGAATTACAAGAACAAGGGATCTGTGTGCCCTTGAACTGTGTACTACCTTGGGCCTGGTTGGTGGGAGTGGAGCTTCGGAGGACCTAGGAGTGCAGCTGCAGGGGATGGCTTTCCCGGAGGACAGAGAGCATGTCCAACACTTAGTAAAGATATGAGTCCTGCTAGTATGGAGTGCAACAGCATATGCCAGACTCTGGGTCTTATCATCATGACCTCTGATGGGCGAGGTGAGACCTATTTTAAATCTTGAGCTGTGATCTTCAGATCTCAACCGCCTAAGGCATGAGCCTCTGGCACTGTGATTCTGGTTCTTTTTGGTATATTAGGGTTTGACCTCAAGGCTTTAGGCTTGCCAGTCAGGTCATCTACCAGGTTTTCTGTCTTGGGCATTTCTGAGATGGAGACTTAATATATGCTCAGGCTGGGGTGGATCACAGTCCTCCTGTATGTGACAGGCATGAGCCACCAGGGTCGGTCCACTGTAGTTGGATGGTAGACATGTAGTGCCACGCTCAGTCATTGGTTTAGATGGATTGTCACAAACTCAGTCCACAGCAGCCCATTTTTGACCACAGGTGAAGCTCTGGGTTGGGCCTCAACCATTGGACTTCAATCTCCTCATGGGATAGTTTTGAGAAAACAAGGGATTAATACATAGTGATCTCTAGAGCAGGGCCAGACACAGAGGGAGGGACCGTCAGATACGGTTCTTGGCAGTTCTGTGAGTAAATGACAGAAAATACCCGGAAAGATCTCAGATGGTTTTGTGTTATTAATGTTGTGACAGGTATGGGATTATAAAACAAAACAGGATACTCTTTCTTTAATACCCAATCCCCATGAGGAATGGGATCCTTCACTTTGTTCAGTTTTGAAGCTGGGGAAACTGAGGCACAGAGAAGCTGGGTGACCTACTTATGACTCCCAGCTGACAGGAAGCTTGGCCTGACTTCTCTGCCATGCTCCCTAGGACAATGGGTGTTATTCAGTCTACTTCTTGTGGTGGGAAGTCCTCATCTTTTCAGTCGTGGGGCTTGAACTCTGGGCCTGGGGCAGCTCCCTGAGCTCCTCAGCTCAAAGCTAGCACTCTACCACTTGAGTCACAGGACCACTTCCAGTTTTCTAGTGGTTCTTTGGAAATAAGATTCTCACATGTGTTACTGCCAGGGCTGGCTATAAACCACAATCCTCATATCTCTGCCTCCACTGTACTTAGGATTACAAGCCTGAGCAACAGGTACCTGGCTTAAGTATAATTCTGACCTTCCTCTCTCTCTCTCTCTCTGTCTCTCTCTCTGTCTCTCTCTCTGTCTCTCTCTCTGTCTCTCTCTCTGTCTCTCTCTCTGTCTCTCTCTCTGTCTCTCTCTCTGTCTCTCTGTCTCTGTCTCTGTCTCTGTCTCTGTCTCTGTCTCTGTCTCTGTCTCTGTCTCTGTCTCTCTCTCTCTCTCTCTCTCTCTCTCTCTCTCTCTCTCTCTCTCTCTCTCTCTCTCTCTCTCTCTCACAGGACCTGATTGAATGGGTGCTGGAGGAGTTTGCCTAGCGTCCCTAATGTGGTTGGAACCAAGGTGGCCCTCTCATTCTGGAGGTGGGCTGTGGGTCAGGAGCTGTCTCGCTCAGTCTGTTGTACCAGCTCCATGAGGTAAGTCCCTCTGTGCCCTGGCTAGACCGTGACAGTTATTCATTGTCTATCTAGCCTTACTGGATTCAGTACTGTGATCAATGCCCTTTTCTAGCAAAAATTTCTGGCTAAAATTATGATACATAGTTATGGAATGAAAATTTAATGCCATCTTAAGAGAGTTATTTAGTGTTCTGGGAATGTGGCTTCATGGTAAAGTGATTGCCTAGCATTCATGAAACCCTGGGTTCAATTCCTCAGTATCACATAAACAGAAAAAGAAACACTGGAAGTGGTCCTGTGCCTCAAGTGGTAGAGGGTTAGAATTGAGCAAAAAAAAAAAAAAAAAGCTGAGGAATAATTCCCAAGTGCTGAGTTTCAGCCTCAGGCTGCCAAAACAACAAGAGCAACAATAACAACAATGAACATTTAGTTAGTAAATGCAAAATAAAGAACCCAATCTTGGAATATATAATTGTTCCTTCCATACTGATACTTGACAATAGTCCCTAATTCATGTACTTTACCTATATTAGGATACTGTGTTGAAAAAAGTTTTGTTCATTAGGTCAGGGCAATTAATGCCAGGAATGTGCTTAGATGTTAGGTGTAGATTAATTCTGGAAATTTACATATTCCAGGACTTTGAGAGGGGTCACTGCTAATCAAAATGAGAAGGGTAGTCTAAGTGAGATTTGGAAATCATTTTGGCCAATCATAGCACCAAAAAGGCAGAGGCTAATTAACAGTCGTGACAGAAGAGAAGGAATAACTCCAGATGGAAGGAAAAAATGATAGTAGATAAGGTATAGCAGAAACAGTTCTAGGGAACCATTTTTGGTTATTGAAGAACTAGTTATCAACTAGGCTTATTCCTCATTGTTTTAGCATTCTAAATCTCTTAGGCTAGATAAATGTGTCTCCTTCTATGCTGTTCTTTCATACCTGATATCCTTTGCTTTCTGAAAATCTGTCTTTCTATATTTCTTTATGAACATTTCCTAATACTAAATACACCTACACAGATGTCACAGGATGCTAATGTAAGGGTCCCATAGCTCATGAGTCATTAATGTAACAAAATGGAAAAGGAGGAGATATTTATTGCTACCTCAATTTTTCTGAAAAGCTGCAATGTCATCATTTGGTTCAAATTTCCATTCTTTGTCTACATAGTGTCATTAAGTGCACAAAAATGCAAATATGAGCCAGGTGCTGGTGGCTCTTGCCTGTAATCCTAGCTAAAACTAGAGGATTGTGATTCAAATCCAGCCTGGTCAGGAAAGTCCATGAAACACTTATCTTCAATTAGCCACCAGAAACCCAGAAGTGGTGCTGTAGCTAAAGTGGTACAGCATTCAAGTTGAGCTGAAGAGTTGAGAGACAGTGCCCAGGATCAGTGTTCAATCCCCACAATCAAAAAAAAGTGCAAATATGGCTTTAAGTTTCCCCCAAAGGAATGATTAAGTCAACAGTAATCTTCCCAAAGGATTCAGTGCACCTACTTTTGCTGAGTTATTTAAGTTATGGCTTCTTTGATGAACATATTCTCTTCTTGAAAAATGGTCAAAGATTAGCTTTATCGTAACTTCATCTAATATTTTTTGGTTCAAAAGAGAAGTCCAAACAGTTGTTGTCACTTAGCTTTCTTACTGTCTTTGTTCAAAGCCAACCAGGCAGGAGAGTCTGTCATACTCTTATCTGAAATTAAACACCAAAAAACCAGAAATGGAGTTTTGGCTCAAGCAGTTGTGTACTAGCTTTGGGGGCAGGTCGGAAAGAAAGACAACTGTTCAGGGACAGGTTCCAGCCTCTGAGTTCAAGCCCCAGAACTAGCACAAAGTAAACAAACAAGCAAACAACACAATTCCTGGGTATTTCTTTGGGACTCTCCTTAAAGGAGTAGTGGTCCGATAACAGGCTGGTTTTGCTGATCATACTCTCTGGATCCTGTTTTTTGAAATCTTTATTGCTATGGAAAACTCAGGACCAGACTAAAGGAATTGATAACTGACTCCTGCAACAAGAGAATCATCTCAGGAGTGAAACATCCATCCATAAGACACTTCAAAACTTCCATATCTTTGTTTATTTGCAGTAGAACACTTTTAAAACAAATTCATTTCCTTTTGTTATGCTGGCCTTCAAATGGCATATTGTTTCCTTTAGTGATACTCTCAACTACAAGTTTACAGACAAGTTTTATATAAAGAACACACTCAAAATTTTCAGGAAGAAAGTTTCCTTCAAGCCTTGAATTCTTTTCTTGTACAGTAAAAAGGAAAGCAAAAGTTAACTTAAACTTTGTCATTCCTCTATGCTCAATTCATCTCCTGAGATCAATTTCCACATCTAGTAACAGTTACTTCCGCTTACTTCCAGTAACAATCTATGGTGCTGCTCCAGAAAAAAAATGAATGTTTTCTGGCTTCATTGAAATAGCACAAGGACACTTTTGGACATGAGGTAACACGTGTTTCAGAGACAACTTAGGAGAAAATATGAAATTTAAATTGCTTATGAATACTTTTTTCATGAGTACATTTTGTTCAAAGTTCTTAAGTGCTCTGTAAATTATGGTGAATTTTAAATGGGGGAAGGTTCTCAAATCATTTTTTGTGAGTGTATGTGCTGTGCATTAATTTCCCAAGTGTACACGAGTGAACAGTAAGAGAAACAATAGGAATAATAGGAAAGAGAAGTTCTGTGTTTATTTAAAAGGCTTCAGTAAAATATAGAACACTCTACAAATAAGACAACATTGAAACAGTAAAGCCAAGTCCAGTAGGTAGATTTATGGGAGTGATATAGGGAAAGCATTACTTCTATGTGGAAGATGAAGCCAAATCCTTTCTAAATCATGCTTTATAAACACGTAATTTTGTAAAAAGAAGAATGGAAGAATGATTGTTTGCAATGCAAGTCACGTATGAGAGAATGGACTTAACTGGAAAAAATAAGATTTATACTAGCAATGAATCTGGTGGCTAAGATCACATTTCTTTTTTTTTTCCTTTTCTTATATTCTTTTTTGTAGTTGTTGGTCGTGGTACTTGAAATCTGGGACTGGGCACTGTCCTTCTGCTCAAGGCTAGTGCTCTTCCACTTGAGCCACAGTGCCACTCCCAGTTTTCTGGTAGTTATTGGAGAAAAGAGTCTCCAGGACTTTCCTATCTGGGCTGGCTTTAAACTCCAATCCTCAGATCTCACCACACCCAGCTTAGGACCACATTTCTAACATTGTATACTCAAGATATGTAATGTATATGTTCATCTATCTTTATATTAATTCTTGAGTTAAAAATCTGGGCTACAGGTTATACTTAACACTCACAAAAGTGTTTGTAGTTTAAAAGTTGATACTCCTGGAAAAATAAAACCTAAAAAGTTAAAACAGTCTGAGAAATTCAATTTGCATCCAGCCTGGGCAGAACAGGCTTTGAGACACTACCTGAAATTAAACAGCCAAAAGCTGGAATACTAGTCATGAGCAAGATTGCTGAATAAGAGCATGAGGTTTTTGCATACATACATACAAACATACACATACACACAAAGGGACTTATATGTGCACACAAAAATACACAAGTGAAACAACTCTCAGAATATGTAGAAAAGTTAGAAAACAATAGAAAATATGTCCTGAGTAAGACTAGAATCAAGTGATAATTTTTAATATTAGAAAGCCCTCCAGTGAACTTTCCCCCCAAAAGTTGAGAATATTACATAGCTAGGAATCAGTGATAGTAAGGGAGTCAAGCAACAATATTAACAGGATAGGATCCATGGAGGAACGAATCAGGGAACCCTGTAGGTGCATATAAAAATGTTCATATCTTGTGTGAATTGTTAGAACATCTTTGAAAATAGTACATAAAGAGTCTGAGCAGTCAATTTAGTGGATAAGATCTTAGGAGAAGTTCAGAATTGCGAGTCTGTTTCTAGAGTAAATAAACAAACTATGGCAGGGCAATGTGATACAAGCCTGGAATTCTAGCACTTCGTCAGGAGATTAGAGAATGGAATTACATTGCGATACCTTCCCTGGACTAGGTAGAACAACTTTGTCTCAATAAAACAAACCAAACAACAAAAAAGGAATACACAGTTGGAATTTTGGGCTAATTTTCTCATTATGTTTTGAGAAGTCAAGTTTCCTATTGAAATGCAACTTATATATATCCTCATTTGGTTTTAAATGCTCTGTTATTACAGAAAATTCTAGATGCAGAATGGCTCATTATTTCCATCCAAAAATTTACAAAACTTAGTAAGCACCATTCTGTTGGATTCCAAAGAAATGTTGAAGGATTACAAAAGCTTAAGCCAGGAGAAATAGCAAAGTTCATCTAATGTAGTACTTTGTAGACTTTGTTAAATTAGAATTTAGATTTAAAATATGTATTTTTGTTTTGTTTGTAATTTTATATTCTATAGGATACTAAAAAATTCTTTTTAAATAGAGGGATTAATGGACAAATTCACAAATGATTCTTGCATTCTATTTTCCTAGAATATTCTTTCAAGAGAGTTATAATTAGAACATAGTTAATAGATAATTCCCACAGTTCATGTATACCATGTTAATGTGAATAATCTAGACAGAGTTGCTAAGAAATGGATGATATTAATGTATAAATTTAGAAAAACAACAATTTCCTTTCTGTTTCTAGCTCTCTGCTCTCTCTGTTCATTTCTATCTCTCTCTCTCTCTGTTCTATCCTAGCTCTCTCTCTCTGTTCTTACCTCTCTCTCTCTCTCTCTGTTCTTTTCTAGCTCTCTCTGCTCAAGCTCTTTCCTCTCTTTTCAAGCTCTCTCTCATTCCCAGCCACGTGGAGTGCCAACCTTGCCTGGTCCCAGCAGGCCTACTGAATAAACCTACCCCTTACCTGAATACCACGTGCATGCTGGTGCTGTCCTTCCTCGGTTACCTCTTTTTAAAAAACCTAACATAAATGGTGCCGTGACTCGGATAAAGAGCTTAAAGTCAGGATAGCTGGGATTTCTCTCTGGTTTTTTTTCCCTCTTTTTTCTTTTTTTGTTTGCTTTTTCCTTTTTTGCTCTGAGGAATACCGACAGTTCTGACGGCCTTTTGCGAACCAGTCTGTCTGCGGCGGAAACAGCGCATCGATACCATTGTTGGCCTTCACATCCATGTCCACACCACTTCTCTACTCTGGCCCTGGTAACTGAGGCCCAACCATCTGATGTGCTTTGTTAGCAAAGATGTCTAAATGTTGTCAAAATTTTAGGTTTTGAGATTTGCCTTTTTTGTTTTGTGTTGTGTATTCTACTACTGACTACATGGTTCTAAAATACTGGGCATATCTATGCTAAAATTCTCATCACGTCTAATGAGTTTTGTCATTGCAGAATATTTGTTGGTCAGTTCTTGATAGGAGCAGGTAAGCTCTACTTATTCTACTTGATCTCCTTGTTGCTTTAATTGGAAATAATAAAGGGCTTTTGTGCCAAAAATTTCAGTTCAAAGCCAGCTCGGGCTGAAAAATCCCTAAGACTCCATCTCCCAGCTAAACTCTGCAAGTGATACTATAACTCAAAGTGGTTCAGTGCTAGCCTTGAGCAGAAGTGCTCAGGGACAGTGCCCAGGCCTTGAGTTCAAACCTCCTTGAACACTGGAAGTGTTATTGTAACTCAACGTGGTAGAAGTGCTTGAGCAGAAGTGCTCAGGGATGCTGCCCAGGCATGGAGTTCAAATCTTGAATACCAACTGGGAGAAGCCATCCGAGCAACGAGCACCTAGACTCAGCCAGTCTGGGGAACAAGGAAACATGGAGAGGACTAAGAGGAGATAATATCACATCAGCTACTTTGTGCCTGCCCTTTCAAAATTAACCAGAGCCTGGAGGTCAGTGGAAGTAAGAAGCCTACCCAGCCAATGGTTATACCTGTCTACCTATTAACTGAACAGGAATTTATATTCTTGCCTTTGTCACCTGACTTCTCTACTTAGTCGCCAGATGTCAGAAGTAGCTAGGGACATTTCTACCAACATTTTCAGCCCCAAGTCCTTCCTCTTGCCATTTATTTGCCGTTTAGTATTTTTTTTTCCAGCCGCTCAATGCTCATGAGACTTCTCCAGACTTCACCCAAGGACTCAATCCACCAAGGGACAGCTACTGCTCACTGCCTCATGGGAGGGGACCAAATTCCAGCCTTTTGCCCCTATTGTCGATGCCCCTTGTCAGCAGGAAGTAGCCAGAGAGAATCCTTGCCCTATTTCAAGATTATTAAAAGGCTAGAATGTAAGGTCCACTCCTGGATGGCTAGCAGACTCCACCCTCCTCACAGCAAAGTCTCCACCCAGTACCTGCGTTACCTAGGCAACTGGGACACCTAGAAGAGGTCACATCTGAATTTGATGTGGCCACACCTTTCCCCGCCCATACCCTAGATAAGGCCTACCACAGGCCCAGGTGCTCTCTCTGTTCGTTTCTAGCTTTCTGCTCTCTCTGTTCATTTCTAGCTCTCTCTCTCTCTCTGTTCTATTCTAGCTCTCTCTCTCTCTGTTCTTACCTCTCTCTCTCTCTGTTCTTTTCTAGTTCTCTCTGCTCTAGCTCTTTCCTCTCTTTTCCAGCTCTTTCTAATTCCCAGCCACGTGGAGTGCCAACCTTGCCTGGTCCCAGCAGGCCTACTGAATAAACCTACCCCTTACCTGAAAAAAAAAAAAAGAAAAACAGCAATTTTTGAGGGTTTGGTTTAAAATGGTATGAAGAGAGTAGTTGTGTGACATCTTCTTTTTTCAACCTCTAAGTAACACAGGAAGCCATTTCCTTATTTACGTGCCTCTGTATACATTGAGAAAAATGCTAGGTTTGGGGTTTGTACTCAACATTGTTTTTGTTTTATTGGTTTGCCTAGAGCTTGAACTCTTGGCCTGGACAGTGTCTCTGAGCATGTTTATGCTCAAGGCTCATGCCCTACCACTTCAACATCAGTGCCACTTGTGTCTGGCTTTCGTGGAGAAGTATATTGGAGATAAGATTCTAAGAAACCTTCCTGCCAGGGTGGGCTTTGAACCATAATTTTCCAATCTTAGCTTCCTGATTATCTATGATAATTAAAAATGTATAAATATAAATAATATTTGCAAGTGATCTGATCTCAAGAATACCAGTGGAGGAAAAAGTATGCATCTCAGGTTATTGTGGTATTCTTTCCAGAACACGGAGGGCTTCACATTAGCAGAGGTGTAGTATTTTTCACAATACAGATAAGCTATTCATAATATGAATTAAGGAATCTTAGGGTGCCCCTTACAAGTTGGAAACTGTTGGGCTAGGATGACTTCATGGCATAAATGTTGGGATTGATAGTCATAGAAATAACAGATTACTCTGATAAAAAAAATGCTTACAGATGCTTCATAGTTTTATCCTCTACCAGAATGTGGCTATTTTTCTATTGACTTCTCAATCTGTACACTCCATTGGAAACTGGATCTATTGCAGAATTTTATAACATGCAAAAAAGTACTATTTTGAATCTCTAACGTATGGAATGTTGAGAATTTAAAAATGAGTAATTATGAGTAGTTATTTGTCATATGAATTTTGAAGAAAATATATACTCTGTCCTCTTAACAAATTATTTAATTTTAAAAGTTATGGGTTTCCATAGCATTAAATTGTTTTTCTGTTTTAGAATAAGAAAGTAATAAATTTATTCTTTTTCGAAAAATTTGGCAAGTATATTATGAAAATATTTTCTAGTTGGATAACAATCACGTTGATGACCCTCTGGTAAAAAAGAGGTAATCAATTTGAATTAGATGTCAAATAGAATTGATTTTTAAAATATTGCTACATAAAGAATAATATTTACTGTGCCAATACAGTAAAATTACATTTTACGCAGCTTATTTTTTCAATTTCATTATCAAATTGATGTACAGTGAGGTTACAGTAATTGTAAGGTAGTGAATAAAAAACACTTCAAACTTGTTACCCCTCCTTCATTTTTCTCACAGTTTTCCTTCACCCCTTCACCCCTCACAATTTATGAGGTACATTTCCAACATATTGTCTTGTGAGTATTGCTATTGCATTGGTTTTCCCTTTGCCTTTTGTCTCACCATTTTGCTTTTCCTCTTCCCTTCCCTATTTAAGGGAAATGCATACACAATACAAAATCAAATACAGCAGGAATGAACTATAGGGGAAAAACCCAAAGAAAACAAGTCACATAGTTCAACAAAAACAACCACAAATAAAAAACTCTGGTTCCATATCTTGGAATTCATTTTGCTTAGCATCAGCTTATATGCCTATATATACGCAGTACAAAGCTACTGGAAAATAATAGTTGCATGGACACTATATCATGAAAAGAGCATGTTAACTTTTGGATGGTAAAGGTGGAATTAGGATTGGTGAATTCGCGGTTCTGATAAAGGAATTTCAAGAGTTTTAAAGTTATGACAGGTAAATTTGAATTGTTCAAAATTTTTAACAACTTAGCCTATTAAGAAAATTTAAAATTTCCTGGGAGAATAGGCTTTCATGCAAAGAAATCCATGGAGACTTAGTAGAGAGGAAGCAATGTGGGTGAAGATGGCTCTTTTTCACACTAAACAAACCTCAGAAACATTGCTGTAAATCCTGTAGGTTCCCTTGGAATCATCCTTACCCAGGAACTATATTCTCACTGTGTGAAACAAGGTTGTATTGGAATTTAAATTCAAGTTCTTAAAAAATAAGACATCAAAATTTTTGAATTTACCTTTAATTACCAAACAGTAATTCTCTGAAAAAGATAATTTGAGTCAAAATATTTAGGGAGAAAGTGCCCTCCAAAATGCAAGAAGGTGTTGGGTTTACACATTTCTGTTTGTAACACTTTCCACAATGTCTTTGCATTTGAAGCAGTGAAACAAAAAAATCTGATTATATAATTCAAACCAATGATTTCACATTTCTAAGTGGATCACAAAAAATAATATCTTTAATAACATGAGATAGTGAAGACTTCTCTTATTACATAAGCCAAAATGTTTTGGGTTCAGAAAAGAATTGAGCAAATGGAAAAGGTAAGAAAACATAGTTCTTAGAAGCCCTAGCTAAGCGTATTGGCTTTAGCAGTGAAGGGAGTCCAAACATTTTATATAAATTGTATTAATATTTTTTGGAGGGTCCGGTCGTGGGGCCTGAACTCTGGGCCTGGGTCCCTCAGGTCTTCAGGTCAAGGCTAGTGCTCTACCACTTGAGCCACAGCACCACTTTCGGCTTTTTTTCTTTTTGCTTATGTGGTGCTGAGGAATCAAACCCAGGGTCTCAGGCATTCAAGGCAAGCACTCTACCAAAGAGCCAACTTCCCAGCCCTAAATTGTGTTAATATTTTTACTAACTAAATTGATTTTACAGAGCCTATTTGGCTCACTACAATGCCGAACAGATTGAGTGGAGACATGGAAATACATTCCACATCCAAAAGAGGCAACTTAAAGAGTTTTCAAAGACAAATCATGAAGATTTAACAGTGGTGGAGCCCATATAGTCCTTCAGCTTCACTAGACTTGAAGCCAAGATGCTGTGATTAATTGGAAATCAGGCAAGAGCTAAGAGGAGGACATGGAAGAAGGACATAGAAGAATTGACCTTTTGTAACAGTCACTGTATTTCTAGGTATAGGTGATTTAACTCTACTCTCCTCCATACATCTTGGTGAACAAATGCAAGACCAAGAGAAAAATAATCTATTGAAATAATTTTGCATAGAATAACTTCATTGTTCCTGATATGGTATCTAAGGAGAGTCTTACCATAGAAGATAAAAGTGCAGTATTTTTCAGTTTCCTCTAAGCATCTTCTTAGCAAAATATATCTTTTAGGTTAGAATTGATTGAACCAAAAAGTGATGGAGTACTTATGTTTGTGGGCACTTTAGACACAAGACGACTTTCAAGGTAAGAGAAAAAATACAGCCAAATATTTGTGATCACAGCTTCTTGGACTGTTTTCTGGAGACAAAGTTTTACATTAGACTTCTTCACATTGAAATAGATGTTGTTTCATGGCAACCAAGTGCAAGAGGGAAGTTTCATAGACTCGCCTGGCCAATAAATCAGCATGAAAGAAGAAAATGGCAAATAATATTTAATGAATTACTTTGACAAATTACTTTGCCAGAAGAAAGAAGGAAAAATATAATTCAAAATCAATTGACTTAAAAGTATGAAGAAAGAGTAGTGAAGAAAGATTAGAGAAAATATGGAGGATTGTTTTCTCTCCAGTGGAGTAATGCATTCTTGATCTTGTTTCTTCCATTCTATCTTCACAAGCTATCAAGTGTGTCTCACGACTGGATTATCCAGTTCAGACAGAGAACTCCTAGAAAAAGATACTATTTGCAGGAGATGTAGGTGATTGTGATTTATAACCTTAGACAATCTATTTAAATCTGTTCAAAATTCTCCCCTATCCCAAACCTCTCTTTGGATAGCGTTGTTTGCTTTTCCCAAGACTACCCTTCATTAACTGCTTAAAATTTTGGGAGGAAATATTCATACTCTCTAGAGATTTCTGGTTGGTTGTGATTTTTGTGTGTTTTTGTTTTTTGTTGTGTTTTTAAACTGAATTTCAAAAGGTTGTGCAAGTGTGTTACAATTAAATATATCCATCTAATTGTCCATTGCTCTTGGATCAGAGTCACTCCTTCCATCATTCTCAACCAAATGCTTCTCCAATATTTATTTCAGATTTACCACTTCCTTTATCATATGTATACATTGAGTATTCTAGCTGTACTTGCCCCTTGTTCATTTTTCATTCATTCTATGTCTTTACTATAATTTCTTTCTGTTTTCAACTTACTGATAGTAATCCTGTTAAACTGTCTATTAACACTTTGAAAGGTTTATATACATTTCAGGGAGTTTCCATTCTGCATATGCTTGAACTGATGTCAGCTTATATTTCCATAATTCATTCATCTGCAGTAACAATTTGCAAGACTGGAGACGTGAAGCACCTAAACATGATTTTATTCTCATCCATTTGGAAGATTAATCTTCAGTCAAAAAGAAAGTTAAAAAATGCATAGAATGTACTCCTAGCTACCAATTTCTATAAATAGCTTTGTACAGTGGTGTGATTGTTTTATTTTACATGGTATAATATTTTTTACTACCTGTAAGTTTTGGAAAAAGAAGAAAACTAAAATTTATTCCTATATAGGAATGTGATAGAAATAGAAGACAGATTTTATGTTTGTCATATCTCTGATGAGTACCCATATTCAAGACCTAAAGTCATATTTCTCCCTATGTTACACAGATAGGGAAAACATAATATTACATATGATAAGACAACTATTTGTGACATTTTAAAATGTGCCTTATTAAATGATGACATTTACTTTATTAGCAAACGTTTTGGTTTGAAATTTGGCAGGATGATCTATTTAACACATTTCTGGAAGGCTCCTACTGAAAAACACAAATTGTGGTTGGTACTATTTCTAGACTTCAATGAATGGTTGAACGTGTTTGGCATTAGTGCTGGGTAAATAATTCAACTCTATTATAACTTGCTCCCTACACTTGAAAAATTTGTAATGTCACTAAGTATCATCTACTTGTCAAATGTTATTTTAGCGTATGTGATTTTAAAAAGTTAATGTGTAAAGGAATAACTTTCAGTCGATTAAATGTAGATTATCATTTGTTTGAGAGTGACATTTTATACCACTGAGCCATGTTGTAGTGAAGTCCCAGTGTTTTGCAGCACTAAGGATCTTCTCAAAGTTTTTCTGAATTATATTTGAACTCTAAGTAAATTTTTCTGGATCTTGGTAGACCAATTATGGATCTATCCTTCCAGGAACTATTTTTTGGCCCACTTATGCTGGACTAAAATCTTTCATTAATCATAGGGGAGGGGTATTAAAAATAATCTTATGACACCATGTAAACTTGTTCACTGATATGGGCTGGCCATCTGTAAGTTGAATGTTTGAATCATAGTACATACTCTCAAAATTTGTGATCTCATCTTTCATTTTAAGTTGCCTTGCATTTCACAATTGCTTACTGCTAAATCCTGCATCTCAAGGAACTGGGGCCCTGAAATATAGGAAATGAGAAATTGAAATGGGTCTTCAATTACTTTGTTGCATGTTGCATGGGCCTATGTGAGAAGTCTTGCCCTTGTTATCTGATGATGCAAGTAACTGGTACCTGGGATCCTAGGAATCATTGGGTCGTGCAGAAGAATAATATTTGTTAGACATCTTATCAGAAAAATTTGGGCATAATCAGTAGGAATGCTTCAGAAATATGGAGAAAAACAGTTTGCAATCAGTGAATTAAAACAATAAACAGAGAAGCAGAGTAAAATCCCTTATAGATTAGAGGAAAACAAAATTGGTTTTTTACCATGTGAATTCAGAAAACCAAGAACAGTTTGAATGTATCACAAGTTTATACCAAAGACACTGCGTTGATACTTTTTATATTCTAATATACATTTTAAACCTAATTATTTATATTCCAATTCTATTTATTGGAATAAATAAATTTTAATTTATTTGTGAAATTATCAACTAATTCTAGTAAGTTTCATTGTGTGAAATATAAAATCAGCACATATAAATATAAAATATATAACTATGTATAATATAAGAAAAAAGACACATGTTTTGCATTGTTCTGTTGTGGTTACAGTATCAAAGGCAACTCTGTTTTAAAGTATTATTACATTATCTCTACCTCAGTGTTTGATAGAGTTGGACCTAAAGCTTTACTATTTGTAGATTTACAGCCTGTAGGCAAGAGAAAACACTGTGATGAAAACATTACCAATTTAAGGCCTAATAATGAGAAGAAACATCTGGACTTCTCCTGCAACTATGAAAATATTTGGTGATAGAAATGCAGTAGTGTAACTTCCTGCCTGGTAGGATGGTAGACAGGCCAGGATATTAAGTAATCATGAATATGATCAATTTTTTTCCCCTTCTTGGCTTTAGTTACTTTTGAAATGTTAGATATAATAAACAATTATATTTTGATAAAATACCTTCTAGTCTGAACAGTTATGTCTGAACTGTTCATCTCTCTATGATCCCTTGTAACTAAGATTAGTTTTGTTCAAGTAAAACAATCTATGGTGTCAGGGTAAGATATTCTGATTGGTCTGTTCCTACATGGAAGAAGAATAAAGGGTCAGGTAGACATTTGTGCCAGTAAGACCTCACTTGGGAAAATGTCAACTGCAGAAGGTTAGAAGTAGCTCTTAAGCAAGGCTTACTTTGAATCCATTAGCTCCACAAAGCTAATTCAGTTGGATCAATTAGTACATGAAAAAGCCATCACCTTTGGACCTAGCAATAAATTATTGAAAGTATGATCAAATTCCAAATGAAAAAGACTTAAAATTGTCATTGACAAAAATAATTTGCAAATGTGAGCATTAACATGAACAATATATTTTTTCCACTATTCACAGAATTTTAGGGAAATAAGATCAGTAGCATTGTCAGGAACAATATAGTTTCCTTATTACAAGTAGGCAACCGTAGATATAAGTCTGTATAAAGATTGCATCATTAACTGCTTAAATTTGAGATACTACATGCTTCAGCAGCAGGTATTCCCAAATTACAATACAGAGATTAACATGGCAATTGCACAAGGATGATATGAAAATTTGTGAAGTATTCCGTATTTTTCTTTCTTCAGATGCAAGAAATGAAAAACAGTTATTAAAAAGTTGATTACAAAATAACAAGTGTAACAACACATGTAATTCATATAATCAAATTTAGTTTGACATCAGTGTATTAAATCTTCACCTCAGAAAGGCGTTTAAATACCATAAACTTTACAAAACTTTTGAAATTAGACAACATTGTCATTTTATCCCAAAGAAAAATAATATTAGGACCTAGGAAAAAAAGGAATCTAAAACTTTCTATATGGAATACAATCTGAAAGGACAAATTATACAAACAGAGAATAGTTTAAAATATTCTTTTTCAGACAAGCACCAGAAATACTTTTGTTTCTGTACTATTCATTTAAACAGATAAGTTAAAATTATTTCTGATTAAAATTTCACAAACTCTGCAGAAATCATTATACATGTATACAAAAACTCTTGAATACATTTTGACATCCAATGCAGGCAATTCACTTGGAAGAATTCCACGGAATTCATGAATTTTTTACAGTAAGTATTGGTGTTGCCGTACGCTGGTGGCTCAAACTCTAAAAAGAATTTTGAGGTATTACCAGGTGTAATAGACTCAGACAGGCCTACCACTATAAAGGTCATGATAAGGTCTCTAAAAGAGACTATTCAAGTTAATAAAGGGCAGAGGATTGCCCAAATATTTTACTCTCATATCTAAACTTGCTTAATCCCACACTGACTCAAAACAGTAAAGGAGGGTTTGGCACCACAGATACTGTAGCCTGGGTTCAGGAAATTACAGATAAAGGCCTTACAAGGCCATTAAAATCAATGGAAAACAAATGACAGGACTCTTAGACACAGGAGCTGACAGATCCTGTATAGCTGGAAAAGATTGTCCTATGGCCTGGCCAGTGCAAGAGACTTCTTCCTTAATTGGATTAGGGATGGCTTCTAATGTAGCTTAGTCAGCTCAGAGACTCAAATGGGTATGTGAAGGGCAGTAAGGCCACTTCAAACCTTATGTTATTCCCACCTTGCCCTTTTCTTTATGGGGCAGAGACATCATGCAAAACATGAAAATAAAATAGGACAAATTGACTCCTCGTCGAAGGAGCAAAATTTTTCACAGGGGCCACTGAGGAACAGCTTTATGCTGACAAAATAATATGGAAAAGTGTTGATCTTGTATGGATTAATCAGTGGCCCCTAACTCAAGAAAAGATTCAAGCCATACAGGACTTAGTTCAAGAACAATTGAGTCAAGGGAAGAATAGAAAAGACTACCAGTTCATGGAATACTCCATTTTTGGTAATTAAAAAAGAAGTCAGGAAAATGGAGATTATTACAAGATCTAAGGGCCATTAATGAGACCATGCATGACATGGGAGCCCTTCAACCAGGTCTACCCTCTCCTATTGCAGTCCCACAGGGTAGATACATAATAATAATAAACTTACAGGATTGCTTTTTTACAATAAAATTACAACCAGAAGATTCCAAGAGATTTGCTTTCAGTGTCCCTTCGGCTAATTTTAAACAAACTTATAATAGGTACCAATGGAAAGTGCTACCTCAGGGCATGAAAAACAGCCCTACCTTATTTCAACAATATGTGAAAAGGGCTATAGAACAAATTAGAGAAAAATATCCAGGGGCATATATTATTCATTATATGGATGATATACTTATGGCCGATGAAACTAGAGAAAAGACAGAAAAAATATTACAGGATATGGTAGAAAAATTAACAAAATTCGGTTTGATAATAGCTCCTGATAAAGTTCAACATGAATGACCTTTAAATTATCTGGGAAAAGTGATTGGACATGATTATATTATGTCTCAAAAGACACAAATTAGAATAGATAAATGAAAAACATTAAATGATTTCCAAAAATTATTAGGGAATATTAATTGGATTCGGCCTAGTTTAAAAATAACTACAGGACAATTAGATCCTTTGATGAAAATGTTGGACGGAGACCCTAATCCTAAATCTACCAGAAAAATAACTCCTGCCCCCTTATCCTGTATAAAATTGGTAGAAAAAGCATTGAAAACAGCTAAAATACAGAAAATTAATATTGCACAAACATGGTCCTTTATAATTCTGGCTACCAGCTTTACTCCCACAGGATGTTTTTGGCAGGATGGGATACTAGAATGGATCCATTATTCCCATAACCGTGGAAAAACAGTTGCTTCATATCCCTTTTTTTGTGCTAATTTGATTTTAAAGGCTAAATTAAGAGCTAGAGAATTATTTGGCCAAGAAATACCTAACATTATTATCCCTTATAATAAGAAACAATTAGATCATTTGATACGATTTGATGATGATTGGAAATTTCTGTATTAACTGACACAGGTAAAATAAGCTTTCATATGCCCCAATATCCTTTTATAATGAAACCCCTGTGATATTTCCAAAGGTTTTTGTTACAGAACCTTTGGGCGGGGCATTAACTATTTTTACAGATGGATCTTCTAGCGGAAAGTCTGTGGTTTATTGCAGTACAAAACCACCATTAATATCTTCTGACCCAACTGTACCTGCACAACAGATTATTGCAGTTCTGCTAGCCTTTCAAAATTATTCAGAGGAGTTTAAACTTTACACAGATTCCCGCTATGTGGTTTCCTTGTTTCCTGCCATTGAAACAGCCCTAGTTACTGGTCATTCTAAAGTAAAAGACTAATTAATAAAATTACAACAGCTATTACAACAAAGAACGACAAAGGCATTTGTGGGACACATCAGGGGGCATAGTAATCTCCCTGTACCTTTGTCTCAAGGGAACAAGTTAGCAGACTTATTAACTAAGGAAAGTCATGTAATGTCAGCTTTAGAAGAAGCTCAGGAAAGTCATAGACTACACCATCAGAATGCTAATGCCTTAAGAAAGATGTTTCAAGTGTCCTGAGAACAGGCAAGACAAATTGTAAGGGAATGTGAGGCATGCCCGGAAGTTTTTCATCCACAAAAAATGGGAGTTAATCCTAGAGGCTTAAAGCCTAGAGTTCTGTGGCAAATGGATGTTACTTATGTAACAAAATTTGGGAAAATCTCCTTTGTCCATGTTACTATAAATACTTATTCTCATGTTATGGTTGCTACAGCCCATTCTGGAGAGGCTGTGAAAGATGTTATTCAACATTTGGTTAAAGCCTTTGTAGACCTAGGAATTCCTAAGGAAATAAAAACTGATAATGGACCAGCATACACCTCTAATGCTTTTGCTAAATTTTGTGCACAATGGAAAATCGTGCACAAAACAGGGATTCCGTATAATCCACAAGGCCAAGCAATCATAAAACGAGCTCATCAGACCTTAAAAAGTCAATTGACAAGAATTAGACAGGGAGGAGAGAAGCAATACTTCCCCCATTACACTCAACCATGCTTTACTGGTTCTTAATCATTTCAATGCTGATGAGCAAGGAATAACCCCAATGATGAGACATTGGGGCATGGAAAAACTACAACTTTTCCTTTACTAAAATGGAAGGATCTACTTACTGGAACCTGGCATGGGCCAGACATCCTGTTAACATCCGGGAGAGGCTATGCTTATGTTTTCCCACAGAATGCGGAATCCCCCATTTGGGTCCCAAACAGACTCATCAGGCCTTTCTCGGGCCCAAAAAAGAGACAGGAAGAAAATGAAAATACATCAGCAGAGAAAACTGGAGCAGAAGATAAAGACTCTCTCTCTATTACCACCACAGGCTAATTCAACAAAAACTGCAACACCACCTATATGGGGAAAGATCAAGAAGCTGGTTGAAAAGGCCCGGCACATTTTGTTAATGAGTTAAATAAGGATGTTTCTCTAACATTAACAGAGCAAAAAATTATTGATCCAAAATTAAAAAAAAACAAAATAGAGGCTTTGGAAAAAGTAGTCTTAAAGTTAAGGACTGAAATCAATAATCTAAAAACCCAGCTGACAAGTAGCTGTCATCAGTCATTTAAATATTTTTGTGTTACCCCATTACCTTATAATGAGAGCTTAGATTGGGAAGTTACCAAAGTGCATTTACAAAAATTCTGGAAGGACAATAGCTTAATTCATGAGATAGGATAGCTACAGGAAGACATCTCAGCCCTTAGTCAAGCTCATTTGGAAACCGTGGGGATAAATTCTTTGGCAGCAGAATTACAGAGAGGATTAAAAAGTCTTAATCCTTTAGATTGGTGGCACTACTTGATTGCATTTGAAGTCATAATACTTATTGTTATATGTATTCTTGTTGTCTTTCCAGTCCTCTTCAAACTAGTCTTCTGCTCCATCTTCTCTATATGAGAAGAAATTTCTCTGGCACATCTAACATATAAAAAAGGGGCAAATGCCATGCCTACTCCGGTGGAGTCAGCTTAGCATGGAACACCTGCATTCAGACCTGAGAATGGGGCTTCCCAGAAGCCTATCTCTGAGAATGGGACTTCACCAAAGTATACCTCAGAGAATGGGGCTTCAAAGAGGCCTATCTCTGAGAATGGGACATCACCAAAGTCTACCTCAGAGAATGGGGCTTCAAAGAGGCCTATCTCTGAGAATGGGACTTCACTGAAGTCTACCTCAGAGAATGGGGCTTCAAAGAGGCCTACCTCCTGGAAAGGCGGGCAAGCCCCTTGGAAAGATGTGTTTCTGTTCCTGTTTTGCTTTTCTTCACTGTATAGCAGTGCCTATTAATCTTTTACTGTTCCTGCTGCTTGTTCTACTTATTCATGCTCAATGTTCCCTTATTCAAGGCTCTTTCTTAAAAGTGTTGATGACTCCAACATCCGATGAGTGTCCTGAGAATATGACTAACTCACCAGAGTTAAGTCCTACGGTACAAGCCCCTCTTATGGAAGCTATTAGACAAGTCATAAGTAAATATAAAAGTATTGGGGGGTTCATGGCATCACTTCAGCAGAAGGAATTGTTTGTAAGAGATTTACAGGAAGCCGTAGGCATGGCTAGAGCAAAAAGAGTGTATGGCTACTGGAGACATCCCTTTAATCCTAAAGCATATACAATAGACTCATATAGATATCCTGTAGATAAGAAAGATGTAGAGGGATATTTAGACCAAAAGCTAAAGAAGATTCTTAAAAAGTTGGTAGATGGAAGGTGGCAATGGCTTATCAGAGGAAAATGGTGGGATCCTCCATTATCTAGAGGACCCCAAAGACTTCCCCCAGATCCATAGCCTTTTACAGGTGTGTATGATAAGTATGGCAACCATTGGGAAAACTACTTAGAAGAAAAAACTTCCTATTACTCTCTTTCATTTACTGAGAGACTTGCTAGATCTAGGTCTCCTTGGTACTTACTATCATAGAAGGAACAAGAAAGATCTTATGAGACAGTTAAGGCCTCTATGGAGAAGAGTAAACGATTATGTGAAAGGGTTACAGAAAAGACACTATGAGCTTAAATTTGATATATGGCCAGATTTAACTAACTATACTAAATATCATGATTTTGGCCACAAATTGGGGACCCTCTAAAGAATGGCAAAGAAGCACAATTGCTTAAAAAAGATTTGAAACATATAAAGTACAAAACTAAACAAAAGTAACTATAAAGTACTACAGTTCATGCCTTTCTATCCAGCACCTTGCCTGTGTGCTCTGGTTAATGGTTAATAGGTGATAAACATCAAAACCAATTGTATTTCTTAAAAATAGAGGTAAAGCCGAAAACAAGTGCCTATTGTCATAGCTGGTAATCCAAAAAACAAGATCAGGCTACCAGCTGGTGAACACCCAAAAATGAAGCCTTGCAGCAAGATTGTGTAACTTTTTGCCCTTTCTCATGGAGACTTTAGCTATAAAAGCGTGTTGTCCTCTGCAATAAATCATACTCAGCATTCACTCCTCTTCTGTGTGAGTTGTCTGTTTGCCATCTCCCCACCTGTTCCAGTTCCTCCACTAGGTGTCCTCCATCGTCCCGACAGAGTCAGTCAGCGGCAGAGGTCCATTGTATCTTTGCTATCTCAATTCTCAGCAGCAAGAGGCCTTTAGTTTGGGCATTGGTATCTGTATCATGATGAAGTAAGAAAGAAGCCACTCTGGTATTATTCTGCATATATACAATGTGCAGGGTTGTCCAGCCATCTACAGTTATTGCATTTGCCACTTGAGCCACCAACTCACGGACAATGTCTAAGTGTCCACTGTAGGCTTCCTGATGAAGAGGGGTATACTCATCATCATCCCTAGTATTCACATCAGTGGCCTTTTTGGAAAGTAGTCTCCGCATTTTAGTAGGCTGAATATTTTCAGCAACCCAATGAAGAAATTTACTTGGATCCTTCTCCAATTTTTGTCTTGCAATTGATACCATTCCTTATTTTTTCATCTTGTTCCTCATCTTCCTATGAATTGCCTAACCAGAGACTTTGAGTGCCAATGGGAATGAAGTTTCCATGTATTTCCCTAATAGTTCACATAGGTTGAACTGGTCAGAAAAATCTAGTGAATTTTCTGCATATTTGATTTATATCCTTTTTCCAATTTTACTATTCAAAATTATTCTAACTGGAGAGTAGGGAATTGATGGAGAACAGAGGAAAGATGTTCCTCCGTATTCAAAGGTACAGACTGAAAATAAGGACCAGTGATGTCTTCATGTGCAGCTTATTCTAGGAATGAGAAAAGATGAAATAATGCCCTCTATATAAATGATTTGGAAAATGGCAGAGCAAAAAGTGAAATGATGCAACCAAAAATATAAAAGCAAAATAAATTAGGATAATTTTGGTGCAATCATATTATCTATGAGAACCATGAAATAGAGAAAGGAAGAGAGATACAGATATGCAATGACCTAGCTAGCCACAAAATTCATGCCTCTGATCAACTGATAGAGAAAACAAAATTTTATTTTTTAAAAAAAGATGGAAATAGAATTTATATATTTACTTGGAATTAGTAAATACATTTTAGTAGCCTACATAAAGAGACATAGCTTTGACCAAATTACAGACAAGAATGTAAATCCTTGGTAATTCTAGTAAATCCTTGGTAATTCTAGTACAATTTCTCTGAAATCAGTTGAATCACACTTTTCCTGTACAATGAAGAAATAGGTCCAAGTTAGTAAAGCAGCTAGAGAAGGCAGGAAGACTTTATCTGTGACAAAACTTTATGGAAAATGGTATTGAGGATTTCTCACTGGTGATCCACTTGCACTGGAAGCATGATTCTGAACTATTGCTTGCTGATTCTGAACTATTGCTTTGATCATTATATTCTCCAAGAAGAAAAAATGAGAATTGATAGTTTAGGACTACTAATACATTTTGACCTTCTCACTAAGCACCTTCAATCATCAAAATCACATGAAGAAAATAGACAGGCCTACTTTTTTAGATGAAAACAAGTGTCTTAAAAAACAAAGAATTTATGTAGTCATGCATAGGACTTCTATTTTACCAGTGCCTCATACATTTTTTATAATGTTGGGTAACAATAAATAATGGATCTATTAGAAGGCTCTTAAAGCTCATATGTTCAATAGTGAGTTCTCTTACACTGTATCATGGTATTTTTTGTTTATGGTCTTAAGAAATTTACATAACTAACTTGAATTTCTGACAGGACAGTATCATCACTGTATATCTTGCTTCTATACTCTCAGTTTTACATTACTATCTAAGTATATGCATTAGATAGTTATAGAGAAAAAAGTAGAAGCCACACTAGTGGCTCATGTCATTAATACTAGTTAATCAGAAAGATGAAATATGAGCATTGTGTTTGAAAGCAGACCAAGAAAAAAATGTCCATTAGATTCTGATTTGAAAGTAACCAGCTAAAACTAGAAATGGAGCTGTGGTACAAGCAATAAAATGCTAGCCTTGAGAAAACTCAAATAAAAAATAAATTCTGGAAAAAGCTGTGTGTACAGTAGGAAATGACCTGCTGTGTTAGGAGCCATTCCAGATGTGTAGAGGCTCTGAGTTTTGTCTACAGTTGTTCTGATAACAATAGTGCCATCTTCTCGGTGGTTGGAATATTCATGTGCTCAAGGACTCCCTGAGGCCTTGGGCTACCGGATAGTGTGTGTGTGTGTGTGTGTGTGTGTGTGTGTGAGTGTGTGTGTGTTTCCCTCATTTTCCCCTGTCCACTTTGTGAGTGCCTGTCTGCCTATTCCTAATCTCGGATAGTGCCCCTTCTCCATTGCATACTTGCCTTTAGCCTCGATCAGGATCTGTAATGAGTCTTAAATTGTCAGAGACCTGAATATTCCACTTTTCCTTTGGAGCCCAAATTCGGCTGTCCATAACTTTGTACACCTCCAGAGGATTCTGGGTCAGCAGGGCCAGCTGGCATATGTTCTCCCCTGCCTCTGAGGGGGGCAGGGTCAGTCATGTGATGTCCTGTCATTTTTCTCAGCTGGGCCTATGGCTGTATGTCCCACTCTAAGCAGTCTGGCAGTGGAGTGGGGGAAGGGCGGTTGCCAGTGGCTCTGACCAACTCGAGCTTGATAGCTGACTGAAGGCTAACCCAGCACGGATGATGAGGGTTTACATGGGAGGTGAGGCCAAGGTGGCTTGGAAGTATTGGTCGATGTCTGGGAAATGTCAACATATCTTTTCACAGGTAAGTCTATCTTCCAACCTTAGCAGGGCCTCTAGACAATTCCAGATGTCAGAATACAGAGGCACAGACTTTGAGCTCCAGGGCCAGAGAACTAGGGGACAAGAGACTGGTATGGCCAGTGCCTCAATGTTCTGGGGCATTATCCTTGAACTGGCTATGTCCCCCTTGTGTAAGTTCTTAACCCAGTGCTAGCCACACACCGGACACTTGTGCTGTGGAAGTGGTAGGAGTAGAGGTGAGATCTAGGATGACCAAAATCAGGATTTATGGCCTGAATGGGGTGTAGGGTGTCTTTAAAAAAAATCTTAGAGCTGGAACTCAGAGCTTGGCACTGTCCCTGAGCTTCCTTTGTTCGAAGCTAACACTGAACCACAGCTCACCTTTCATGTTTTTTAGTAGCTGAATAGACAGAAGAGTCTCACATACTTTCCTGCCTTGGCTGGTTTAAGTTGCTGCCCTAAGAGACCAACCACTTGAGTAGTTAGGATTTCTGGTATGAGCCTCTGGCAACTGCTAAGGATGTGTGTGTGTGTGTGTGTGTGTGTGTGTGTGTGTGTGTGTGTGTGTGTGTGTGTGTGTGTGTGTGTGTTTACCAGGGCTTAAAATCAGAGCTTAGGTGGTATCCTAGGTATCTTTAACTTGTTTGCACAAGGTTGGTGCTGTACTACTTGAACTACAGTAGCTCCGCTTCCAATCTTTTTCATAATTCTTTGGAGATAAGAGTTTGCCCAGGCTAGCTTTGAATCTTGATTGATCCATAGGTCTCAGCCTTGAGTAGCTAGGATTATAGGCATGAGCCACTGGCATCCAGCTGCATGGATGTCTTTTCCTAATCTCTTCTGTTCTAACAGCTGTCTACTTGCCCTGGCCTAGATCTCTGACCTCCACATCAGCTTCCACCAGCCCCTGACTGTGTGAAGAACATATAACTCAAACCTGATCCCATTCATTTTCCTTAGGGGAGGAGGTAATGTTTCATCTGAAGCCTGGGGTAGGAGGGGTAGCTGTAGACTGGTGCTCAGCTGGGAGAGAGGTAGTATGTTTTAGCCAAGAAAGGAAGTGTGGCCAGATGCTAATAGCTTATGCTCTCATACTCTTAGCTCTTCAGGAGTCTGAGATCTGAGGAGTGCCATTCAGAGGCAGCCTCGATAGAAAAGTCTGTGAGACTCTCTTCTGCAAATAACCACCCAAAACCTGGAAGAAAAGCTGTGGCTTAAGTGGTAGAGTACTAGCCCTGAATGAAAAAAGTGAGGGACAGAGCCCAGGCCCTGAGGTCAAACCCCAGTACCAAGGTGCTTATGCATGCACACACAGACACACACAGACACACAGACATGCAGACACACATACACACACACACACACACATACACACACACACACAAAACACATACACAGGAAGGTGGTAATGATGAGCTGAGCTAGAACTGGGGGCAGTCCTGAGGCATTGTCACAGTAAACTCTACAGGAATATCAAGTGGTTTCTCCCTAAATCCTTCTTGGGCTAAGGGGTCTGGGCCATGGCAGTAAGTTCCATGGAACCTGTCCCTCCATCTGTGCACTGGGCCACAGGACCAAATGGATGCTCATTTGTAGTCGGCCCACGATTGCAGACTTTCATGTGCCCGTGAGCAATAGTGAGGAAAGGAGGCCTCTGAGCCCTGGGACTACAGAGACAGCCAACCGGCTGTGGATTCCTGAGACTACAAGTCTTTCATGAGCCCAACTCAACACCTGCCCAAGGTGTGCCTGACAAATTCACACTCTTGTGATACCCGCATGAGTGGGCATTACCTGGTGTGACATCTTGCAGCTTCTTCCCCTCCTGGCTCAGAAGTGTGGTCTGAGACTTCAATTTACTGTTCAGATCCACCTTACATCCATGACAGATGCCATTCTGATTATCTCCATGCCCCAAGGCTCCACCCTTCTCTGGTACTGTGTCTTGCTCTGTAGGGAATGGCCTCCAAACAGGCTGCTCTCAAGACTTGTAGGACACCTAGAATTGGGAGACCCTTAGGGGCCCACTGGAAAGTGGGCCTAGAGCCACAGAGTGAGGTACAAGCAGGCCAGGGGTTGGTCATGGGGCTTGAACTCTGGGACTGGGCGCTGTCCCCAAACTCTTCAGCTTACCACTTGAGCTACAGAGCCACTTCCGGTTTTATGGAGGTCCCTTGGAGATCAGAGTCTCCCAGACTTTCCTGCTTGGGCTGGCTTTGAACCGTGGTCCTCACATCTCAGTCTTCTGAGGACTAGGAGGACAGGTGTGAGCCACCAGTGCCCAGCTGATATGGCCTTTCACCACAGTGAGCTAGGAACTCCTGAAAGCTTTATTTTTCTGTGCCAGTACAGGGGCTTGAACACAGGGTCTGGGCTCTGGTCTCTTAACTTTTTCACTCAAGGTTAGCACTTTACCACTTGAGCCACAGCTCCATTTCTGGCTTTTGGTAGGTCATCGGCAAGAAGAGTCTCACTAACTTTCCTCCCCTGAGCTGGCTTGACACAAGATATCTATTTCAGTCTCCTGAGTAGCTAAGATTTACAGGGGTTGAGCCACTGGTGGCATTGGGCTAGAAGCTTTTCTTAAGCAAGCATTATTCCCTGCATTTGCCCTGAATCCTACATGCAAAGGAGGTCTGAGGGTCAGGAGCTGTTAAAAATAAGCTCCCAGCCACAGGAAATGGATGGGGTCCCTGGTAAAATCTGAGCTAATCTTCACCCTGGGACCCATTCTGGGACCCCACCCTCTGCCCTACCTCTGACTCAGCCTTGAATGTCCTACCATACTTGCCTGAAGCCACAGAACCTTCATTCCACCCATACTATCAGTTCTACACCACACCTCAGGACATTTGCCCATGCTGTACCTTCTTCCTGAGGCCCTCTGCCCTGAATCCACATCTTAGAACTCCTGTGGAATTTTGACACTGCTTATATCACCTCCTGGAGCAAGTCTTTCCTTCCCTTCTCCCTCTTTTTTTAAAAAAATATTGAGTTGCTAGAGATGGAACTTGTGCAGGCTGACTGGCAAATGCTCTATCTTGTGTGTGTGTGTGTTTGTGTGTGTGTGTGTGTGTGTGTGTGTGTGTGTTTGTGTGTGTGTGCATGTGCGTGCTTGTGGGGTTTGATTTCATGGCCTGGATGATATCTGATCCCTGAGCTTTTTTTTTTTTTTTGGGTCCGGTTGTGGGGCCTGAACTCTAGGCCTGGGTGCTGTCCCTCAGCTCTTTAGCTCATGGCTAGCACTCTACCATTTGAGTCACAGCGCCATTCCGGCTTTTTTCTTTTTTCTTATGTGGTGCTGAGGAATCGAACCCAGGGCCTCAGGCATGCAAGGCAAGCGCTCTACCACTGAGCCACCTTCCCAGTCCCTGATCCCTGAGCTTTTGTGCTCAAGGCTAGCACTCTAGTACTTAAACCACAGCTCTACTTCTGGCTTTTTGTGTGTTTAATTAGAGAAAAGTGTCTCATATAGACTTTCCTGCTTACAATTGGGATCCTCAGATCTCAGCCTCCTGAGTAGCTTACAGAGATTAACCACCATCACCTACCCTCTACCCTACCTCTTACCTATAAACTCGGCCCTCCTCTGATTCCCAGAAGAATATGTCTTATCAGGCTCACTTTTTTTTTTTTTTTGCCAATCATGGGGCTTGAACTCAAGTTCTGGGCATGTTCCTGAGCTTCTTTTGCTCAAGGCTAGTACTCTATCACTTAAGTCACAGTGTCACTTTTGGCTTTTTCTTTTTCTGTGGTACAGAGGAATTGAACCTAGTCATGGAAGGGTGCTAATTAAAGTTATATAAAACATGAATTATAATATGAATGAAATTCATGGTTCCATTACTTGTTCTAAGAAAACAATTGTGCCTTTTGTTTTCAATTATGTTTCTTTGAGAATGTGTAACATTCATATATTTCACTGTTAAAATTGATAAGTTACATTATATCAAGTTGATTCAAACTTGTATTTGAAAATTGCACACTTAAAACAAATATACTTCCAGTTTCTTCTAACATATAATTAAAATAACAGTATAGCAAAGCTTGGTGTTAGCTGTTCATGTGTAGAATCCTAGAAACTCAGGAGGCTAAGACCTGAATATTTTAGTTCAATGTCTGCAAACAGACAAAAATGTGAAAAATTATCTCCAATTATCCAGCAAGAAGCAGAAGGTGAGGATGTGGCTCAAGGAATAGAGTGTCATCATCCATGAGCACAAAATATGAAGGAGACCATTAAACATTGAGTTCAAGCCCTAAAAATGGCACGTACACACAAGACAACAACAAAAAAGTAGTATGAGCATCAATAATGAAGACAAAGTAGGAAAGATAATGAGAAATGTGTAAACATCTTGCAGACAGAAATCATTTGACAGAATTTTGATTCATGAGAGGGAAAAATCACAGTATGATTTGTACATTCTCGTTGTAGTCATTTGTGTTGAAACTTGGCTATTGGGTAACATGTGAAAGAGCAGACTGGACTACCTGACAGTGCAGACATTGCTTGTGACTATGCACTATCCCACTCTGCAAAAATCTAAAATAGTGCTTGTTAATTTTTTAAAAAAACCTTGTTAGCGACTGGTCCACACAGACTGGGGTCCTTATTTTCAGGCTTCAGACCAGTGCTTTTGTTTATAACCATTCCTATTTTATCCCTCTTCCTTTGTGCAGCTATACCTTACTTAGCTGGCACCAAGCCAAGGCTTTGAACTAGACCCCCTGCCTAAATCCCTCCCTTTTTTCAGCTATAGCTCATTTCACATGCTATCAATGTTTTAGCATTGTCTTCCTATTCTCCACAAGAAAACTCTTATATTCATGTAAACCCACTACAAATAACCTAGGTAGATAAGGGAGTAAGGGTTTAGCATTGGCTGAGGCTCTCATCTGTAGGTTTGCTCCCTAATAAATCTGTGCTACACTATCTCTTTTTTCTTCATGGCTTTTGAGTCTGACAAATGATTGATTTGGTTTGATGTAATCCCATTTATACAAAATTACCTTGGAAGTTTTGACCTGTGACAAGGGGCCCTCGTGTTCCCCTAACCTTCCCTGTAACATTCTCAAGTTATCCGAACTTACATTGAGGTCTTCGATCCATGTGGGATCAATTCTGGTGCAGGGGAATATATACGGATCTAACTAAAGTTTTCTGTGTACAGACAATTCTTTCAGCACAATTTTTTGGGGGTCTAGTCGTGGGGCTTGAACTCTCGGCCTGGGCTCTGTCCCTCAGCTCTGCAGATCAAGGCTAGCGCTCTACCACTTGAGCCACAGCCCCACTTCTGGCTTTTTTCTTTTCCCTTATGTTGTGCTGAAGAATCGAACCCAGGGCCTCAGGCATGCAAGGCAAGCGCTCTAACACTGAGCTACCTTCCCAGCCCCTCAGCACAATTTTTTGAAGAGGCTGTCTTTCTTCCATCCTGGGTTTCTGACTTACTG
Source organism: Dipodomys merriami (assembly GCF_024711535.1). Taxonomy (NCBI): domain Eukaryota; kingdom Metazoa; phylum Chordata; class Mammalia; order Rodentia; family Heteromyidae; genus Dipodomys; species Dipodomys merriami. Next base: position 386,115 of record NW_027206038.1, read on the forward strand.
ATCAAAGATTATGTGCCTATAGGAGTGGCTTCATTTCTGGGCCTTCAATTCTGTTGTATTGATGAAATTCTGTGCTTCCTTTGGAAAGAATGATATTACCCATTCCTGAGGAAATGGAAAGACTGGAAAACGATATTAAGTGAAATAAGCCAGATCCAATTAAAAATATGCTGCAAAGTTTTCCTCATTTGAAATAACTACACTATGTGCATAAATCTACAAGTTAATCCAATAGATAGTAAACGACAAATAATTCCTCTTGGACATGATTAACTAACTGCACTCTAAGCATTCACATGGCAAGAAGATGGGAAGCTATTATTAGGAGAGGATCACAATGGCTCAATATGTATGTGCATGTGAGCATATAAAATGTTGATTATTGCAATGAACTCTAATAATCAATCATACATGTGAAGAACATACATCTGCATATAATTTTAAAAGATGTCATAGAAACAACCGACTTCTCTATAAACTCAACAGCAACATTCTAAGTTTAGAAGATAAAATTGAGGAAAGTTTTCAACACAAATTGAAAGACACAGTGGAAAAGGTGGGAGAGAAAAGATAAGATGAAAAGTAGAATAGCTAACTATTCAAGAATTCATAAACAGTTTCTAAACTTTACAAGAGAGCTGGGGTACAGTTCAGTTGTAGAAACAGACTAATATATACAAAGCCATGCGTTAAATCTCCAAGAAGGCCTAATAATAATTTCATAAATAGTAGTAATACAATAGTTACTTGAAATAAATACTTTCATATTAGAGAGGCCTGAATACTCAAAAACTGAACAAAATATTTTCAATTCTTGTACCCACTGACATAAAACTAAGAATGAAATGGAATTAGTTTCCTTTTCTGTCCTTTCCTTTCCTTTTCTGTTTTCTTCTTTTTCTTTTTTTCCTTTGGCACTACTGGTGCTTGAAGCTGCTAAGACTCTAACCATTTTAGATTATTTTTCTGGCCAAGCCTCTCGTGAGCAATTATCTATTCCCTATGACTTCCACAAACGTGAGATAACAGGGAAATTACACTATGTCTAACTTACTTTGGTTTTGTAATTTCTCACTATTTTTTTTGTCAAAAGTGGCCCTGATATGTCTTCTAAATCTCTGCCTTCTAATTAGCAGGGTATATTTCAGCTCAGGCTTGGACCCAGACTATTTTTCAATGTAAACATTCCATATTGACTTCTGTTTTCTAGTTATCATTTAATTCTATTGAGGTTAGTATGGATCTTTATGAAGTTATAAGAAGAACACAGAAATATACCTGGAATAATTTTCCTGGTTTCTTTAAATATTTATAGCATGACATCACAAGTAGGACATTAATATTTCACAAATACTTTATGCAGACTTCAGTAGTTTTAATTATTTTGCACACATATTAAGCCCAACATATTTCTATCAACTCTATATGAATATACCATATTTACAGACACGTTTCTTTACCAAAAATGAGTCTGTCTCATGCTTCCTTTTTATAATTAAACCCACTAGTTCTCTTTGTCCCATCCCAAACCTGTTTCATCCTGGTAACACATTTTTTTTCTCTGACTTCTAGATCATGCAATGTTTGCCTTGCATGTGTGAAGCCCTGGGTTTGATTCCTCAATACTACATAAACAAAACAATCTGTAATTGGCACTATGACAAGTCATAGAGTGCTAGCATGAGGAAAAGAAGCTCAAGAACATTGCCAAGACCCTGAGTTCAACCCCCAGGACTAGCCAAAAATAAACATGATGCATTTTATTAAGCCTGGCAGTAGAGGCTCACGCCTGTTATCCTAGATGCTCAGGAGGCTGAGGATTGAGTTTTGAAGCCAGCCCTGGTAGGAAAGTCCATGAGATTCTTATCTCCAATTAAATCTCAGAAAAATCTGAAAGTACTGCTGTGCTTCAAGTGAGAGAGTTCTAGCGTTCATCCAAAGGAGCTCAGGGACAGAGCCCAGACCCAGATTTCAAACCTCAGGAAAGAAAAAAGAAAAGAAAAAAACCACACTAAATACTATACATAAACTGCTTTGTCAAACAGCAATTTCTATACAGCTATTTAAGTTAATTTAAAAAATATTCTTAGAATAAAATACCAATCACTTTGGGAAGAAGACATAGATAGAATTGAAAGGTTGTTTACAGGAGACAAAGTAAATTTTATATCATACACTTTGAGTTGAAATTTGTTCTTGTCTTCTTACATCATTTATGGATTTGACAATACTATATTTATGGGTCAGTTTCCTTGAGAAACTGATTGTATTCTTCTGTCTTTTCACAAGAATCCATAGAGGTGATTTTTTGCCTCTTTTTTTAAAAACTGTGAACTTACCTTTCAGAGGGGCTACAATTACATGGGCAATGTAATGAGTTCATTTCTTACCAAGCATTGTTGCCTCCTCATTTGTTTCCCCTTTCCATCCCTTCCCATCTTCCCCCACCCCACCTCCCAGCCAAAGTTGTACATTTTGTTTTTCGACATAAAGTCTTGTACATCTCATTGCTGGAATGGGTCCACCTGTATCCCTATTTAAACAATATGTTTTTTCCCTCCGCTCCAGAAATTATACAAACATCAAATACAGTGAAATCAAGGCCTTACCGTAGGGGAAGGACATACAAAGAAACAAAGAAATCACCTTATACGTATGTTAGAAACAATCACAAGAAAAAAAATACATTTGAATCCTTATCTTGGAGTTAATTTCTCCTAAAATCAACTTCTCTGACAGTTTCTGCTTGTCTCAGACATATATTAGTTATTGCAAATAAGGGAAACCATGGGACCTATGTTTCTTTGGGCCTGGTTTACTTCACTTAATATAATTTTTTCCAAGTCGTTCCATTTTATAACAAATGGGGTAATGCCATCTTTTTTGATGGAGGCATAGAATTCCATAGTGTATATATACCACATTTTATTGATCCATTTATTTGCTGAGGGGTATCAGGGTTGGTTCCACATCTTAGCTGTAGTAAATAATGCTGCAATAAACATAGTTGTGCTCATAGCTTTGTTTGTGATCATTTGGGGAAATGCCCAAAAGTGGGATTGCTGGGTCATAGGGGAGCTGTAAGTGGAGTCTTTTGAGGAACCTCTATACTACCTTACAAAGTGGTTGAACAAGTTTACACTCCCACCAACAATGCAGTAAGGTCCCCTTTTGTCCACATCTCCTCCAGCATCTGTTTTTATTACAATTCTTGAATATATACATTCTAAATGGAATGAGGTGGTATCTCAATGGTGTTTTGATTTGCATTACTTTTACGGCTATGGAGGTTTTGCATTTCTTCATGTGTCTATTGGCCACCCTTCTTTCCTCTTCAGAGAAGTTTCTGTTTAAGTCTTTAGCTCACTTATTCATTGGGCAGTTGTTTCTTTGAGCGTTTGTTGTTGGGCATTTTAATTATTTGCGTTTCAGGTATATTTTAGATGTGAGACCCTTGTCCATTGTATGGCTAGTGAAGATCTTCTCCAAATCCTTGGGATTTCTATTGATCTGGCTAGCTATGTCCTGTGCCAGCAGAAGCTCTGTGATTTCATGCAATCCTGTTTGTCCAAGCTTTCTTTGATTTGTTGTGTTTCTGGTTTTCTATTAGGAAAATTTCTGCCTGTGCCAGGGAGACCTACGGTATCTTGTATTCCATTCTGTACTGTTTTCAGGGTGTCTGCTTTGACTCTGAGTTCTTTGATACATTTGGTGTTGATTCTTGTTCAGGATGCTATATAAGGCTCTAGCTTTAGTTTTCTACAAGTGATCAACCAATTTAGCCAGCACCCTTTACAGAAGAGGCTGTCTTTCTTCCATTATATTTTTTAGCTCCTTTATGGAAGATTAGGTGTGGGTTCATATCTGGGTTTTCAATTCTATTCCATTGGTCCTGAGGTCTGTTCTTGTGCCAGTAGCAGGCTGTTTTGATTACTATGGCTTTGTAGTGGAGTTTGAAATTTGGTATTGATATTCCTCCAGCACTGTGCTTTCTGTTAAGGATTGTTTTTGCTATTTGGGTTTTTTTATTGTTCTATATGAATTTTTGGATTGCCTCTTCTATTTCCTTGACGAATACGGTTGGAATACTGATAAGTAACACATTGAATTTGTAGATAGCTTTGGGAAGTATTGCCATTTTCACGATGTTGATCCTTCCAATCCAGGAGCATAGGAGGTTTTCTGCTTCCAAATTTCTCTTTTGATTTCCTTTTTAAGGTTTTTAAAGTTTTCATCATAGAGGTCCTTCACTTTTTTGGTTAAGTTAATTCCTAGGTTTTTTATTTGTTGTGGGGCTATTTTGAATGGAGTTGCCTTCCTGATTTCACCCATGATATTCACAATGTTGTCATACAGAAAAGCCACTGATTATTGAGGGTTAATTTTATACCCTTCTACTTTGCCAAATTTTGAATCAGCTTCAGTAATTTGGTAGTGGAGTCTGTGGGATACTTTAAATAGCAAATCATGTCATCTACAAAGAGGGAGAATTTTACTTCATCTTTCCCAATTTGGATCCCTTTGATGTTTGCATCTTGTCTTATTGCTGTAGCTAGGCATTCTAATGCTAAATTGAACAGAAGTGGAGAGTGGACATCCTTGTCTCATTCCTGAGATAAGAGGAAATGGCTTTAGTTTTTCACCATTAATTGTAATGCTTGCTGTAGGTTTGTCATATACAGCCTTTATTGTGTTGAGGAATATTCCATAAATTCCTAATTTTTCCAGAAACTTCATCATAAAGGGTTGGTTGGATCTTGTCAAATGCTTTTTCTGCATCTATTGAGAAAATCATATGGTTCTAATCCTTGCTGTTTGTTGATGTGACGAGTCATGTTAATTGATTTGCTATATTGAACCAGCTTTCCATCCCTGAAATGAATATTGTTTTATCGCAGTTTATAATTTTTTGGATGAATTGTTGAAATCGATTGGCCAAAATTTTGTTGTGAAGTTTTGCATCAATGTTGATCAAAGAAATGGGCCTATAGTTCTTTTTCTTTGATGAGTCCCTGCCTGGTTTTGGGATGAGGGTTATCATGGCGTCATAGAATGAGTTCGGTAGATAAAATTCTCTTTCAATTTCATTGAAGAATTGGAGGGACTATTGGTGTGGCCTCTGCTTTGAAGACCTTGTAGAATTCCACTGTAAATCCATCTAGTCCTGGGCTTTTCTTAGATGGAAGGTCTCTTACTGCTGTTTCTATTTCAATGGTTGGTATGAGTCTGTTAAGTTGGTTTAACTCATTGTGGTTGAGTTTCGGCATTTCGATATCTGCCAGGAAAAGGTTCATTTCTGCCACGTTTTCAAACTTATTAACGTAAAGTTTTGAGAAGTATTCCCTTATAATGTTCTGAATCTTGGTTGTTTCTGTGGTGAAGTTTCCATTCTCATTTCTGAGTTTATTTACTTGCCTGTGTACTCTCCTTTTTCTGATAAGATTTGCTATGGGTCTGTCAGTTTTGTTAATTTTTTCAAAGAACCAACTCTTTGTTTTGTTGATTATTTTTATCATTTTTAAAACTAATTCATTTAATTCTGATGTAATTTTAATTATTTCTTTCTGTCTCCTGGACTGGGATTTATCTTTTTGCTCTTTTTCTAGGATGTTCAGATGTCTCATTAAATTGTTGGTTTCAGATCTCTCCAATTTGTTGGTGTAGGAACTCAGAACTCTAAACTGCCTCTGAGTACTGTATTTGATGTTTCTCAGAGGAGCTGGTAATTGTGTGTTAATTTTTGTTGAATATCATGAATATTTGAATTTCCTTTCTAATCACTTCCATGACCTGCTGGTAATTCAACAGTGTGTTGTTCAGCCTCCATGTGTTACAGGACTTTCTTTGGTGGCTTTTGGTGTTGAGTTCTAATTTTATTCCCTTGTTGTCTGAGAGAACACAAGGTAAAAGTACAATGTTTCTGAATTTAGAGAAGTTTGCTTTGTGACCTAAAATGTGGTCTATTTTGAAAAATATCCCATGTGCTTCTGAGGAAAACGTGTATTCTGATGGTGCTGGCCGAAATATTTGGTAGATGTCTGTTAAATCTAGTTGATCCATGCAGTTGAGGACCTCTCTATTTATTTTCAGAGCAGTTACAATAGGTTGATGATATCCTATAATATGTGGATATCAGATCAAAATTTAAATATATCACTGCACACATACAGGACCATCATATATAGCTTGTAAATTGAAATTTTAAGAAGGCAACAGTTGGGGAAAAAGACAATGTTAGAAGGTTAATACCAAATACACAGACATGGAAAAATACAAAAAAATGTGCAAATAGTTAGTGCTAATAGTAACAAAACATTTTCCTCAAGTTTTAAAGTTGAAACTATAAAAATAATACGTAATATCATCAAAAAATATGCCATGGAGAAAATTTACCATAGACATATATTTCCACATAATTTGTTTTATTTGATAACAAATGGATTAGAAGAAAATGTAATTACATGTCTGAAGATTATAACACTTTCAATTGTCATTGATTGAATCCAGCAATGGAATGTAACAGAGAAGTAGAGAGTGAGAACAACCTGGGGTATGGATGAAGATACTCAGTAGAACTCAGTTAGGAAAGAATGTGCTCCATTTCCCTCATCAAAATACAACTAGGACAGCTACCTTTTGACAGAACAGTTGTGATGTACAATAGACGAGTTACTAATTTAGGTAGTAATATATTGCTTTTATTTCCTAATCTTATGATGTCATTCCCAAATGATGTGAGTGATTCTAGATTTTCTGAGCACTTGTTTCCCCCAATGTTTCTAATTCCTCCCCCTGCCAATGATTCTTCTGCTATTTTCATTTATCTTTGTTTCTGAACTGAACTCCTGTAACCTTTTGGTTCATGACAAAGAGCTGAAGAAATATGAGGATGGCCTGGAGTCTGAGCTAACATCCACTCCAGCTTGGAGGATCTGGTTGAAGGACTTCCACTTGGGTCTTAGAATCAGATATTTATTGACCTCTTTGGAATTGGAGAAACTCACTCCCTCAGGCAAAATTCAGAGAATGAGCTTTCCCAATGTCAGAAAGAACAGGTTCAAAACCAAAAGTGGCCTCAGTTCCCACAGGGCCAGTCAGAAGCCAAAAGATCACACTTTCTTCATCAAGGACCTTCTGGAAGGAACAGACTATGAGCAAAGTCTAAGATGGAGATAAAATGAGACTGGGCCTAAGGAGGACACAAAAAAATGACCCTCTCTTTGACTACAAGTGAGTTGTGTAGTGAAACATGACAACTTCCTCCATATACGAAAATTCGCTAGGCGAGTTATCTCACTGCCACTTTGCAGGAGGTCAGTTTCTCCAAAAGAGAAGTTGTTAAATGTTGTGACTGTCAGTTTGCTCTCTAGGCTGTTGTCTCTCTCACCCCTTCCCATGCCAGGAATGCATTGCTTCTTTCAGGCACTCAACTACTTGTCCGGACTCCTAGGCAGGATTACTGTAGGCTATTCTTTGGCTAGCCTCTTGCATTTGAGGTAGAATAGGCCCAGGCTCTGCTCATGCCAAGAGGTAGATGGAAGAGGTGAGTATAAGCTCCGATTTGTACTGAAGAACAATCATATTGAAAAAAAATTTAAATGAAATTAATAGTTGAGTGATTTAGGGTTTATAGCCACAAAATTTAGGTAATTATTAGTAACACATCTAAAATCATGGATTGGAAAGAGAACAGTGAATTAGGTCTAGGATACGATGCAAAAGACACACAATAGACATAACAGGAGATAAGAGTTTGAAGGAACTATTGGTATAGGTCCATTTACTCTCTTAGGAGTGACCTTGGACAGGAGGCTTTTAGAATAATATCTAAAAGAGAGGGACTTGCTGGGCACTGGTGGCTCACACCTGTAATCCTAGCTACCAGGAGGCTGAGATCTGAGTATTATGCTTCAAAGCAAGCCAAGGCTGAAAAACTCAAAAGTTGTGCTGTGGCTCAAGTGGCAGAGTACTAGCCTTGAGCTCAGTGACACTGCCTAGGACCTGAGTTCAAGCTTCAGGATCAGCAAAACTACAACAACAAAATAATAATGATAAAAGAAATAAAAGAAGGACTTAAAGATATGCGATGGATCCGGGAGCTGGTGGCTCATGCCTGTAATCCTAGCTACTCAGGAGGCTGAGATCTGAGTATCGCGGTTCAACGCCAGCCCGGGCAGGAGAGACCATGAGACTCCTATCTCCATTAAACCACCAGAAAAACGGAAGTGGCGCTGTAGTTCAAGTGGTAGAGCATTCGCCTTGAGCTGAAGAGCTGAGGGACAGCGCCCAGGCCCAGAGTTCAAGCCCCACGACCAACAACAACAACAAAAAAAGATATGCGATGGAATGTTGATCATGTGTAACTGTTTATAGAACATAAAAGGAGACGAAATTTGGAGTAAAATAATACCTATTCATTAATAATCAAGGATGCAAAGCAAATGCCAAATCCCTCTTCTCAAAAACTTCCATACTTGGGCTGGGAAGGTGGCTCAGTGGTAGAGTGCTTGCCTTGTGTGCATGAGGCCCTGGGTTCGATTCTTCAGTGCTACGTAAGTAGAAAAAGCCAGAAGTGGTACTATGGCTTGAGTGGTAGAGCACTAGCCTTGAGCTGAAGAGGTGAAAGGCAGTTCCCAGGCCCAAAGTTTAGGCCTTTTGACCGGCCAAAATAAAAACAAACAAAAAAAAAACCCAAAAACTTCCAAACTTATCTTTTCTCATAATTGAGGAGAGACTCCTTTTACAGGAATTCTCCTTATCCAGGTCAAGGTCATCATAACTTCAGTAGACTTTCCCTGTGGAGATGTAATGCACCTAACTCTACTGAACCTAATCATGGCTAGGAAAGTATGGACATTGATACGTTTGCCATATTTAACCTTATGAATATATAATACTGTCAGGTATTATATATAATATATTATATATTGTGTTATGTATTAAATGTGTAATAATTTAAAATATATTATGTATTAACAGACTTCCTAATTTTAGAGGTAGGAACAAGCAACATATGAAAGAAAAAAACTTGAATGTCTGAGTAATTTCTCTACCACAGGACAATACCACGTTTCATTCTTATTACCCAAAGAGCAACATAGGAAAGCGATGCCCATGGATGTGGTTCTCTGGATTTTGGAAACTGTGAATGTGTAAAACTCTAGCAACAGATAAATAAGTGAACACCTATGTGCACACACACTCAATCATTTTCAAGTGTAAGACTTTCTTTTCTATGCTCCCTATTCACCTACATAGAGAGTACATGAGTTGCCCTTGAATTGTCCTGGAAGATCTTTATCTGGCTAGTGTAGCTTCACATCCTTTGTTCTCTAAGTAGCCAAATGTTATGTATTCAACAATACTTGTTACAGGCAAAGGTATCCACCCTGACACACAGAGTTTCAGAAATGCCACAAATAAGTGGGAGGTACAGCAGTACTTTTCAAAATTGAATAGATTACATATTTATTAGAAAGCTTGGAAGGAAAAATCTTGAGTGTAGATGAAATACTTGAAGAAAACTACAGTTTTAATTACACATATCAAGGTGCTGCAATAGAAAATAAATAAAAATAAAAAATAAATTACATATAATTTATTACCAAGTCTGTACAAGGAAAATAGGATATGACACATGGCATCATATGACTTGAAGTTACAATGTTCCAGGGCATTTCCCTAGGGGTAATCCTTATTAAAAAAATAAAAAGACGAATCTTTTTTTTACCAAATTTCAAAACATAGTATATGTTATACAAAGGAAATGCAATAAGCATGCAATTCATTGTCTTGTAAATATCATATGGTATAAAGTATCTAATTAATTGATTCATAAAAATCAATACAATGCAGTTAAAACATCCAATATCTCAAGTATCAATTTAGCAGAATACTTTCAATTTATGATGTCTATTTTGTATATAATCCAGCTCTATCCATCCCACGATTGCAGAAGGCTCTTCCTGAGAAATTCCAGAGACCTGTCTCCTATGAGTGCTCAATGTAGACCTGTTCCCATTCTCTATTATTTGGACATGGGATAGACTGAATATCTGATAAATTGCCAAAGGCAAAATTTGGGAATGGCTTCCAGTAATGATCTTTTGGTACTCAGAAAAAAAAGGAAAATTGAAGACTGAGGGAAATCTACCAGATCCCTGAAAGATTTCTATCATTGTGCTAAAACTGTACCCTTCTACTGATACTTGAACAAACTGCAGTAATTGTCACTCCAACCACATATCCAAAAATTGGCTTTCCAAATATTGGCCTGTTTTCACTTTGGTAAATCAAGACACACTATTGTGGCCCTGTTTTACTTAAACTATCAGCTATGGTTGGCACAAGGGATAGTTGACCTTACCAATTTCTTAAATTTTAGGTCATCACACAATCACTTCATAGGCCTTAAACATTAAAAATACCTACCCATGGGGCTGGGAAGGTGGCTCAGTGGTAGAGTGCTTGCCTTGCATGCACGAGGCCCTGGGTTCAATTCCTCAGCACCACATAAGCAGAAAAAGCCAGAAGTGGTGCTGTGGCTCAAGTGGTAGAGTGCTAGCCTGGAGCTGAAGAGCTGAGGCACAAGCCCAGGCCCAGAGTTCAGGCCCCACCACCGGCAAAAAAAAAAAAAATACCTACCCATATAAGTCTGCATTGCATACTTATTACTGTTTTTCTTCATTTGTCATGTTTTACATATTTGTATCACAGGGCTTATTTCTATCTTAATTCTATAATATTCCTTCTCATGGTTGTTACCACTGAGTACATGTAATTATGTCTGTTTTTTCTCCAGCTTTGTTCTTTCTTTTATTACAATGCTTAAAGCATCCTGTTTACTGACAACTCCTAGCTACTGATTTTAACAAACTAAACAGTTTCCAAAGTGAGCTTTGATCTTTATCTACAAACCAATCCCTCATTACTATTTGATTAAGTGATAACTCTTCCAGTTGTCTTGTCAAAATACCTCGGAATCATTTCAGACTTACATACTTTTTCACACTTCATACTTAATCTATGACCAGGTTTCAAATATATTAGGAACCATATATCTATATGGTATATGTGTACTAGTACTATGACTTAAATTTGGGGCCTAGGTTCTTTTACTCTTCTTTTTGTTCAGGTTTGCAGTCTTCTATTTGAACCACAGCTCCACTTTTAGCTTTTTGGTTCTTAGTTGAAGATAAGTGACTCATGGTCTATTAACCTATTCTAGCTTGAAACTATGATCCTCTGTTTTCAGCCATCTAAATAGCTAGATTTAAAGGCATGCAACACTAAACCCATCCCTATTATATTTGAATTAAAAATAAATTTTAAGAATCAATATTTGTAGTATTTTCAAATCAGTATGTTTTTATTTACAGTAAAACACATTGCCTTAAGTGTTTTTCATTATTCCAGCTCACTTGCCAAGAAAGGAAAGGAAATATTCACAACCAAAGAACTTCTGAATATACCAATACTCAAGCCTGCTAGCCACAATTTCTTTGATGGGAAATAACAAAGGATGATATCATCTACAGGCTAAGTAGGAGAAAATGTTCTGCACTGAAGTTACTGAAAGGTTCATGAGAATGAGGACAAGCAACTTTATCCAGAAAGTATCACAAAGTGTTTGTGATTGTAAGTTGACACTAGTGGATAAATGTAGGCAATCTTAGAAGGTGTTCATAGCAATGAAGATGAACACGTGATTTCAGAGGTGTGCTTTCTTGAAGATATATTTTTATAGCATAGTTTGTCTACCGTTGAAAGTGAGACAGTTAAGATAGGGATATTTTCTTTCCTTGTATCCTTCACAGTATAATATTAAAACCAGTTTTATACATATATTTTTATAGTAATTATAGAATATCCTTAATTATGCATATATTATAAATATATCATTTACATATTATGTAATATAATATAGTACATTTACTATGAACACTTAATTTAATTTTTCTACTCGTCTGTCCAGGTATTAAACTAGCAATATCTTTGAAAATTGATAGTAAAGTAGGGTCCTTACAATTTCTATTGCAACAAATAGCTTTACCCAATAAGTAGTTATTTATTCTGAATTGGTTTAGAAATGAAATATCATAATATAATTGAACATTCAAAAATAATTATGTAAGAACATGCCAAGGATGGAATTTAAAAAAAAAACATAATATGACTCATGATTGTAATCCCAGCTACTTAGGGGCTGAAATCTACATATAGCTATATGAAGCCAGTTTGAGTTAAATGGCTCAAGGACAACACCCAGACCATAGTTCAAGCCTCAGTACCGATACAGAAAAAAATAATGTGACTAAATCATACAAATATATTTATTCAAATAAAGTTGTCATTCTTTGTATCCTTCACAATATAATAATAAAACCAGTTTTAAACATATAGTATTTATAGAATATCAGTAATTATACATACATTATAAATATATCATTTATATGTTATGTAATATAATGCATTACATATATTATGCATGCATAATTTATACTAATAACACTAAAATCCACTAAATTGATATATGTTTTAAAATAGGGAATAGATTTTCTTATTTAAAAGACTTGTTTTTCCCCTTCCCCTCCACAAATTATACCGACATCAAATACAGTGAAAGAAGGGGTTATACTGTGGGGGAGGGACATACAAAGCAACAAAGAAATAATCTTATAAATGTGTTACAAACGAATGCATGAAAGGAAAAAAAAACATTCGAATACATAACTTAGGGCTCATTTTCCTAACATCACCTTATCTGACCTTTTCTGCTTGACTCATACATATACTAGATATTGCAAATAAGGGAAACCCTGGGAGCTATGTTTCTTTGGCTTGGCTTACTTCACTTAATATTTTTTTTCCAAGTCTTTATATTTCCTAAAAAATGGGGCAATGTCATTCTTTCTGATGCAGGCATAGAATTCCATTGTGTATATATACCACATTCTCTGGATCCATTCATCTTCTGAGGGGCATCTGGGTTGGTTTCATATCTTAGCTATAGTAAATAATACTGCAATAATCATAGCTGTGCTGGTAGCTTTAGTGTGGTCTTGTTTGTAAACATTTAGATAAATGCTCAAAAGTGGGATTGTTGGGTTATAGGGGAGCTCTATGTGGAGTCTTTTGAGGAACCTCCAAATTACTTTCCAAAGTGGTTGAACAAGTTTACACTCCCACCAACAGTGTAGTAAGGTTCCCTTCTGTCCACATCCACTCCAGCATCTGTTGTTATTACAGCTCTTGATTATAGCCATTCTAACTGGGGTGAGGTGATGTATCAGTGTTGTTTTGATTTGAATTTCTTTGATGGCTAGGGAGGTTGAGCATTTCTTCATGTGTCTATTGGCCATCCTTTTTTCCTCTTCAGAGAAGTTTATCTTTAAGTCTTAGCCTACTTATTTATTGGGCAGTTGTTTCTTTGAGAACTTGTTGTTGGGGGATTTAATTTTTTGAGTTCCAAGTATATTTCAGATATGAGAACATTGTCCGTTTTATGGCTAGTGAAGATCTCCCAGTAGTGGGCTTTCTATTGATCTTGCTACCTATGCCCTTTGCCATGCAGAATCTCTGCAATTTCATGCAATCCCATTTGTCCAACCTTTCTTTGAATGGTTGTGTTTCTGAGTTTCTAAGAAAATTTCTGCCTGTGCCAAGGAGACCTAGGTTTCTCCTATTCACTGACTCCACTCACAAATTACTCAGCTGATTCAAAACTTTGGTAAAGCGGCAGGGTATAAAATTAACCCTCAAAAAGCAATGGCTTTTCTGTATGCCAACAATGAGAAAAGTGTGGCTGAAATCATTAAAGCAACTCCATTTGTAATAGCCCCACAAAATTAAAATACCTAGGAATTAACTTAACCAAAGAAGTGAAGGACGTCTAGGATGAAAATTTTACAACTGAAAAAGGAAATCAACACAGAACTTAGAAAGTGGAAAAACCTCCCGTGCTCCTGTATTGTAAGGATCAACATCGCGAAAATGTCAATATTTCCCAAGGCTATCTACAATTTCAATGGGATATCCATATTCCAACCTCATTCTTCAAGAAAATAGAACAAGCAGTCCAAAAATTCATATGGAACAATAAAAGACCTCGAATAGCAGAAATGATCCTTAATAGAAAGAACGGTGCTGGAGGAATATCAATACCAAATTTCAATCTCTACTACAAAGCCATAGTAATCAAAACAGTTTGGTTCTGGCACAAGAACAGATTTTAGGACTAATGGAATAGAATTAATATCCCAGAAATGAACCTATAGACACAGCCATTAATCTTCGATAAGGGAGGTAAAATATACAATGGAAGAAAGACAGGCTCTTCAGTGAATGGTGCTGGCAAAATTGGTTAATCACTTGTATAAAACTAAAACTATATCCTTATATTATCCCCCTGCACCAGAATCAACTCCAAATAGATCAAAGAACTCGGAGTCAAAGCAGACACTCAAATAATCATTTTTAAAATAATGAACTGCTTAGTTCCTCTGGCTCACATATATAATCCTAGCTATAGTTAGGATTACAGGTATGAGAAACAAACACTAGATGTGTGTTGTTCATGATGGTTTGTATTGGCATGTTTTAATATTGTTCGTTTCTTATACTATAATGCTCTTATTTTTACTTGCACTTAGGTGGGGGAGTGTTGAACCTTCTTTGGTTGAGATGGAGCCATGTGGAAATTCTTGCCAAGTATGGCATGAAATTCAAATCCTCCTGCTCTCAGCTCCCCATGGACCTGTGATGATAGATGTATTCCATCACACAGAGCCAGGGGTTGGGGACCATTGCAGGTAAAACTACACTGGTCATGAACTGATGTCCCAAATAGCTAGCTTTATAGGTATATGCCTTCAAAACCTTGTTGTATTTCATTTCACTTTGAAGTAGTGTTTGTACATACTTAGAGATACAATGATAACACATTGCATATATAATTTATATAAAATAATCAATACGATTAACACGTGTTTATCTCCTAAAACATTGAAGCTAATGTATTTTGGTAACTCCTGCCTCTGATAGTTATTTTTTGGAATACACCATAAACATGAATACATTGATAATGTGCACTAGAAGACTGGAAGTTGATAGAGATAGACAAGTTAAACTATGTGCAGTAAGTATATATTTTTCTATTGCTCTTCTGAAGAACATTATCATATATTCACCATAACAATACCACCATATATTCACCATGACAATAATATTCCTGCAGTGTAGAATATTCCATTTCATAATCTTCCATCTTTTATCTTTTTAACATTCTCCTTAGAAGTATGAATGTTTTCTTGTTCCTTATAATGTTTTGAAATTATTAAGATGGAATTTAAAAACTTCATAGAATCTACTGAAATTATCTCATTTTGTTTGGTTTTGTGTTGCTAAATCATTAAGACCAACTTTTCCTGAAAGTTATGCTAGCAGACTATATCACTAAATTGTATTCTAATTACATCTTATTATTGTATTTTGATATAGGGTTTTGCTGTTGCTGTTTCATGATATAGAGTGTTGTGAAGCTGGACTGAAACATGCAATCCCACTCTCTCCAGTAACAGTGCTTTATCACCAGGTTCTGGAGACTCATAATTATAACTCTACCTAATCAGGAGGTTGAGACGTGAGATTTAGTTCAGATAGCCTGATCAGGAATTTTTATGAGTCTCTCCTCTCCATTTCACTATGAAAAGCTTGCATTGGAACTGTGGCACAATTGGTACAGCACTACAGTCAAGGTAAAGATGCTCAGGATTGTCATATAGTCCCTGTTCAAGTCCTAAAACACCCATATGCACAGACACACGTTCACCTACATACACACACACTCCCGCACACATGTACACGCACAAAATCACAGGCAATGTTGTATCTTAAATTCTTATCCAGAGATTGGACAACAGTCCACTTATTTGTGAAGTGTTTTCCTTGATTATTTTGAAGGAGGAGGATTGTTCATGGGACACAGATGACAAGACTTTAGTGAGGAATGCTTTATAAACGACTAGCTTATAATAAAGAACAGGAGCACAGTTTTTATCTTTAAATATTACATTCCTTCAAATACAGTATTTTAAAATAATAATCATTGAATTATGAGAATACAATGCAGCACCTCTTCCCTTCTCCCCTTCCCATCTGTCATAAAATATGATAAAAGTATCAAAAATACTCTCGTCTTACAAGACTGTACTCCTGTAAAAATGTCTGACTATATGTGTAATGTTTGTTTTCAATACTTTTTTGATTTCTCCCACCTCTAAGTACTTATCTTTTTTCCAAGTGATAGCACACAGGGGTTTCAAGAGCAAACAGAAGATTAGGAAACAAAAACCTAACAATGTCCTAGGAATACATGCAAGAAGCACATGGCAGGCTGATAGGGCCCTGAGAAGCAAAATGATTTGTGCAGGATGTGAAGAATAGTGACAAATAAGGCCTGAATCTGACCTAGGAAGGGCTCTTTGAGGCTGAGACAATGCCTGTATCTAGTTCAAGCTGAGGATGTTGGGATTTAACAATGTCCATATGTGTATAAAGTGATGTGGGAGGGGAGATTTCAGCCTCCAGTTTGTCTTTGGGATGGTCTTATGTGAGAAAGCAGCTTAGAACATTGGGCTCTGAGAGATGACACTACCTCCCTCATAATGGAATTCTGAGCGCCAAGTAACTGTAACTGACAGCTCAAGCCAGCTCACTTGGCCTGTGGCTCAGGAACAAGAAAGATGTTCCTGTGTTGTTTTCAAAGTTCAAGAGACTCAGGTCTCAGGCATGAGAGGTGTGAGTGCCTCACTCAATGCTGCAGACATTGGATCAGTGCTAAACTACGAAACCAATGTCCCAGGCCTTATTATAGTAAGAAACAAAGGGAAACACAAGGCAACTCAGGCAAGGTAGAACTATGACAGGAAACCTATTTAATATCATCCTAGCCCACACTAGACCCTTCTTCTTGTGTGCTTTTATATGTGTAGACAGAAAATATTTATGTGTAGTTTTTAATCCACTCTATTTCAATTTCTCAATTTGAAGTGTACAAGTCCTTCCTGGGATGCTGTGTGCCGAGTCTTTCACAGGGTGCTATGTGCTGAGCCCTTCAAGGGGGGTTTTCTTTCATCTGGTCCTTGTTATAGCTCAACAAGTAAGATGATTGTGCTGCTGAGAAAGTTGAGGTTCAGATATGTCCCCAAAGAAGAGCCAAATTTATGTATGTACTGAACTCTAGTGACTTGTCTCCTACAGACAATTGTTTTGGTTTAGTTTTCTCCATCATGAACCTTCAACTCAGAGCCTAGGCGCTGACTTTCCTCTTGTGCTCATGGCTAGCGCTCTACCACGTGAAGCCAAGCACCCCTTTGCAGCAAAGTGTCACAGCTTAGGTGTCTTTAGCTGAAGTCTGTCATCCTGCCTGGTCAGGAATCTGATGATCTGGGTTCCAAACTATCCCAGACACAAAAGTCCCATGAGACTATTATCTTCTATTCACCACTTAGAAACTTGAAGTGGAAGCTGGGCACTGGTGACTCATGCCTGTCATCCTAGCTACTCAGGAACCTGAGAGCTGAGGATCACAGTTCAAAGCCAGCCTGGGCAGGAGATTCCTTGAGATGCTTTCTACAGTGAACCACCAGAAAGCCTGAGGAGGCACTGTAGCTCAAGTGGTAGAGTGCTAGACTTGAGCACCCAGTCCCAGTCTTCAATTCCTCCAACTTACAAGAAAAGAAAGAAAGCGGAAATGGAGTGCTGGGAATGTGTCTTAGGGGTAGAGTGTTTTGCATGTATGAAACCCTTGGTTTGAATCCTCAGTACCACATTCCTAGAAAAAAAGCCTGAAGTGGCTCTGTGGCTCATGTGGTAGTGCACTATCTTTACACAGGATAAACTCAGGTACAGTGCTCAGGTACTGAGTTCAAGCTCCAGGACTGTTGTTTGCACATGCGTGCACACACACACACACACACACACACACACACACACACACACACACACACACACACACACACACACACACACAAAACAGATACCAAAAGTGGAACTGTGACACCAAATGGTGGTAAAGCAAAGAGCTTCTGCTCTGAGCTCATGGTCAGCACCCTGGCCCTGTGTTCAACCACAAAACCTAGCCACCCAGGGCCCAACTAGGAGAGGTCAAAGGTTTCAAAACCTGATGAACTTCACCAGCCATAGATGACAGGAAGCGTTGTGATTTTGCACAAGTGCTTAGAATTAGCAAGCTTCAGGAAACCTAGGGAGGCACCTTTGCCAATTAGGAATCTTTTCATTAGGTTCAGCTAACTTGTTGTCTGCCAGAAAGACCCTTGAATTAATTGTAGCAATTTGTTTCAACACTGGAACATAGTCTAACAAAGACAGGATAAGTGCAGGGAACTTGACCTGCCACAGGAGGTGGCACAAATGAAGGCTTCCTGTCAAAAGAGAGCTCTGGGGAGAGAGATAGCTTGGGGTACAAAGAGGCCTTTTTCTCCTGGCCTTCAGAATCTGCCCACACTCATCCTCACTAATTGCCCTGGATGAATTGTTTGTTATACAGTTGTACAGGAGTGAGGCCTTTTGTCTGCTTGTTACAACAATGAGGCAGACTTCCTCCAGCAGCCTTGGGTGTGCAGAAACCCTCAGGCTAAACTGGGAACAGTGAGGGGAGCCCCGGAACATACACTGTCTTGAAAGCACTCTCTGTGCTATGAAATCATTCTATTCAAATCTTTCTTCATAGCAACTCTGGGTGTTCACTGATAAAAATACATGCATACATACACAGACACATGGTGTTACTGGCTCTTTTTTTTGTGGCAGGTCCTGAGGCATGAACTGTGAGCTTAGGCACTGTCCCTGAGCTACTTTTGCACAAGGAAGCACTGTATTGTGTCTTAACTTATGATTACCTTAGGCTGGGGTGCAGCATTTACATCCACATATGATCCAGGCTTCCTAGGATCTGAGTTCAACTCCCAACACTGGCAAAAATGCATCAAACCAACAAAAATGGAGGAGGAAAAAACCAGTAAGTTTTGCACAACTGTTTTACCTTTGTTTCATTTGCACTGTGACCATCCTGGGTCTCAATGATTCGGCTCGAAAATTGTATGTGACATTACATGGCCGAAGGCTCCCAGTCTGTCGGTGAACCCTGAGCCCAACCCAGACACCTAGGCCCTTAGTTTGATCCTGGGACTGCCACCCACACATGTCTGAAGATCCTAGAAAACTCTTTCCTCTCTATAGGAACTTATAGTACGTTTGACATGTACTAATTGAATTACTAATTAGCTAATAATTCTAAAATAAGATTGTATGCAATAAATATGGGTCAATGATTAATTTAATTAATTCTTTGTAAGTTTTCTACTGTGATTAGTTGATGGAGGCATAATTATAGACAAAATAATTTATAGTAATAGAACGTATAAAACATCACTTCATATAGAGTTATACACTAGAATCTACTTAAATGTTCATCTGTCTCTGTATACATTTATTTATAGATGTATATACATATGTAAATACACACACACACACACACACACACACACACACACTGCAATCTACACATCTATTTGTTTATATACTAGCCACTTCTAGGGCTTGATCTCAGGTCATCAAATTTTCCTGCCAACTTCACTTGCATCAGACTGGTGTGTTAACATTGACCCATTCATGAAGTGGGCCTTCGAGGCCCAGAGTTCAAATCACAGAACTACCAAAAACTTAATCCTTGTGGTAGAAACCAATTGTCCCACTTGTTTTCCTTATCAGTGAAAGTCCTGGGTCTGAGGATGATGTATAATACATAGTCAAATCTATGTCCTATGTAATAGAATGTAAAAAATGTTATACATTTAATCATACTCTCTAAAATGCATAAGAAATAAATAAAACACAAAATAAAATGAATAACTACACTAATTGTAATATATAGTAAACATGTGTATGTAAATATAAATCATGTATTTAAAATGTATATGAATATTATTTTTTCGGGTGCTAGGTCTTGAATTCAACCCCTGGGAACAGGCCTGACTTTGTTGTCTTTTAGCATAGTGAGCTTTCCCTTCGCCAACAGTGCTGCAGATTTACCCAAACCCTGAGTTTAAACCCCAAGTCCTGCAGAAGAAAATGGCATGAATTCCAAGCCAAGGAGCCTCATAATTTTTTAAATATTTTAAATGTATGTATATATGCATGCATGTATGTATGTATGTATGTATGTATTTTTATTTTGTCAAGCACAGGGCTTCAACTCAGGTCATGGCAACGCTGCCTCAGCTTTGATCACTCTAGGCTGTGTTGAAGCCACTGGACCCACAGCCAAACCTGGGTTCCTGAACCTCAAAGGCTGACAGGAAATAAATAAATAAATAAAATGACACCGAAAAAAACCCAGCAACTTGAACATGGCTGCCAATTTTACATTTTTTTTTCAAGTTGTCCATACTGGGTCTGAATGACATGGCTGAAAAGTGTTTGTTACCTGGCATTGCTGAAGGCTGGCAGGCTGCCAGGGAAGCCATAGACCAACACAGCAACATACGACCTGTGTTTGAAGCCCTGTCCTGACCCCTACCAATGGAGGGAGATCCTAAGAGTCTCATTACTATTCATAGGAATACGGATGGAAGGTTATGAATATCAAGGTTGAATTAGTTTTTCCTTAATGATACTAGTATAAAATTAGAGAGTGATTTTAGAAAGCCAATGGATTTTCATGAATACTTTTTGACACATTCAAAGAGTACTATTAATTACATGGATGCAATAGTTTCGGGACAGCGGTTGATTTAATTAATAATTCATTAAAGATGAAAACAACAATAATTACATGGAGGCATAATAAATACCCAAGAATTGGTAGGAATGTAGCCTATATAACTGAATAATGTGTAGACATCTCTGGCATATTTTAAGGATATATATTTATTTGTGTACTACCATCAGCATGTCAATCTGTTCTTATTTTGTCAACACCTGGGGCTGGATCTCAGATGCTGGGACCTGCTTGTCAGCTCCATATGCCCCATGCTGGAGTGCTGACACTCACCTATTCATGAATTGATCCATGTATGCTGTGAGTTCAAATGCCAGCACTCACAAAAATTGAATCGTGGAGTAAGAAGACTAGGGTGACACGTTTTCTTTTTCTGTGAAAAGCCTGGGTGTCAGGTGTGAAGTTTCATACATAGGCAAATGTATATCCTATACAATAAATGTAGTAAATATTCCATGTGTAATAACATTCAATAAAATAATGGTAAATAAATGAATAAAACATAAAATGAATAAGTACACTAAGTGCAATATGGCTAGAGGCTGCTGTGCTGGCAGTCACCAATTCATGAATTGAGCCTTCTAGGCCCCGAGTTTAGATCCCAGCACTGCCAAAAATGTAGTCTTGGAGTAAGAAGCCGAGCGTGACACATGTTTTCCTTTTCTTTTAAAGTGCTCAGTGTCAGGTAGGATGTATAATTTGGATGCAAATCTATATGCTATGTAAGAGAATGTCATAAAGGTAAGAAATGTCATAGGCGGAAGGATTGTCACTACAATAAATGAAAAACAGATTGAATTAGTAGTGAATCATTCTGGGATAAAATTAGACACAATAGTTATAGAACGTGAATTAAGTAAAATTACTATTTTATTAAGCATTAACAGAATAAAAATTACATGGAGACATAATTAAATACCTAATAATTGGTTGTAACACATGCTGCATAATTTAATTATATATAGACATCTGTCTCATTCTATAAAATATGTAATTATATGTATGGATGTATATACATATATTATAAACAATAACAGGATATTAAGTAATTATTAATTAATGTTTTATTAGTTGTTCTACAGAAACAAATCATTAAGGAGGCATAACTTAATATGTAATAAATGGTAGTAATTATCTATAAATTAATAATATACAGACATCTCTCTTCATATGCAATTTCTATACCTCCTGGGGCTCGGTGGTTGAGTGCTCACCTAGTAATCACAAAACCCTGGGTTAGATTCCTCAGTGCCATATAAACAGAAAACCCAGAAGTTCTGCTGTCTTTCAATCAATTGAGCATTATCCTGGAGCACAAATGCTTGAGGCCAGTGTCTAAGCCCTTACTCAAGGCCCAGGACTGCCGCAAAAAAAGGTAGAATGTTCTAACTGCAACTACAGAAGGGCAGGACTTCAAACAACTCATCACAAAGCAAACTAGGAGTCTGGCGCTGACAACTGCCACTTAACCTGACTTAGCCAGATGAAAGCCGCTGCAACCCAGCTACATGGAACCAGAGGCTGCTGGCTTACCCCCATAATCCAAGCTGCTCGGGGGCTATAAAACCCAGCCCTGACAGGAAGTAAGTGAGTCTCTTTGAAATGAGATGATTATGCAGACAAGAATATTGAGGCTCAGATATGTCCCGATGGCAGGGACGAAATTATGTATTACTAAAGAGTGGGTGAGTTGTCTCCTGCAGACAATTTTTTTTGTTTTGTTTTTCCTCAGTCATGAATCTTGAACTTGGGGCCTAGGCACTGACCTTTACCTCTTGGGCTCATGGCTAGCTCTCCACCATGTGGAGCCAAGGAGCCCCTTGCAGCAGAGTGCCATGGCCTAGGGTTCTATAGCCAATGTCTGTCATCCTGCCTTCTCAGGAAACTGAAATCTGAGGATCTGGGTTCCAAACTATCCCTGACACAAAAGGTCCCATGAGATTATATCTCCAATTCATCACTAAGAAACCTGAAGTGGAAGCTGGGTGCTTGAGGCTCATGTTGGTCATCCTAACTACTCAGGAGGATGAGATCTGAAGATCATGGTTCAAAGCTAGCCTGGGCAGGAAAGTCCTTGAGACACTTAGCTCCAATGAACCACCAGAAAACTTGAAGTGGCTCTGTGGCTCAAGTGGTAAAGTACAAGACTTGAGCTGAAGAGCTCAGGGACACCACCCGGCCTAGACTTCAACTCCTGCAACCGATAACAACAAAAAAGAAAGAAACTAACTAACAAACCTGGAGTAGAGGGCTGGGAATGTGCCTTAGGGGTAGAGTGCTTTGCATATATGAAACCCTGGGCATGATTTCTCAGGACCACATCACTAGAAAAAAAAAGCCGGAAGTGTCTCTGTGGCTCAAGTGGGAGAGGGCTATCCTTGTACAAGAGAAACTAGGTACAGTACTCAGGTGCTGAGTTCCAGCTCCAGGACTGGTGTAAGTGTGCACACACATGGACACACACACACACAAGCAGACCAGAAGTGAAGCTATGACAAAATGGTAAAGCACTGGGATTCCACACTGAGCTCATGCTCAGTAACCAGGCTCTGTGTTCAACCCAAAACCTAGCCACCCAGGGCCCAAGTAGGAGAGGTCAAAGATTTCAAAACCTGATGAGCTTCATCAACCCCATATGACAGGGAGCGTTGTGATATCTGACATACACATGGATTTCTCAAGCTTCTGCAAACCTAGAAGAGATGTCATAGGCCCATCATCGCCATCAGTGAAACATCTCATAAGGCCCCTTGCCCGAGTTGTCTGCCAGAAGGACTCCTGAATTATATTGAGCACTGTATCTGAACACCAGTTATATTGTCTCACGAAGGCAGGATAAGTGAACAGAACTTGGCCTGCCACAGGAGGTAGCACAAATGAAGGCTTCCTGTCAACATGGAGCACTGGGGAGAGAGATAACTTTGGGTACAAAGAGGCCTTTTTCTCCTGACCATCACAGTCCTCCCACACTCCTCCTCACTAAGTGGCCCTGATGGAATTGTTTGTTACCCAGCTGTACAGGAGTGAGGCCTTTTGTCTGCATATCCAGACAATGAGTGAGACTTCTTCCAGCAGGCCTTGGAGGCAGAGAAACCCTCAGCCTACACTGGGAACAGTGAAGGGAAGCCTGAAATATGTACTGTCATGAAAGCAGTCTCTGTGTTTTGAAATAATTGTATTGAATACAAATTTCCTAGCTTGGTGCCAATCATCATAGATACTCTGGAGCTTCACCTATAGGAATAAATCCATATATACAAAAGACATGATGTACAGGCTCTTTTTTTGGGGGGGGGGTCAGGTCCTGCAGTTGAAATATGACCCTAAGGTCATATTTCAGGGGTTGTCCCTGAGCTCCTTTGTTCAAGGGTCGTGCATTAACCTTGAGTCACTGCCTCACTTCTGTGTTTTAATTTGATCTTTTAGAAATAACAGTGTCATAGACTTTCCTATGCTGGCTGGATTCAAACTCAGATTCTCTACATCTCAGCCTCCTTAGGAGGTAGAATTACAGCCAGCAGCCACTGCCACCTGCCTTCCTTTTCTTCTTAATTTTTTAATCTGGATAATCTGACTTCTTCACAAGGTCATTCCAATGGTTTGAATTTATAAGTAAACTACCAAATGTTCTTTATAGATGCTTTCTCTGAGAAGGAATCTCTCTTGTCATCTTCTCCTCTGGTCAGAGTTTGGAAGCCAAAAGTGAGAAATGAGTGTCGCAGGATTTGGGAGCAAATGTCCCCAAGACATACCAGTTCTGTAACTTAGCATTGAGCTGCAGTGAATTTATTGTCTTAGGATGAGAGGACCGAAAGCTGGAGCAATCTTCATGCTGTCTGCATTGCTCTTTTTGCCTATAAAATGATCTAATTAGTATGAGGGTTTTTTGTCTCCCACTTTAATTATCTAGAACACACTAGAAGCATCTTCATGTGTCTGTTTTACTCCAGTTGCTCTCGAGATTTAGACTAAGGGTTTCTGTGAATCTGCTCTTGGTGAATCCCTGAGGAAAGCCGCTTGAAGCCTCCTCAAGAGATCACAATCCAAAGGCAGCCTGAGCAGGAGAGACTGTGAGAGGCTTATCTCCAATAAGCCACCTGAAAAATAGAAGTGGAGCAGTGGCCCAGAGAGTAGAGCTCCAGCTTTGATAAAGCCAAGTAGTAGATACAGTCCAGACCAGGCAGGAAAGCCTGAGAGGCGCTTATGTCCAATTAACGACCAGATGGCTGTGAGTGGAGTTGTGGCAGTGGTAGAGCCTCAGCCTTGAGAAAAACAGCTGAAGAATGCATCCGGCCTTGAGTATAAGCCCTGGGACGACGACAAAACATTTCAAAAAGAGAAGGCCAAAAAAATTCAAAAAAATTGAGAGCCCTAACTACTAATGTGTGTATATTACCTCCCTGATTGCAAACAGACCGTATGAAATGCTTCTGCTTTTATTTATAGATTTATTTTTCAGATATGCTCTTGTGCATACTGCATCATTCTCTTCATTTCTGGCCCATGGCTTTTCTCTTCCAGGGTTCCAGGTATGTGACCTTATATGATGCCCACCTAAGCTCATAGTAGCCTTTATTTACATTTTATTATGAGGTAAAGGCCAGCAGAGTCACAAATCAGGTAGGGGAAGAGAAGGTTATGTTTTGTAGAAATAACCTGTATTCAGAAAATTAAACTTGAGGATGTCGGCTGGTAGCATAATTATGTAAAAACTACCACTAAGAAAAAAATAGGGGCCTGGGAATGTGGATTACTGAGAGAGTGCTTGCCTAAGATGTAAGAAGCCCTGGGTTTGATTCCTCAGTAGCATGGTGTGGCTCAAGTAGTAGAATGCTAGAGACAGCGCCCAGGCCTTGAGTTCAACCCAAGAACTGGCAAAGAGATAGCTAGGTAGGTATGTAGATACCTAAGTAGATAGATGGATGGATGGATAGATTAGATAGATAGATAGATAGATAGATAGATAGATAGATAGATAGATAGATAGATAGATAGATAGATAGATAGATGATAGATAGATAGATAGATAGATATAGATAGATAGATAGATAGATAGAAGGATAGATGGATAGATAGAAAGATAGATAGATAGATAGATAGATAGATAGATAGAAAGATAGATAGATAGATAGATAGATAGAAAGATAGATAGATAGATAGATAGATAGATAGATAGATAGATAGATAGATAGATAGATAGATAGATAGATAGATAGATAGATAGATAGATAGATAGATAGATAGATAGATAGATAGATAGATAGATAGATAGATAGATAGATAGATAGATAGATAGATAGATAGATAGATAGATAGATAGATGAACCTGCTCTTGGATGTCAGGAGTAACGAAGGGAATACTTTCCAGTGATGAGGCCTTCTGCAGTGTGCCATGCCACCAGCATTGCCTTCACACAACCACAGAGCAGGAAGACTGTGTCTGTCCCACTTCTCAGGAAGCCGAGGGCTCCAAAGCCAAGAAGGCAGAGCCAGGTTCTAACTCAGGTGTTCAGAGACAGAAAAGAAACAGCCCTACCTCTCTCCTTGGACTGGGGATTTGCATTAATGATGTGGAGAATGAAGGAAGGAAAAAGCACTGGCAGAGGTAGAAGAAGGGCCTTTAAATCTGACAGATGGAGAGTCAAAAACCCACTCCCTAAAACCAGCGAGCAAGGTTTTCTACTCTGTTCCTCCCCTATCCCCCTCTAAACTGTCTCTTGATTGTTAAACTAAAGATAGACTGAGGCTCCCTTCACCTGAGGGAGGAAGGTTAATTAGTCATTGTTTGAAGAGGCTGAGAAAAGCCTGATCCTGGTGTAACTCTAACAAATGTTTCGGGTTTCCTCCCATTGCTGGCTGTGCCAGGAATGAAGTGGTTTTGCAGCTTACTTCCCTGTTGAGTGTGTTCATTCTGCCTCCCAGTCCAGCAAGCCTAGGTTTCTTCACCTAGCCTGGCTTTTGTAACTGTTTTCTGTTCCTCAAATACAGTGTTACGCTGGAGGTCATCTTGCTAACAGGGCTACAGGTTGGATCCTGAGAACTTCATTTAAACCCAGGATGGGTCAATGATGTTTTTTATCCTGCATCTATAGCTCGAGAACTCTAAGAACATTTAGGGGCAAATAACTTCTCATTACCAAAGGAAATCTAAGAAGCTGTTGAATATCTGATCTTGCAGAAGTGGAAGTCAAAGTGTCATAGACTTTCCTGCCCTGGCTGGCTTCACCCTGTGATGCTCAGAACTCAGCCTCCTGAGCTAGGGTGATGGGCATGAGCTACTTGTGCTTTGCTAGGTTCAGAACTGTAATGACATTGACAATACAAGTCAACTGCTTATCACAAAGGGCTTGGGGAGCATATTAAGCCTTTCAACATTGGACCTTTCAGAACCCTCTAGGACACAAGGTTATAATGCTAGAGACAGAGAGCCTTAGCATATGGATCTGCTACACTTGAACAATGAACTCAGATTCCAATTCTGGTGTACATCAACTTTCATTTTCCAGATAATGTTCTCATAATTAGCAAATAAGAAAAGTACTTTGATTATCCCCCACTTTTTTCCTGTTTTGTTTCTCGAACTCAAGCCTGGGCACTGTCCCTGAGTCCTTCAGCTCAAGGTGAACCCTACCACTTGAGCCACAGCACCATGTGGGTTCTTTTGGTGGTTCATTGAAGAAAAGAGTTTAACTGTTTTTCCTTTCCTAGGCTGTCTTTGAACTGTGGTCTTTAGATCTCAGCTTCTTGAGAAGCTAGGGTTCCAGGTGTGAGCCACTGGCATCTGGCCATTTGTTTTTCCCAGTCCTGGGGCTTGATCTTAGGGCCTGGGTACTGTCTCTGAGCTCCTTTTTATCAAGCCTAGCACTGTGCCACTTGAGCCACTCCAGAGCTTCTGGCTTTTTCTGAGTATGTGGCACTGAGGATTCAAACCTTGGCATTTATGCATGCTGAGCCAGCTCTTTACCACTCAGCCACATTTCTAACCCCACCCTTGCAATTTTATCCCTCAACTTGCCTATCCTCATGAAAAGGCTTCTGAGTATAAATCATCTAAAAAATCCCTAGAGGAAGATGTCCATAGATAAAGAAGTCAAATCTCATACTTGGGAGAGACTCTAAACATGTGAAGACTGCGACAAATGCCTCCATTTAATTATGTATCATATTTCAACACTTAATATAGTATTAAGGAAAAATTAGTCAATGTCTTAAATTATTTTGTTAATTTTAAAATAAATATGTGTACAATAACACTAAATACAATAAACAATAAATGAATCAAATAATAAATAAATACAAAATCAATAATAAAAAATCATAATATGTAGTTAGCAGACATATGTAAGTTTATATCATATATTACACATATGTAGAAATATTTTTTCTTTTTCTTTTCTTTTTTTTCTTTTTAGTTTTTGGGTCCAGTCATGGGGCCTGAACTCTGGGCCTAGGCACTGTCCCTCAGCTCTTCAGCTCAAGGCTAGCACTCTACCACTTGAGCCACAGCACTACTTCCGGCTTTTTTCTTTTTGCTTATGTGGTGCTGAGAAATCGAACCCAGGGCCTCAGGCAAGCAAGGCAAGAGCTCTACCATTGAGCCAACTTCCCAGCCCCTAGAAATATTTTTTCTATTGCAGGACCTGCATTCAGTCCCTGGGAACTCTAGCCTGAATTTCTTTTCCTCAAGGACAGTGAGCCTTGCCTTCCCCCATGGTTCAAAAGAGTTACCTGGATGGTGAGATCAGATCCCAGTAATGGCAGAAATACTAGTCCCAGTTCCAAGACAGTGACTTAATTTTTTTTAATAAAAGCAGTTATGTTTATTCAGTTCCATAGTGAACATTAAAAAACCAAGCAGTGTAGAATTTTGTACAGCTATTCAGACATCCTTCCCTTACTCCCAAAATGCTTCTCTGAGCATTACATTGTTTCTTCTTTTGTGCACTTTTTATTGTAAAAATGTTGTACAGAGGGTTGCAATTACATGAACAAGGTAAAGAGTACATTTCCTATTGAGCATTGTTGCCTCCTTCTTTGTTTCCCCCTACCATCCCTTCCCTCCCTTCTCCACAACTTCTCCCCCTGCCAAGGTCAGTGACTTAATTTTTTAATAATTTTTGGCTTGGCATGGGGTTTGAACTCAAGTAGTGGCAACTCTGCACCTTCCTTCACATGGCTACGGATTTACCAAGAGCCTGAGTTCAAATCCCAGGCTAGAAAGAAAACTGGCAGATATGCCAAACCAGGGAGATTTTTTTTTTAATTTACTTACTTACTTACTTAGTTCTTTTATTTATTTTTTTTCCAACCACGGGGCTTGAACTCAGGTCGTGGCAGCTCTACCTCAGCCTCAATCATCTAGGCTGGTTGCAGCCTCCAGACCCATAGCCAATCTTGGGATCTTAGGCCCAGAGGGTTTGTAAGAAGAAAAAAAAAGTGGGAAAGCACAAAATGTGGTGAGCTGCAGAGGGCTGGGGTTTTACTTTTTTTTCTTTGGACGGTTACCATCCCGGGTCTGAATGACAGGGCTGCAAAGTGGACCTGACCTGACATTCCTGAAGTCTGGAGAGCTATCAGGGAAGCTACAGCCAACCTGTCAACATAGGCTCTGGGTTCAAATCCTAGTCCTGACACCTACCAATGGCAGGAGATCACTAGAGATACAATTGAAAGAGTAGTTTGTGCATCAGTGGAGTCTAAAATTGTATGCAATATTCCTAGAATGTTAATTGATCATAATTAATAGTTTATTAAGCATGAAAAGAATAATATTCCTTCAATGTTGGTATAATAAATACCTAAGAGTTGGTCAGAACGTAGTAGATGCCATTCAGTAATAGACAGACTGGCACTTTTTACCAATATATATTTTTTGGATACCACCATCTGCCTCCCCATGTATCGCTGTTTTGTACAAACCTGGGGCTTGATCTCAGTGCATGGGAACCATCTGACAGCTTCACTGGCTAGAGGCTGCTGTTCTCACACTCACCCATTCATGAATTGGGCCTGCTAGGCCCTGAGTTCAGATCCCAGCACTGCCAATAATTTAATCTTGGAATAAGAAGCCGAGTGTGACACATGTTTTCCTTTTCTGGGAGAGTCCTGGATGTCAGGCATGATAGAGAACACATCTACAAATCTAGATGCTATGTGATAGTATATGAACAATGTAATAAATGGTATAAGTGTCATCAGAGTCAATAAAATAAATGGTAAATAAATGAATAAATCAAGAAATAAAATGAATAACCACACCAAACAGGATATGGACTGAGTATCTGAATGGAAGTATAAGTCCTATTTTTAAAATGTATATAAGGAGTATGTTTTCCAGGACTGAGGCTTGAATTCAGGCCTGGGGAACAGGCCTGACTTTCTTGTCTTCAAGCATAGTGAGATTCCCCTTTCCCCACAGTGCTGCCTATTTACCCAGACCTGGAGTTCAAATCCCAGGCTTCGCAGAAAAAAATGGCACGAATTGCAAACCAATAAGTAATCGTTTTATTATATTTTTAATTGTCTTAATTTTTTAATTTTGTATTTTTTTCTTTTTATTTATTTTTTTATTTTTTTGGCCATGCACATGGCTTGAACTCAATCGTCCCAGCTTTGTCTCAGCTTCTTCACACTAGGCTGGGGTGCAGCCTCAGGAACCAAAGCCGATCCTGGAATCCTAAGACCCTAGTTCTGACAGGAAACCAAAATGAAAATGTCACCAAAAAAAAAAGCTGCAAGCTGCACATGGTAAGTGGTTTCTTGGATGTGGTTCCTTGCACGGTGACTATCCTGGGTCTGAATGACATGGTTGCCACCCACAGGTGACTTGTCATTGCTGAGGGCTGGCGAACTGTCAGAAAAGCCATAGTTCAACCCCGCAACAGAGTCCCTGAGTTCAAATTCCAGTCCTGACACCTACCAATGGCAAGAGATCACAAGAGATTCCTGCCATGCATAAAAGTTCTGATTGAATGAGTAGTCTGTGTAGCAGTCGAGTATCAAATTAGACACAATAATCCTAGGACACAGACTGCATTTAATTAATGGTTAATTAGGCATGAAAAGAATAATATTACTTCAATGGAGGCATAATAAATACCTAAGACTGGTTAGGAACCTAGTAGATGTCATTGAATACTAGATACACGGCTCTGACACTCTGTACTAACATGCATTTATTGGTATACTACCACTTGCCTATCCATGTATAGCTATTTTGGCCACCTCTGGGGCTTGATCTCAGCGCCTGCCAAAAATTTCAACCTGGAGTAAGAAGCCAAGTGTGACACTTGTTTTCCTTTTCTGGGAGAGTGCTGGGTGTCAGGCATGATGGAGAACAAGTCTACAAATTTAGATGCTATGGGATAGGATGTAAACAATGTAATACATGGTTAGGTGTCATCAAAGTCAATAAAACAAACGGTAAATAAATGAATAAAACAAAAAATACAATGAAAAACCACACCAAACATGATATAGACTGAACAACTGTACGGAAGTTCAATCCTATCTTTAAAATGCATATAAGGAGTATGACTGGGGCATGAATTCAGGCCCAGGGAACAGGCCTGACTTTTTGGTCTTCAAGCACAGTGAGCTTCCCCTTCCCCCACAGTGCAACAGAGTTACCCAGACCCTGAGTTCTAATCCCAGGCCTTGAAGAGTAAAAATGGCACATTTCAAGCCAAGGAGCTTCATTAGCATTTTTAATATTGTTTTAAGCTCACTTTGCCTTTATTTGAAACATTTTGATTTTATAACATGAGAGTTTTTTTAAAAAGAGGTTTAAACTTTTACATTTCAGCATAGCACATTGTTTTTTCTATTTTGACCATCTGCCATGAAGAGTGAGAATGAAAATGAGGAAATAATTTCTCCCTAGAAGTTTGGGACAGTTGATGTTATTTCTTCTTCTTCTTCTCCTTCTTCTTCTTCTTCTTCTTCTTCTTCTTCTTCTTCTTCTTCTTCTTCTTCTTCTTCTTCTTCTTCTTCTTCTTCTTCTTCTTCTTCTTCTTTCCTCCTCCTCCTCCTCCTCCTCCTCCTCCTCCTCCTCCTCCTCTTCTTCTTCTTCTTCTTCTTCTTCTTCTTCTTCTTCTTCTTCTTCTTCTTCTTCTTCTTCTTCTTCTTCTTCTTCTTCTTCTTCTTTTCCTCCTCCTCCTCCTCCTCCTCCTCCTCCTCCTCCTCCTCCTCCTCCTCCTCCTCCTCCTCCTCCTCCTCCTCCTCCTCCTCCTCCTCTTCTTCTTCTTCTTCTTCTTCTTCTTCTTCTTCTTCTTCTTCTTCTTCTTCTTCTTCTTCTTCTTCTTCTTCTTCTTCTTCTTCTTCTTCCTTTTGTCGGTCGTGGGGCTTGAACTCTAGGCTTGGGCACTTTCCCTGTGATCTTCAGCTCAAGGTAAGCACTCACACGCTTGAGCCACAGAACCCCTTCCAGGCTTCTAGTGGTTTATTGGAGATAAGAGTCTCACAGACCTGAGATCTCAGCCTCCTGAGTAGCTAGGATTATGGGCATGAGCCACCCGTGCCCAATAGTTTATGTTATTTCTTTTTTTTTTTTTTTTTTTTTGTCGGTCATGGGGCTTGAACTCTGGGCTTGGGCGCTGTCCCTCAGCTTTTCAGCTCAAGGCGAGCGCTCTACCACTTGAGCTACAGCGCCACTTCCGGTTTTCTAGTGATTTATTGGAGATAGGAGTCTCATGGTCTTTCCTGCCCGGGCTGGCTTTGAACCGCGATTCTCAGATCTCAGCCTCCTGAGTAGCTAGGATTACAGGCGTGAGCCACCGGCGCCCGGCTAGTTTATGTTATTTCTATTTAGAATTATTTCTATAATTATAAAATGTCTGCAATTGTGTCATGTGAGTTTTCCTCAGTGCCTACCACGAAATACACTAGGGGAGTCTTCATACCACAAAAGGTTGGGTTTCTAAATATAAACTCACTTCTGTGAGGACAGTAGTACTTGTAAGCATTTTGGGAATAAACTGGATTGTAAAATGAAAAACAAAAACATTGGTACTGAGATGTAGCTCAGTAGTGGAGTAGTTGCCTGAAGAGCATAAGACCCTGGAAGAAAAGTTTTCTAAAGCTCAGAATGTTAGAATTTTGTATGAACAAACTTCTGCCTTATTTTTTTTTTGTCTGTGGTGGGGCTTGAACTCTGATTGGGCATTATCCCTGCACTCTATAGCTCTATGCGAGCACTCTACAGCTTGAGCCACAGCGCCACTTCCAGTTTTCTAGTGGTTTATTGGAGATAAGAGTCTCAGGGATTTTCCTGCAGGGGCTGGCCTTGAACTGCCATCCTCAGATCTCAGCCTCCTGAGTAGCTAGTATTATAGGCATAAGCCACTGATGCCTGGTGCATGAAGAAACATTTTAAGATTGATTCTGCAGAAAGAAACTTGGAATATATTTTTAGTACAAATAATTTATAGTGCCACTAATATAAATATAAAGGCACTAATTCAGAAGTATTTGTTCATTGGCTGGTTTCTTAGTTTATTCATATATATACATTATTAATTTTTATATATACATATATTATTAAAAACATGGCTTTGAAGTGTACCTAAGAGCATATGTGCTCATGTAAATGTATACAACTGCACAAGCTTGATATTTTTTTCAGTTTGTTGGTACCATAAATTAGGTGGGATTTGTGTGTTGTTTAGTTCTCTGTTTTTGGAGGATTTCTCTCCCCTTTATCCCCCTACCCCCCTCTCCCCGCAATTGAACACAGCTTGCTCTTTCTTGGCTTGGTTGTTCATAGCTGATTTTCTACCACTTCAGCCATACTTGTAGCCTGGCTTTTTGCCAGTTAATTAGAGATGATGTCTCTCAGGCTCTGCTGCCTGGATTGGCTTTGAAACTTCATCTTCTACTTCTCACCTCCTGAGTAGCTGGGATTACAGATGTGAGCCACTGGGGTGCCTAGGGATAAATTAGACTTTGGTTGGTGTATTCTTTCTGTTTTTCTAAGCATGGAATGATATACTATAGAATTTCAGTGAATGTCCTGGGTCTGAAGTAAGATACATAATACATATGCAAATCTGTATAGTTCTCATAAGATATAATCAATTTAATACATAAGTGTAATAATAGTCAACAAAAATAATGAATCAATAAAAAAATAAATACACTCGAAGCAATTTTAATAAACATAAGTATGTAGATATTAATTATTTCAAATGTAGATGAATATTACTTTAACAGGGCTAGGGATTGAATTCAGGCCTAGGGAACAGGCCTGAATTACTTGTCTTCAAAGAGGGTGAGTTTCATTGTCTCCCACAGTGCATAAGACTTACCCAGTCTCTGAGTTCAATTCCCAGGCCTGGCAGAAAAAAAAAAGGCACGAATTCCAAGCCAGGGAGCATTAGTTTGATATATATCTTGCCTTGGGAACTGTCCTTGCACTCTTCAGCTCAAAGCAAGCACTATACTGCTTAAGCCACAGCACCACTTCCAGTTTTCTAGTGGTTTATTGGAGAGCAGAGTTTCAAGGACTTTCCTGCCCAGGCTGGCTTTGAACAGTGATTTTCAGATCTCAGCATCCTGAGTAGCTAAGAGTACAGGCGTGAACCACCAGCGCCCGACTATTTTTAATATTTTTAAATTATTTGAACCAGGATGTTGCACTTGCTGAGCAAGGGCTTTGCCTCTGTGCTACATCCCAGCCCTCTCCAATGCTTCCTGATCACTTACCTCTGCTACCATTCTCGACAATCCCACATGTAACCACTCATTTCCCATTTCCCATTTGCTTTACTGCATATGTACATTGAGTATTCTGACTGTATTTGTCCTCTGTTTCCTTTATTTTTAATCCATCTCTCCCTCCACAAACCCCTCAACTAAACCCCAAATGTCACACACACACACACACACACACACACACACACTGGAATTTTCTGCAACCATTAGGTAAGAACATAATTATGTCTTTTGCAGGGAAAAGATATCTGGAAAATATACTGAGTGAAATAATTCAGGCCCAAGCATATTTTCTGTCACATGTGGATTTTTTTTGGTGGGGTCCAGTCGTGGGGCCTGAACTCTGGTCCTGGGCGCTGTCCCTCAGCTCTTTAGCTCAAGGCTAGTGCTCTACCAATTGAGCCACAGCACCATTTCTGGCTTTTTTCTTTTTGCTTATATGGTGCTGAGGAATTGAACCCAGGTCCTCATGCATGCAAGGCAAGCACTCTACCACTGAGCCATTTTCCCAGTCCATCACATGTGGATTTTTGTGTGTTTGTGAATGCATAATACAAACTCCCATATAAACACATACATGGGGGTATATGTATATGTACAGAATCAAGGTGACTGAAGAATTGTATATGCAGGAGTGTAATTGGATGGAGTAAATTCTTCAAAAGGAGTCATATTTAAGCTAAACTTTTTGTATCAGAATAACTGCCCCATTTCTGATTTAAGATATATATTACAAGCTACTATAACCAAGCCAATATAATTTCATAAAAGGACATACAAATCTATTATGATAGACCAGAAATAAATCTATGTAACATAAATGAATCTCAAAGCAGTTGTTTAGGAAAGGTAGCTGGATCTCACAAAACATACCTTAAAATTTCCATTATGTTATGATCAAATTAGGAAAATCCAAAGTATGTCTAATGATTGTATAAATTCTGTGGCTTGGGACAACAGCTTGCTGGTGCAACCCCAACTACCTTAGAGGTGTCAGTAGGAGGCTAATCATCAGATGTCTGCTTAGGTAAAAAGTACATGACACTCTAAAAAACGACAAAAATTATGACAAAAGGAAACAAAGTATGGTTCAAGTGGCAGAGAACCTGCCCAGCAAGTGTGTGATGCTGCGTTCCAATTCCAGTATTGCCCCCAAATAAAGAAGTAACAATGCTTGATAGGAAATGTACTAATTACCTTGCTCATGTAATTGTAACCCCTCTGTACATTTTTTTACAATAAAGAATGTATTAAAAGGCCAAAGATTTATATGATCTGAAGAGAAACTGTATGTCCTTCCCTCATGATATAACCCCTGTTTTCACTGTATTTGATGTTGGTATACTTTGTGGAGGGGAAGGGAAAAAACAAATTGTTTAAATAAGGATACAGGTAGAACCATTGCAACAAAGAGATGTAAAAGATGTTATGTCGAAAAACAAACTTTACAACTTTGGCTGGGGAGGGGAAGGGGGTAGCAGGGAACAGGGGTGGGGTGGGGGAGGGGAGATGGGAAGGGATGGGAAGAGGAAACAAAGGAAGAAGCAACAATGCTTGATAAAAAATGTACTCATTACCTTGCCCATGTAATTGTAATCCCTCTGTATGGTATTTTCACAATAAAAATGTATTAAAAAAGAAGTCTTATTTCAAAGATAAAACAATAAATAAATGTGTTGAAATTCTCTGATAACAATCATAATTGTTATGACTCCTTGGAAGGAAAGAAGTTGGAGTATCTTCATAGATGATGATGGAAGGAAGAAGAACGCACCCCCTTCCCCCAAATATGCTGCTTTGGTGAGTTTTAGGATTGTTGTCAGAAAAGCTACATGCAATAGCAGATAAAAGAGATCCCCTTACCCAACACCCTTCTTCCAAAGCCAGGAGATTAAAAACTCCCATGAAAAAATTGCAATCTCAGAACAGAAAAATAAAATAAAATAACTAAAAGCAAACTCTTAGACCTGGAGTGACGGAAATGAGAATTCTGGGGTGGGGGGAATTTGTTAAAACTACTTTTGGGGATGAGAAGGTGGCTTAGTGGTAGAGGCTTGTCTAGCATGTATGAAGCCCTGGGTTCGATTTCTCAGTACCACATCAACAGAAAAAGCCAGAGGTGGTGCTTTGGCTTAAGTGCTAGCCTTAAGCAAAAGGATCTCCAGTGACAGTGCTCAGGCCCTGACTTCAACCCCAGGACTGGCAAAAACAACAACAACAACAACAACAAAAACTACTATTTTCTCTTTACTGTCCATATCATTCATTTATTTTCATTTTATATAACTTCTTCCCTTCACTTCATATGAAAGCATGTGTGCTCTGTTAGTTCATTTTTTTTATCCAGGTCACATAACATTTAAATTTGTTTGCATTTGTCCTACTAATCTATCAACTTTGTCAGTTTAATTAAGCCCTACAGGGCATCCTAAGAGAGCACAGGTCCAGTGTTACCATTCCTACACTGTCATCATTCTTCTTTGTTTGGCTGGGGATGTTGGGGATGTTGCAAGATCTTTAATTGCTTGGAAATACAGACAGTTCTTTGCATTACTTTCTTTGTGTGTCTGTCCACATTTTTCTATGACTTTAATTTTTTCTAATTCTGTTTTTTCAATAAAATCTAGTCTAATCAAATTTGGAAATTGAGACAAATGACTAAGGATAAAAAAAATGTGAATATCAAATGACTACTCACTTTTGTGGATCCAATCAGGAAACTGATAGAGTGACTTAGAGAACTTCTTAAGTTGCAGTAAATTTACAGAGTTGCTTACAACCTTCTACCTTTGTGCTACATGTTACATTTTTTCCCACTCCTGGGGCTTGAACATCCTGCTTGGATGCTGTCCATGAGCTTTTAGCATTCTACATGAGCCACAGCTTTATTTATGGCTTTTGTGGTAGTTTATAGGAGACAGTCCCCTGAGTTTTCCTGACCAGGCTGGCTACCAACTGCAACCTAAGATCTCAACTTCTTGAGTAGCTAGGTTTTCAGAAATGAGCCACCAGATCCTTTGGCTTGCATGTTGTAATTTTTTATGCTATTCTGGCTTTTTATCTTAGCAAGCTGTAACCCCAGTGGTTATACAAATTGCTATTAAATTCTATATTAAAACCATGTGGCTCCTGATAGCTTGAAGAGATTTTGACTGTTTAGGTCTTTATCAATCTTTGTTTCATCTATTTATATTTATCATATGCATTGCTCTCTAAAAATGTATAGAATAGTGTGAATGTTTACCTCCAAAACATAGGGTGAAACCAAACCCTCATTGTGAAAGTAAAAGGAGGCTGAATTTGGGGAAAAGTGATTAAATTATGAGGATTCCAGCTTCATGAATGGAGTTTGTGCTTTAAATAAAGGAAGGAGGTGGTGCACCTCTTTTTACATGGGAAGGAAGATACAGCATTGACTCATTTCCCACATGAGGATGAATGAAGAGGCATCGTCTAAGAAAGAAACAAGGAGCCTGCCCCCAGAGGCCAGATCAGCATTTGATAGCAACTGAGCTATTCGAACCTATATAATCATAAAAAATACACCTATATTGCTCATAAATAGCCCACATATGTTTTAATTATGGTAACATACAGGAGCTAAGATGAAGAGGTTTAGTTATGATAGGGAAATATTGAAATATTTGTAGTATGTTATCTATTTAGAAACCTTGAAAAATTACTGACTAAAGGTAAAGAAAATATGTTTCATGTTTCCATGATCCTCACGTACAGGCCTTTTTTTTGCTAATATCTTAATGTTCTTAAGTATATATGAAAGCATGTGTGCATGTATTTTTATTGATTTTTAGACTGAATCTGAAATTCATTATACTATTGCATTAGTACTTGTACTATCTTCTCTACTTAATCCAAAGATGAGAGCCCTGAATTGGTGGATCACATCTATAATCCTCTCTACTCAGGAGGCTGAGATTTGAAGAATGGTAGTTCAAAACCAGCCACACAGGAAATTCTATAAGACTTCATTTAGAAATAATTTAAAAAGAGAATAATTTGGTAGAACATCATCCATAAGCAAGGAAGGCTATGTGTGAGCACAGGCTCTGAATTTAAGCCCATATACAGATACAGGCAAGGGAAGAAAGAAGAAATAAAGAAGAGAAAGGAAGGAAGGAAGGGAGGGAGGGAGGGAGGGAGGGAGGGAGGGAGGGAGGGAGATATACAGAGAAAAAAGATACAGAGAGAGAGAGAGAGAGAGAGAGAGAGAGAGAGAGAGAGAGAGAGAACACTGAAGCTATTCCTATAGCCAAAGAAGCAAGAAGCCCTGAGAAAAGAATGGCACATGTAACAGGAATCACAGAATACTTACAGTGTCAGGACCTAGATGTTCCTTCTACGGCATTTGTGTGATGCAAGAGCCATCATTATCTTCCTGTTATTAGAAAAGGATCCATTTGAAATTGAGGCACAAATCAGAAACTTGGGGATAGAAGATCGCCAATGAGTAGTTGCTTTGTCAGGAAGCCAGTGCAGAAAACAGAGCTGGAGAGGCCTAGTGTACTGATCTCTAATGAAATCATCACGGAGACCAGGGTCAGAAACACTGTCATGGGTGTGTTTTGCCCCATGAACCAGCAGAAGAAGCACTAGACATCTCTAAATCTTTGAATTGTACAGTGGAGTTAAAGAAAATGATAAAAAAGAGAAATAACCATGATAACATCTAAAATAATGATATCTGTGTTTGATTTCAGAATAAAAGTATGTGATTTAAACTAAATAATAGAAGACTTGGAAAGAAAATTAACCATTTCAATAATTAAAAAAGTAGAAACAAACTCAACACCAGGTTAATGAAAAGGAGAAAAATCTAACATTAAGCAATATATTTACTTTGTTTACTAGAGTTTAGTTGTTTTATTAATATACCAAGGATAAATTAGGATATATGTGAAATATATAATACATTTTTATACCTCAATTGTATCATTTTAGTGTGCTATGAATTTTCATTGTAGAACTTATAGATAATATATGAATTTATGCATGTATACATATACACAAACCAACATATACATTTCAAAGATTCTTCTACCTCATATAAATAGCTCAGAAAGAGAAATCTTCATTGTATTGTTTTAGATGTTTGAATCACTGATGAATACTGTTACAACTCAGAATACATACCTGGTGTAGTCTCAAAGTTTTAGATGTAACTAAAAGGTCAACATTTTAGCTTCCCAAAAATGAAAGTGTTTTTCTTAGTCCTTTCCAAAGTATACGATTAGAAGAAGTGATAAGAGGCTTAGATTCCTGAGAAACTCATTCATTTAAGCTTCGCATGAAATTGCTGCTGCCATATTCATTCTGTATACTTAAAATTGAAATATCATAGAAAATCATCGCAAAAGCAAGCTATATTATATAGAAGAACAAAACTTCAAGACATTAATACATATTAACGCATTATTTTTCAAACTCATTTTGCTGATGTCAGTATGATGTTGGTTCTGATTAATAAATATTATAAACTATAAAATGGTCTGGATTATTTCTAAATGAGAGCAGAGTTCAGGGAAGCCCTTAGCCACCAAGAAAGAAAGAACGAAGGAAAACTAAACTATCACTGACATTAGTTTTGCCTAGAACTGATTCTATGTAATCAAAGCATTATGTGTATCATTATCTCAGCATGTGTTCATAGACTCATAGATTGGGTATAATAACTTTATAATATTCCAAGATATCTTGATTTGCTGGCAGCCTCAGTGATCTGCTTATTTACTTATGAAATCACAAATTATACTGGTTTCAATGTAGTTTTAGAGAGGTATTGAGTGGGATTGTAGACACATACATACCATCTCTCAGTATTAATATCTTGGAGTGTTCATGTCTTGATTAGGCAAAATAAAGAATCAAGTAAAATTAAATTTAAAAACCAATGGAATGTACAACACTGCAAGTGAATCCTAATTTAAACTATAGATTTTGATTAACAATGATATGTCAATGCAGATTCAACAAGTTCATTGAATACACCACCCAAATGCACAATAGAAAATATTCTTATGAAAAAATTTTCATGAAGAGTATGCTCTGTACCTCTTGGAAACATATTTTTCTTGTGTGATTATGTAATTTGAAGACATTCTCTTTCGAGGTCTCTGATAATTTGTGTGCTTTTAAGTTAGATATTTTAAAATATAATTTCATTGCCATTATTAGTCAGGTAATGAGTACATTACTTTTTTGGAAATGTCACCCATTCCTTCGATTTTCTAAGTTTCTCCCTCCTATCCCTGCAGAGAATTTATATAATGCATTTTCCACATAGTGTATACTGAAGAGTGGTTGCATTTGTTCACATTTCTTTTCCCGATTTCTGCACCCTCCCATTGCCCCCAATAAAAAGAAAAACAATCGCAACCAACAACAACAAAAACAATAACCCATGTTTCCACTTCTTGTTTGTATGTGAATTCCTAGAGTCTTGCAATTTCCTTGATAATAAAGTTTAGCAGTATATAAATACATAATATACACACAGTTATATATAATATAAATGAATATATTATTAACATATATATTTGTGTGTATTTTATCTATTGTGTATTGATAGAAACACATTTGAACTATATGTTTATAAATAATACTGATATACATTGTATACAATTAAATATACATGTTTCCTGTCTTATGATGGTGCACTTTGTATTGTTGAAATTTACAAAAGTTTGAAAGGGGCACACCTTGAGAAGTAATTTTACTTCAGTTGTTGAATTTTGATATGTTTCTGACTAGACACATATGGTAGATTACTCTCTGGTACAAACTGGGCAGCTGTGCTGATCCTCAACCACATGCAGCCCTGTAATCCTAACGTAAACAGCAGACTTCTGGATGCTGTGTTGCAGGTATGTTTTTTATATAAGTGTGCAATAAGTGACAGGAGGTATTCAATAATTTATTATAAAATTGTCTTTGTGTTGGATGATATCACCTACTAAACTCTAATTTATGTATTGTGTGAGCACTTGGGGTTAATTAAGCTAAGTTTTTCATTGAATAATTTAATTTGTGTGTGTGAAAATTATAAAAATCTATACTAATTCCTTATTAGGAAGAAAGCAAGAGAAAAAAAGAGAAAATATCTGTCATTATTTAAAAGTTGTATTTCTATTATCTGATATCTGTAGTGCAACTGTATTGGATGAACTATACGATTCTGATGCCATTTTCCTTCATGAAGTTATCCGAATTATATTTTGAGCTGCTTTCATAACTTCAATTCCTATATTTCTCTTAACTTTCTCACTTGAGGAAACCACAAAAACGACAGAAGCCTCTAGTATATACTTATGGGATGACTGGAGCTTCTCTTTCTTTTGAAATGTTTTTTTCATGGGTTTTACAAAGACTTGTGATGTGCCTTTTATTGAACTAAGATTTTATTCTTTATCTTTTGGTACTGGTGCCTGGAGAAACAACTTCAAAATAGTACTAAAAATATTAAAAGATTCTTCCAAAGTTTCAGAATTTTTAAATATCCCCAAATCTCATAAGGCTACAGCTTGTAATGTGAAAAAGAAATCTCTCTCTTCTCCTCTCATAATTATCCTGAACTATTGGAATATAGAATGCAAATTAAAAATTCTGTTTTGTCAAATCGTTTAAATAGGGATACAGGTGGACCCATTGCAACAATGAGATTTGTCAAAGCGAACTTTACAACTCTGGTGGGGGGGGAGGGGGAGGGGGGAGGTCTGGGGGCAGGGGGAGGATGGGACGGGATAGGAAGGGGAAAAAAAGGAGGAGTCTACAATGCTTGATAAATAATGCACTCATTGTCTTGCCCTGGTCATTGTAATCCCTCTGTACAGTATTTTCACAATAAAAAAAGGAAAAAGTTATGTTTTGTTACAGAATAGGTTCATTAATTTGCGTGGTGTATGCCATATTTTTGTGTCGTTATAGAGTAGCAGCCAATGCTTGATGTAGTTAGGAGGGGGTGTGGTTTAGAATAAATTTAATTTTATTGAAAAATTGTGTATTTGATCACCATTGGTTAATATGAAGAACAACCTATGCTCAAATGATGAAAAAATAGCAATATTTTGCTTGGCTCTGCTGTAACTTTTACCTATAATTGATGCAATTAAAATTTGGCCAGTTGATCAACTGGAAAATTAGTGATCAAATATTTTACCAACAATCATTTAAAATAGGTGTAACCATGACTTAATTTCTTTAAGATGTAGTTATATACAATTCAGATGCCAAAGTACTCACAATGAGAACCATGTTATGTAAACATGTTCTATGAGCTCTGGTGTTCCCTATCCTTTTGTTTTGCCCTCCATCTCTGTGTAAAAAAATCTCTATTTCTTCTATAGTGCTTGCAATGGAGAATAGATGGACTATTTCTCTTAGAAATGACAATGCTGGTTTAAGTGATGTCACAGAGATGATTGCCTCTTTTTTCATACCTTTCTCAGTGTAGAAAATCTACATTATGATTGATCTGAAGTAAGAGAATGTAAGAACTTAGCTTTTCATTTGGTTGTTATTATTTTATTCCAATTCTACCACATTTTCCCTGAAAGGTGTGATTGTGTAGAAGAAAAAGAGTCCTCAACTTTCATCTACAATTGTCTAGAATTTAGTCTCTGTAGCTCAACCTTTCCCCGATTTCTTGACAATGGAGAGAGAGAAAATGACTGGAAGCCTGACTCT
Organism: Dipodomys merriami; assembly: GCF_024711535.1. NCBI lineage: Eukaryota > Metazoa > Chordata > Mammalia > Rodentia > Heteromyidae > Dipodomys > Dipodomys merriami. The sequence continues at coordinate 429,325 of NW_027206038.1, forward strand.
ATTAAAGAACGAAAAATAATTCACAAAACCTGTTAATAATAATGTTAGATAGTTGTGAGCTGCTGCAATACTATTTTGCATCCTAGGACATAGATATCTTGTTTATATAGAAATGAGGTTTTGTCTTTTTTTCATGCTGGTCTTTAGGCTTGAACTCAGAGACTAGGTGTTCTCCGAAAGCATTTTTTTTGACAGTTTGGGACTTGAACTCAGGGCTTGGGCACAATCCCTTAGCTTCTTTTTCTCAAGGCTAGCCCTCTACCACTTGAGTCAGAGCATCACCTCCAGCCTTTTCTGTTTATGTTGTACTGAGGAATCGAAACTAGGTCTTCATGCATGGTAGGCGAGCATTCTACCACTAAGCCACATTCCCAGCACCTACCAAAATATTTTTGCTCAAGGCCAATGCTCTAGTACTTGAACCGCAGCTCCAGTTCTGGGTTTATTTGTTTTGTTTTGCTTTGTTTTATGTGTATGTGATTTATTTCCTGCCTAGGCTGGCTTCTAACTATGATCCACAGACTTCAGCCTAGTGAGTATCTGGTATTCAGTTCATGTAGAGTTTTAACAGAAGTTAAATGATTAGAAAACTAAAGCACTTGTTAAGGAGAAAACTGTAACACGAAGTGATCTCCAGTTTTGTAATCTACCCACTGGAGCAAATGTAGGGTGTTTCAAATACATTTCTAGACTCTTCCCTCTGTTTGGGAATGTGTGGGGGAATTTGCCGATGGCAGATTTCCTTCAGTCATTCCTCTAGGTAAGGCAGTATTCTGGGTTGCATTCTGTTACCCTGGGCTAAATTTGATTCTCAAATTCTTAAAAAGAAATAATAGTTCGTATACAATTCATCCTGGTCAGTTCACAAACTCCCAAATTAAAAACAAAAGATCATTGAAGATTTGTTGTTATGGGATTAAATTTTTTGAGTTCCAGGTGTATTTTAGATATGAAACCCTTGTCCGGTGTATGGCTAGTAAAGATCTTCTCCCATTCCGTGGGCTTTCTATTGATCTTGCTAGCTATGTCCTTTGCCGTGCAGAAGCTCTGCAACTTCATGCAATCCCATTTGTCCAACAACCCATTTGTTGTGTTTCCGGGTCTCTATTAAGAAAATTTCAGCCAGTGCCAAGGAGACCTAGGGTTTCTCCTAATCCATCCTGTAATGTTTTCAAAGTGTCTGCTTTGACTCCAAGGTCTTTGGTCCATTTGGAGTTGATTCTGGTGCAGCGTGATATATAAGGATCTAGTTTTAGTTTTCTGCAAGTAGTTAGCCAATTTTGCCAGCACCATTTACTGAAGAGGCTATCTTTCTTCCATTCTATGTTTTTAGCTCCCTTATCGAAGATTAGATGGCTATAGGTCTGTAGGTTCATTTCTGGGTTTTCAATTTTATTCCATTGGTCCTGAGGTCTGTTCTTGTGCCAGTACCAAGCTGTTTTGATTTACTATGGCTTTGTAGTAGAGTTTGAAATTTGGTATTAATATTCCTCCAGCAGTGTTCTTTCTGTTGAGGATAGTTTTTGCTATTCGGGGTCTTTTATTGTTCCATATGAATTTTTGAATTGCCTCTTTTATTTCCTTGAAGAATGAGATTGGAATTTGATAAGTATCGCATTGGATTTGTAGATAGCCTTGGGAAGCATTGCCATTTTCATGATGATGGTCTTTCCAATCCAGGAACATGGGAGTTTTTGCCACATTCTAAGTTCAGATTGATTTCGTTATTCAAGTTTTTAAAGTTTTTATCATAGAGGAACTTCATTTCTTTGGATAAGTTAATTTCTAGGATTTTGTGGGGCTATTATGAATGGAGTTGCTTTCCTAATTTCAGCCACACTTTTCTCATTGTTGGCATACAGAAAAGCCAATAAATAAGTGGGCTAAAGACTTAAAGAGTCCTCCATACTGCTTTCCAAAGTGGTTGAACAAGCTTACATTCCTACCAATAATGAAGTAAGGTTCCCTTCTGTCCACATCCCCTCCAGCATCTGTTGTTGTTAGAGTTCTTGATTTTTGCCATTATAATTGGAGTGAGGTGGTATCTCAATGTTGTTTTGATTTGCATTTCTTTTATGGCTAGGGATGTTGAGTATTACTTCATGTGTCTATTGGCCATCCTTCTTTCTTCTTCAGAGAAGTTTCTCTTTAAGTATTTCACCCCAACCCAGATGCCCCTCAGTAGATGAATGGATCAAGAAAATGTGGTATATATACACAATGGAATTCTATGCCTCCATCAGAAAGAATGACATTGCCCCATTTGTTAGGAAATGGAAAGACTTGGAAAAAATTATATTAAGCGAAGTAAGCCAGGCCCAAAGAAACATAGGCCCCATGGTTTCCCTTATTTGCAATATCTAGTATATGTATGAGTCAAGCGGAAAAGGTCAGATAATGTGATGTTAAGAAAATGAACCCTGAGATATGTATTTTAATGTTTTTTTCTTTCATGCATGTGTTTCTAACGCATTTATAAGATAATTTCTTTGTTGCTTTGTATGTCCCTCCCCCACAGTATAACCCCTGCTTTCACTATATTTGATGCCAGTATTACTTGTGGAGGAGTTGGAGAAAAACAAGTCGTTTAAGGATACAGATGGACCTGTTGCAACAATGAGAAGTACAAGTTGTCATGTTCAAAACGAGCTTTACAACGTTGGTGCGGGGTGCGGGGGAGGGAGGGAGAAGGATTGGGACTGGGTTGGGGAGGGGGAAGGCTGGGAAAGGATGTGAAGGGTAAACAAAGGAGGAGGCTGCAATGCTTGGTGAGAAATGTACGCATTATCTTGCCCATGAAATTGTAACCCCTGTGTACATTATGTTCACACACACAAAAAAAAGACACACACACACAAAATAAGACTTAAAGAGAAACTTCTCTGAACAGGAAAGAAGGATGGCCAATACACACATGAAGAATGCTCAACCTTCTTAGCCATAAAAGAAATGCAAATCAAAACGACATTGAGATACCACCTCACTCCAGTTAGAATGGCTAAAATCAAGAACTCTAAAAACAACAGAAGCTGGAGGGTTTGTGGACAGGAGGGAAACTTACTGCATTGTTGGTGGGAGTGTAAACTTGTTCAAACACTTTGGAAATTAGTATGGAGGTTCCTCAAAAGACTCCACATAGAGCTCCCCTATGACCCAACAATCCCACTTTTGGGCATTTACCCAAATGTTTACAAACAAGACCACACTAAAGCTACCAGCACTACTATGTTTACTGCAGCACTATTTACTATAGATAAGATATGGAACCAACCCAGATACCCCTCAGTAAATGAATGGATCAAGAAAATGTGGTATATATACACAATGGAATTCTATGCCTCCATCAGAAAGAATGACATTGCCTCATTTGTTAGGAAATGGAAAGACTTGTAAAAAATTATATTAAGTGAAGTAAGCCAGGCCCAATGAAACATAGGTCTGATGGTTTCCTTTATTTCCAATATCTAGTGTATGTCTCAGTCAAGCAGAAAAGTTCAGATAAGGTGATGTTAGGGAAATGAGCCCTCAGATATGTATTCAAATGTTTTTTTTTTCTTTCATGCGATTGTTTCTAACACATTTACAAGATTATTTCTTTGTTACTTTGTATGTTCCTCCCTCCACAGTATAACCCCTGCTTTCACTGTATTTGATTTCGGTATGATTTGCGAAGGAGAAGGGGAAAAACAAATCATTTAAATAATTATACAGGTGTACTCAATGCAACAATGAGATGTACAGGTCGTTATATCGAAAAATGAACTTTACAACTTTGGTGCGATGAGGGGGTAGTGGGGAGGATTGGACGGGGGGTTCAGGGGTGAGGACGGGAAGGGATGGGAAAGGGAACCAAAGGCGGAGGCTACAACGATTGATAAGAAATATACTCATTATCTTGACCATGTAATTGTAACCCCTCTGTACAGTATTTTTACAATAAAAAGATAAAATAAAATAAAATAAATAAAAAATAAAAACAAAAGTTCAGGCTTCAAATTGGCACTCTTAACCGTAAAAGCATATTGCAACTGGACCTGATTTGCTGTACCTTTCTAAGTGTCCTGAGTCTCTTTGTGTCCGGGTCTGTATATCTCTCTCAAAATTGTGACCTTAGGAGGGTGACAAATATAGGTGGCTTTAACCATGATGTTTTTAGGTCTTGCGATATTTGGACTGAAAATAAACATAAGGATTAAACTCGTTAACCTTACCTCAAAGCTTTACATGTTTAATCACAATTCTTTTTCTTTTTATAGAAAATCATTTCTACACACGTTCAATTTAATATTATTAAACTGAATTAAATATAATCCGGTAATGAATTGGCACCAATCCAGTTATTACTATCAATAAGTCCATCATGCAAACTGTTACTCAGCAAGTCTATAGAATGCTAATTTTCAGAATCACATCTATCATTAGAAGGATGTGTATATGCAATGGAAGATTTATTAAGTACAGACATCACTTCTATGACATTTGACATGCTGTTGTGTGTTAAAAATAACAACACTGTCCTCTTGTGAAACACTGAATTTGAGTATTTGTAAATGTGGCATCTTTTTAAGTTATTTCCATGTCAACCTTCTGTTCACCATCATCCATGTCTCCTTTTCAAATTAAGTAGATAAACTTTATTATCATTAGAACACCTTTGTTTTTCCAAGAGGAAGGATTAGGTGAAGTCTCCTTGTAAGTGTAATTATGATTCCATCATGGTCATTATCCTTAATAATCCTTTACACATACATGCATGTTTATTTTCTCATTCTGACAAACTGATATGCTAAGAGGATTAATTTATGAAAGGGTAGAGCATGTTTAGTCAATACATTTCTCTCAGGGACAATTTGTTCTTAGTTAAGAGAAGAATAATAAAGCTAAAAATCTATTTTTGTGTTATTTTTTGGAATGTTCGAAAAAAATGTCTCTATAGTTGACTGATGTTTGTTCTAGCTCTACCTTTTTTCTGTGGGACTGGAAAATCTAATTAGTCATTTGAATTTTACACAATTGTCTTCTGTCAACTCAGTACATGTCTGTCCTAGTCTTCTACGTTGATATCAGCATATTATGTTCTGATATCCTTAATTAGTCTATCTATATAGATTTAAATGGTTAGCTTACTACCAACAAAAGCTCTATTCATACAATATTTTTGAAGTAGTAGAAAATTTTTCTATTTTAATGATAATTGTCTTAAATATTCACTGACTGTAGTTCCAATGGGCTATGCTTCAAACTGATTAATTAGATATTTTTTCATGTAATGCTTCATAGCTCAGCTTGCTTTTTTAAATAATTTCTCTTTGTAGTAGTTACTCAAATGAATTAATTCATAGTGTCTCATATATGGGAAGCACTTTTAATGTATGCTTTAAATAAAATGACTACTATATAAACTGAAATATTTGAAGAAATAGGACTGTTACAACATGAAAATAAGGACAGTGACATTGCAAGTATAAGAAAGAAAAGAAAATAGAATTCCATTATGAATATAAACCACATTTTCTTGATCCATTCATCTACTGAAGGGCATCGAGGTTGGTTCCATATCTTAGCTATGGTAAATAAAGCTGCAATAAACATAGTCATGCTGGTAACTTTAGTGTGGTCTTGTTTTTGATCATTTGGGTAAATGCCCAAAAGTGGGATTGCTGGGTCATAGGGGAGCTCTATGTGGAGTCTATTGAGGAACCCCCATACTGCTTTCAGAAATGGTTGAACAAGTTTACACTACCACCAACAATGCAGTATGGTTCCCTTCTGTCCACATCCCCTCCAGCATCTGTTTTTATTAGAGTTCTTGATTATACCCATCCTACATGGGATGAGGTGGTATCTCAATGTTGTTTTGATTTGCATTTCTTTTATGTCTAGAGAGGTTGAACATTTCTTCATGTGTCTATTGGCCCCCTGTCTTTCCTCTTCAGAAAAGTTTCTCTTTAACTCTTTAGCACACTTTTTTATTGGGCAGTTGTTTCTTTGACGATTTGTTTTGGGGGGATTTAATTTTTTAAGTTCCAGGTATATTTTAGATCTGAGACCCTTGTCTGTTGTATGGCTAGTGAAGATATTCTCCTAATTTCTTCGGAAATGGAAAGACTTGGAAAAAATTATATTAAGTGTAGTAAGCCAGACCCAAAGAAACATAGGTCCCATGGTTTCTCTTATTTGCAATAACTAGTATATGTCTGAGTCAAGCAGAAAAGATCAGATAATTTGATGTTAGGGAAATGAACCCCAAGATAAGATTCAAATGATTTTTTGTTTTTTTTCTTTCATGCAATTGTTTCTAATATATTTATAAGATGATTTCTATGTTACTTTGTATATCGCTCCGCCAGTTATAATCCATGTTTTCACTGTATTTGATATTGGTATAATTTGTGGAGGGGAAGGGAAAAAACAAATCGCTTAACTAGGGATATAGGTAGACCCATTGCAACAATTAGATATACACGTCGTTATGTGGAAAAACGAACTTTACAACTTTGACGGAGGATGAGGGGAGGATCCGGTGGAGGTGGGAGGGGAATATGGGAAGGGATGGGAAAGGGAAACAAAGAAAAGGCAACAATGCTTGATATGAAATGTACTCATTATCTTGCCTATGTAATTGTAACTCCTCTGTATGGTATTCTCACAATAAAAAAGAAAAGAAAACAGAATTACAGCTTGTAAGGAAAGCTTTTGATTTATTGGAAAGTCAATACTTAAAGAAGTAAGGAGAATGTCAGGTTTTAAAAATTCCTAGACATGATTACATGGCTCACTCGCTAAGAAAAATAGCATAGAATACACTTAGCTTTGATATAGAATGATACAGCAATTAATATTCTATAAGAAACTAGTATTCAGTAAGCAATTGAAGGAAGATGCTATTACTTAAAATAATAGGCTTAGTTGGGTCAACAACTCAAAACGTGGACTAAGCCTTTATAGTAGAGTTTTAAATTTGGTATTGATATTCCACCAGCAGTGTTCTTTCCGTTGAGGAGAGTTTTTGCTATTCGGGGTCTTTTATTGTTCCATATGAATTTTTGGATTGCCTCTTCCATTTCCTTGAAGAATGAGGTTGGAATTTGCTTGGTACTCGCATAAGAACAGACCTCAGAACCAATGGAATAGAATTGAAAACCTAGAAATGAACCTACAGACCTAATGTCAACTAATCTTCGATAAGGGAGCTAAAATAGTAGAATGGAAGAAAGACAGCCTCTTCAGTAAATGGTGCTGGCAAAATTGCTTAACTACTTGTCGAAAACTAAAGCTAGATCCTTATATATCACCCTACACCAGAATCAACTCCAAATGGATCAAAGATCTTGGAGTCAAAGCAGACATTCTGAAAACATTACAGGATGGAATAGGCGAAACCCTAGGTCTGCTTGACTCAGGCCAAAATTTTCTGAATAGAGACACGGAAACACAACAAATCAAAGAAAGGTTGCACAAATGGGATTGTATGAAGTTGCAGAGCTTCTGCACGGAAAAGAACATAGCTAGCAAGATCAATAGAAAGCCCACAGATTGGGAGAATATCTTCACTAGCCATACAACGGACAAGGGTCTCATATTTCAAATATACTTGGAAATCAAAAAGTTGAATCCCCCAACAACAAATCCTCAAAAAACAACTGCCCAATAAATAAGTGGGCTAAAGACTTGAAGAGAAACTTCTCTGAAGAGGAAAGAAGGATAGCCAATAGACTCATGAAGAAATGCTCAACCTCCCTAGCCATAAAAGAAATGCAAGTCAAAACAACATTGAGATAACACCTCACCCCAGTTAGAATGGCTGTAATCAAGAATTCTAACAACAACAGATGCTGGAGGGGATGTGGACAGAAGGGAACCTCACTTTATTGTTGGTGGGAGTGTAAACTTGTTCAACCACTTTGGAAAGCAGTATGGAGGTTCCTCAAAAGACTTCACATAGAACTCCCCTATGACCCAGCAATCCCACTTTTGGGCATTTACCCAAATGTTTACAAACAAGACCACACTAAAGCTACCAGCACAACTATGTTTATTGCAGCATTATTTACCATAGCTAAGCTATGGATCCAACCCAGAGGCCCCTCAATATATGAATGGACCAAGAAAATGTGTTATATATATACACAATAGAATTCTATGCCTCCATCAGAAAGAATGACATTGCCCCATTTATTAGGAAATGGAAGTACTTGGAAAAAATTATATTAAGTGAAGTAAGCCAAGCACAAAGAAACATAGGTCCCATGGTTTCCCTTATTTGCAATATCTACTATATGTATGAGTGAAGCAGAAAAGGTCAGATAATGTGATGTTAGGAAAATGAACCCTTAGATATGTATTTAAATGTTTTTTTCTTTCATGCCTTTGTTTCTAACTCATTTATAAGATTATTTCTTTGTTGCTTTGTATGTCCCTCCCCCACAGTAGAACCCCTGCTTTCACTATATTTGATGTCGGTATAATTTTTGGAGGAGATGGGGAAAAACAAGTCGTCAAGGATACAGGTGGACCGGTTGCAACAATTCAAAGTACAAGTTGTCATGTCGAAAACGAACTTTACAACTTTGGTGGGGATAGGAGGGGGGGTTGGGTAGGGGAATGGGGGGGGAGCCTGGGAAGGGATGTGAAGAGTAAACAAAGGAGGAGGCTGCAATGCTTGATAAGAAATGTACTCAATATCTTGCCCATGTAATTGTAACCCTTCTGTACAGTATGTTCACAAAAAATTAAAATTTAAATTTAAAAAAAAAACTTGGACTAACTGAATCAGTGGAAAATAAGTCATCACGTAAGAACTATAGGAGAGATGCACCATACAGAAGCAGTTCATTTAGAATAACCAGAAGAGGGACACACGCAGAGAGAGCAGGTCTAAGACAGAGTCTCTGAAGAGTTCCTTACGATGAACATTTTGTTTTCCTAATGAGATAATGGTTTTTGATCCCAAATTCTACATGTCAGTCTTTTCTATAAATAGCACATAGAGGAAGTTAGAATGAATATAGCAATAATTTGATTCAGGAGAGTGATGTTACCCACTGAGCAAAACCATGTGAAGCATGATTGTATCCTGCAGAGACCAGGGGTGGATAAACGGAAGTTAAGAAATTCATATCACATTTCCTGGCGCATTTTAGGCTACAAATCTCAGTTAATGGATGGATATTATATTTATCTTTGTTTCTTCAAGTATGTATCAGTTAAGGTTCTCTAGCTAACAACAGCTAGTAGGAGATTATCTATACATTGATGGTCCTTGATATCCAGGGGACATTGTTTCCAGGAAACCCTCTGGATATTAAAATCAATTGCATTATACAACACAGTGATGTATTCACTTATTACTTGTGAACACAGCCCTGCATACTGTAAATAATCTCCATGTTATTTATAATATCTAATAAAGTGCAAATTGTATTCATAGTTATACTCTATTACTTAGAGATTATTGATAATAATCATGCTTAGTAAAGAAATAATTTATTTTATAATTATATTCTATCTGCTCTCAGTTGAATCCATAGATGTAGAACTTATAGAAAAGAGGACTAATTCTATGACTAGTGTGTGAGTGTGTATCTACATTTTTTATTTCATACAGGTATATATATGAATGTATATAATCAGCTGATGTAAATTGTGCAGTTTGGCCAGTCTTCAATCTGTAGTGCAAGCTGTTTCAAGGCAGAAATTCCTGGCCAGGCACTGATGTTTCATTCTTGACCATAATTCCCTAGGGAAATTTCAGTTTTATAATTAAGACCTATCAACTAAATGGATGAGGTCAGGTTTAAGGAAGGTAATCTACTTTACTTAAAGTCAATTGATTGTATGTGTTATCCACATCTTTAAAAAAAATTCCTTCACATCAGCACCAAGATTAGTAGTGCTTAATTAGACAGTAAGGTAATATTGCTTATGCAAATGGACACATAAAACTCATGCCACTGTTTCTTTTCTTACCAACTTGACACCTATACATATATCACCCATACATACCAATGTGATCTGTTTTAGCTCCCTGCCTGCTTGTTTTGGACATAAGCAAATTAATTCAGGTAGATTTATTTTTCTCATGTTTTCACAAGCTTCAGTTCATCATTGAAGGAAGAATGAGGAAGAACAGAGCAGCTTTCATGATGTAGGCCTGGAAGCACAGAAAAAGAACATAAGATGGAGCCAGGGCAAGTTGTACATAGCCCTGAGAACATGCAATAGTGAGCCACTTCTAATGGTCCAACGTCCAACTCAGCACGGCTTCCCAACAGTTTCATCAGGCTACAAAACAATCAAAGCAGTCCTTAGGTGAGAGCCTTTGTCATGTAATTGTCTCTGAACGTGTCTACCCCAAACCACCCAGAATTATCAATCTCCTAGGTGTTCCTCAATCCAATAAATTTGAAATTTAAGACTTCCCACCATATTATCCAAATAAAGATAATAGGAAAGTCCTACTTCCACCCAACATATACCTGTCATACCTATAACTGAAAACTTCTTAACTCTTTTCTTCATGTCTTTTATGAAAGTCATATTTCTTGATAGTTCCATAACTGAAATCACATGGAACAAAATAATCTATTCTAATACCATTTTAGGTTATAAAGTGTTAAGAATGGAAATAAAACAAAATATCACATTTTCTCTCTCATAAATATGTACATAATCTAAATATATTAAGAAAAGTCACTATAACAAATCCAGATATGTATTCATCAAAAGTTACTACTAGCCACCTGGCTTTAATTACTATTTAGAATTACTTCCTTATTCTTCTAATCATTTCATATGCACCTTGTCCTCACAAGAACTTCTGATGGTGTACTAGATTTTTTCTACTAATGTAATAAAATTCCTAACTAATATGATTAAATTAAGATAAAAAGGTTTTTTAGCACAGAGTTTTGGCTAACTTGTAACATTTCTTGTACATTGTGAAAGCAGTACATGACAGAGCAAGCACATTTCTCTGAATATTAAGAAGCAAAAGAGAGCAACGAATGGACAAGACAAAATCCCAATGACTGAGAACTTCCCAGTAGGTGCCATTTCTCTAAGATCCCTGTAACTGGCAATAGCATCAAAACCTGGAGACCATGTTTTAATACATCAGCCTTCTATTCACTTTTAAAATCCGAAATGTGAAAGCTAGTCATGTTTTCTTTGTTTTGGGGATGATCTTCAATACTTACACATCCGGATTTATAGTAGTGCCCATAATTATCTTGTCATGTCTTTGATTAAGTAGTCATAATTTTTCCACTGCCTCTAATTACAAGACACTGTGGTATTAAGCAATACCATACTCGATATTCATTGTCACTTTTATGTAGCAATGGTCCAATTTTCTTTTAGTATGCAGGATAACCAAAACCAGTATCATAACTTTGTTCTTCACCAGCTGTAGAGGTAGGAGGTGTTCACATTACACAGAGAAAGGTTTGATTTCTGGTTGAATAGTATTTGTGTCCCGCTGTGAAGCACTCTTAACTTTGGAAATAGAATAAGAGCAGAGCTTAAGGAGGCAACACAGGAAATAAAAATATTATTACTGGAATTAGCTATGATTAACCATGAACAATGCTACTTCCTTTGATCATTGGACCATGGAATCTTGGCTATGAGATAAATGGCCACATATATGGAATCATTGCAACTTTGAATGGTTTAACATGAGGAAGTCCAAGTTCTCAACTGGGCAGTGCCATTAGCTGGGTAAGAGGAATCTTAAGTCACCAACTCAATCTAGGACATTCTGAAGGACGATATTGATACGATCTAGATCATACAAGTAAGACACTTGGATAAAATCAAGTAATTCTCTAAAACTGCATTCTGAAACCAGTTATCTGCTGTGATAACTTCAGTAATTTTCTAAATTTAGTCATTTATATTTTTCTTAGTTTTTACTGAAAGTAATCACAGAATCTTTGTATCAGGGTTGTTACTAAGATTGTCCATTGATAGATGGAACATAATTTAGAACAATGCCAGGGAAATAGAAAGTACTCTTAAGTATCACCATCATGGATGTTAGATCATAACTTAAGCTCTTTAAATGGCAGAGATGGAAAAATGTTTGTGGTATGGTAGAATCAGAATGCTCTAAAGAGTGAGATGTTTCTTCCTGCCTCTGTGTGTGTGTGTGTGTGTGTGTGTGTGTGTGTGTGTGTGTGTGTGTGTGTGTGTGTGTGTGTGTGCATATATATGAATATATGTGCCAGTTCTGGGCTTAAATTGAGGGCATAGGAGAAAAAAGACATTTTTGCTCAAGACGTTAACTCTATGAGCTTCAGCTCAACTTTTGGCTTTCTAGTGCTTGCTTAGAGGTAAGAATCTCGTGGGTTTTGCTACTTGTAATGGCTTGGTCCTTAATCCGAGTATCTGAATTTTACAAGTAGTTAGGATTATAGATGTCAGCAACCAGAGCACCACCCATTTTTTCCTCTTTTGTATAGACCTTGATACTTCTCTTTAAGGATCTTAGACAAATAATCACATGAAAGAAAAAAAAAACATTTAAATACATATCTTAAGGTTTATTTCCCTAACATCAACTTATCTGACCTTTTCTGCTTGACTCAGACATATACTAGATATTGCAAATAAGGGAAACCATGGGACTTATGTTTCTTTGGCCCTGGATTATTTCACTTAATATAATTTTTTCCAAGCCTTTCCATTTACTAACAAATGGGGCAATGTCACCTCCCCGACAATATAATCCCTGCTTTCACTCTATTTGATGTCGGTATAATTTGTGGAAGGGAAGGGGAAAAACAAATAATTTAAATAGGGATACAGGTGGACCCACTGCTACAATGAGATGCACAAGTCGTTATGTCAAAAATGATGGGGGGGATTGTGTGGGAGGGAGGGGAGGGAGGATGGGAAGGGATGGGTAGGGGAAACAAAGGAGGAGGCTACAATGCTTGATAAGAAATGCACTCATTATCTTGCCCATGTAATTGTAACCCCTCTGTACTGTATTTTCACAATAAAAAAATAGAAAAAGAAAAAAAAAAGGAACCTTAGACAAGTGTTTAAAATCTTCCAAAGTTATTTTTATCATCTGCAAAACAATGTTAGACATACTCATATACATTATAAACATAGATATACATGTATACACATACATTTATAAATGCAAGAACCAGTGTATCTGAATCTTAAAATTTGTCATAATAGCATTCTAGTATAAAATTATTACACAAAGCCTATTTACTCCATTCACTACCAACAGCATCTATAGCCTGTTGCATTATTCTTTAGAAAAATAATTACTTTAAGTATGCATTGCAACCATTAGTAGTGCAACTTAATTGTCAGTTTCATTAATTCAAAATTTAGCTCATTCATGAATAAAATATTCTCAGGGAAAATGTCAATATACACATGTATATGAAAGTAATACAATGAAATCTAGAATTGCCATTCTACTATAATAAGCCAACCTTGTTAAACTGATATGCTTCTTCTCATGAATAACAACTAGATATTTTCACTTAGGCTGGAGGGTCATATTCAACTTGACAAATTGCTTTGAGAAAATTCCCCTATCAAAGATATCATGTAAAAATCTTCTTTTTGGAAAGTGGATTAACATGGTATAAATGGCTTTCTTCTCCAGTGTGTGTGATGAGGCTATCAATTTACATTCAGTTTTGAACGAAAGATTGTAGAGGATCTATTTTCTATGTAGTGAATGGTATAGAAATATACATATTAAGTTATGATGCCATCTAGAATACTATATGAATGTGCCTAAAATAGTAATGAGATTTTTGTTACCTCTTTCTATTCTAATGGAATAAAGAATATTGTTACTAGATATTCAGAAATACCACTACACATTGTATTCTAATTTCAACTACTCAATGAATATGTAAAGTTGTATCATTTATCTTGTTGTTGAAAGCATAGTGGACTAAGGCAGTGATTTTTGGATCATTGGTCTGGCTTTAAAAAATCATGTTCTGGAGAGAAATTGAGATAACTATCCATTTAGGTACATGGGTTATTTCCTGTTATTGACTTATTGTTATGGTAACAATAGAGTATAGAAACAGTTGATTCTATCAAACAGTTGTCAAGTCAGTAATTTTCATATGTCACTACTCTTAAGAAAACTATACTTTTTTCTCCTCTCTGTCTCTCTCTTGTGTCTCAATACTGGGGGTTGGACTCAGGAAGTGACATTGTCCTTGAGTTTTTTTTGGTAGTTAACTGCAGATAAGAGTCTCATAAATTTTCTTGCCTCGGCTGTTTTCAAACAGTGATCCTAAAATCTTAGACTCCTGAATAGCTACAATTGCATATGCGGGTCACCAGCACTCAGCATCTTCAGTATAGTAATAATTATTATAATACAGTTATAATAATTGTAACACATATATAATATGATATAATATAGCATATGATATATAATAAAAATTATAATATAGTATAACTATATTATAATATATAATATAATGTATATTATATATTGCATATTATATAATATAACATTACATATTGTGTATAATATATAACACATTATATATAACTATACATCATATAATATAATGTATAACATATGATATCTATTATATATCATACACTATATACAATAGCTAATATTAACATATACTGTTATAGTATATATTATAATATATTATATTAGAGTATATGCAATATACAATATTATATACAAACATAATATCTTACATACATCATATTATCATTACATAATATATACATTATATAATGTATATAATATACACCATATAAAATGTTAATATAATATTTTTTATATGTCATTATTATTATGAATGAATTCTTACTAAAAATTGTTAGTGCTGCTATTTGGCCTTGAAGTCAGGGCCTTGTACTTTTGCTGGGCTTTTTAGCTTAATATTAGTACTTTATCATTATCATTTGATCCACTGGGGCTGGCTGCAAACTGAGAACTCCGGGATTCTCAGATCTCAGCCTCCTAGTATCTAAACCTACAGTGATTTGCCAGTAGCATCTAGTTTTTTTATTTTTTTTCCTTTCTCATTTCATATTCAGACAATAAAAAGGTTTTCTATAAACTTCTATGTCTTTCGTCTCTTGGACCTTTAGTCATGCCTTGTGCAACAATTAACTCTGCAGTAATGATTCCATTTTCTTTTATTGTTTCATAGAAAATTATGAAGTAGTCCTATAAATTCCCCCAGTCACACATATGTACATGTTTTATGAAATTAAATCATAACAATTACTCATCATTGTAAATTATTTTAGGAAAATGTTTGCCGAAACTAACGACATAATTTTAGCATTATCCAACAAAAATGTCCCCTCCTAATTCAAATAGAAAGGAAAGAAAACCTGGTCATATTAATTTTCTGATTAAATGCACTACTTTTTCTATATATCCTTTTGGAAGAGTTATACATTTGATATTTAGCTAGATACCTTGTACAGTCCTATGGACAGAAAAATAATGGGTTATGTTAAATGTTTCTCATAGTAATTACCACTCATGAAGAGATTATGGGTAAAAAGAAGGATATGGGGTACCATTTGTTGCTAAACTACAGCAACATAACACTTTTCAGATTTGGGTTAGAGAAAATAAAAAATGAAGCCACTGGAACTTATAGAAATTGTTAGGATTATGGCAGCCACTAGCAAAGACTGAAAATCAGAAGAAACATTTATAGGATTTATGACGAGCTGTTTATTGCAATAATTTAGAAGGTCTAGGCTTGCACATAAATTCTTGGGTGCTTCTTAAAGTATGATGAACCACGTAACATATTGTTTCTCTTTTATCCAAGAGTTAGATGTAAAGTCATAGAATGCTGATACCAGTGAGGGATTTCAATGCACACTTCCACTCAAACAATAAGTATATAGAATAATCACTGTGCATTGGATGATACATATATATATATGTATATATATATATATCAGTTTTTCCCAAAGGGAAAACAAAATAGAATGCATACAAATTTAAATATTGGAATGTAGGACATATTATATTTTTTATGAATTTTTTATGTGGATAAATCTAGGACCTAACCAGTTTTATGAAAGTCATATCTTTTATAAGTTATTTAATTATTTTCAAAAATTATTTGTTTATAGAATACATCAACCATATCGATGAGTGAGGAAAAATATATTTGTTATAAAAGTATGTTACCTTATTTGTTATAACATTATTCATAATATTTTTATTATAAAACATTATGGAAAAACTATATTAAACAAATATAAATAGATTTATAACATTGATATTGAATCCTAGACACTATAGAAAGATTAATTAATAATGGGCATGTATACATATACTATGATGATAGACAATTGCTCATTTCATAGGCTTTATTATATTCTAAAAGTCTTAATTTTTTAGTAAATGAAGACATACTTTTAACACATTCATTTGAAATAACTTCAAAACCACTAAGAGCAGGATTTTTTTTTCAACTCTATGAGATTAGTAATAGATGCTTCAGATGCTTTATTAAATAAGTTATGGTAATTATTTTATTGCATGGTTATTGTAGTATTGCAGTTTTTCTACTAAAACTATGTATTATGATGAATTACATATAAAAATACCAGTTAATTTTAATAGATATGTGCAGTAAGTTGTGACTTCTCATAATCAAGGATGGAGAACACTTACAAACTTGTTCGGTGCCCTTTTAATCCAGTAGAAATTAGTACCTCTTTCAAAAGACCCCTAGGAAACAATTCATTAAATAATAGTAAACACAAGTTTTGACTTATAATCAGTGCTATATTGTATCCATAGTTTTTCAAGACAGAGTTATGACTCATATTTATAAATGTTCCTCTTAATATTGTCACAACGATTCTAGCATATGGTTTTGAATTTCTGTTTGTGTGTGTGTGTGTATGCATGCATGTGTGTTTGTACATGTGTGGACTGTGTGTGTTAGTCCTGGGTATGTACTTAGGTCCTCATTATCTCCTTTCACTATTTTTGCTGGAAGTTGGACCTCTACTACTTGTGCCACAGCTACATTTAGAGAATTTTACTTATTAATTGGAGATAAGGTTTTCCTGGTATTTGTCTGACTAGACTGGCTTCAGATATCAGGCCCTTGAGTAGCTAGGATAAGAGGAGTGAGCCACTGCTGCCTGGCTAGGAGGTTGTGTTTGTTTGTTTTTTTTGTTGGTTTCTAGGAATTTTTGAATTTCCCTCTTTATTTAATATTGACAAAATCATCTTTTATCTGATTGTGTTTAGTTCTTTGATGTCGTCTCCTGCAATTCTCTCAGCTGACAGAATAAGGAGGTATATTGCTGCATACTAAGGAGTATCTATGAACTTATATATCCATTCTGTATTTGCATTAAGCTAAGCAGGAGATTATAACATCTCTGATACCAATCCTCTAGTCTTATATTTCTAGGCATCGCACCTTGTCTGAAAGTTTATATTCAAAAAATGAGAAACAGTTCCCTCTATTCCATTGTTCATTTCCACTTATTCCACATACTGCTATCAGAATGGCTGACCAGAAACTTACTGTATTGATCACTATCAGCTTTATAGTGGCTCTTCAGTTTCCATGTTAATTAACACTGTGCCTATTTTCTTTGTTTTTTTTTTCTTTTTTTGTTTTTTTGGTCTGTTGTGGAGGCTGAACTCTGGGCTTGGGCGTTGTCCCTCAGTTCTTCAGCTCAAGTATAGTGCCCTACTACTTGAGCTCAGCGCCACTTCCAGCTTTTTTCTGCTTATGCAGTGCTGAGGAATCGAACCCTGGGCCTCCTGCATGAGAGGCAAGCACTCTACCACTTAGCCAACTTCCCAGTACCCCTATTTTCAATGTTTTTATAAATATGCTAATTCCATACACTTAGCACGTAAATGTTTTACAAGTATTTACTCCCAGTATTTGCCTTAACTTTTCAAATTCTTTAAATTTTATTTTATTGTAAAGATGATGTACAGAGAGGTTACAGTTACATAAGTAAGTCAATGAGTATATTTCTTGTCGAGCATTGTTGCCCCTTCCCTTCTTGTTCTCCCCAACCCCTCTCACTCCTCCCCCCACTGAAGTTGTAAATTTCGTTTCCAATATACTGTCTTGTGGGTATCATTGTTGCAATGGGTCATCCTGTTTCCTTGTTTGGGAAGCAATTTTTACACTTATTATTATTTTCAGCTTCAAATATTATGACCTTTTTGTTATATGTATTATTTTGACTAAAACGAAAAAATAAATATGTAAGAATACTTTCTTAAATGTAGTCTGAAGTAGGGATGCTGAGTCTAACCAACACCATCTTAGCCATAGGTAGATGATAGGTTATTAGGTTTGACTGACACCATCTTGTCTTCACGGTGGAGGCAGGGAATTCCCACCTACCAGTTGATGGGTGTGCCTGAATTCCCAGAGGCAGGGGAAGGGATTTGGACAATAGGTTGCTGGACCTGCCAATCTTGGGTCATGAACTCTCAAGCTCCTTGTGACCCCTGCCCCTTGACCTGATCCTATTTAGGCCTGGACCAGAAATCAAATCTGACCTTCTATCCATGTTATCAATAAAGTTTGATTGAAACATAGTCACGTTCATTCACTTATGTGTGGACTATGACAGTTTCCTCACTGCAATGGCAGAGGTTAGTAGTTTTAACAGAGATGGCATGGTGCACAATATAAAACAAATGTTTTATATTTGACAACACACAGACAAGCCTTGTTTATGTCTGATACAGCTGAAGCAAGGTTAGCCATGAGTAGACAGATAATTATAGAGGCTAGGTGATAGAGACATAGGAACTAATTACAGTAAATTTTCCTTTCTATGTGTTTTAAATTCTATAATAATAATAATAGCTCTAAGGCTTTAAAAAAATTCTGATAACATTAGTAAAAGCCTTGGCTTGACCTGGACTTTTCATTATGGATGGTACCATGGATCTGATCTAAGGAACATCCTTCACAATGCTGCCGCTGAGGAAGTTCACAAAGCCTGTTTGAATACAGTTTAGCAAGGTGTGGGCCTGCCTTTGGGGGATCACCGCACCTACAGCCAGCAGCCTGCATTTCCACTGCTTGCTTCCTCACCATGTGTTAACAAGCTGAGTACATCCAGAAAGAAGCTTGTCTTGCCTGGCATAGAAACATAATCTTTCTTCAAGGGACATCTCTATTCTTTTAAAGAATAAATTGATCCTCTACTGTGCTAAAGGAATGGTTCTTGAGAGATCTTCAAATGTATAGAAAGTCTCTGAAATGCTATAGATCATACAGATGTATGCATATCCGCAATTACAGACATATAGACATATACTACAAATATATGTATGTATATCTATCCATCTAATACTAAAGCACAAAATACCCTCACTATTCAGCCACATACCTAATGTAATGTTTCCTATATAAGCTGTTATGTTTTTGTTTTTCCCCTTTTGTTGCTGTACTTTTTTTTTGTACTTTTTGTTTTGTATGTAAGTTTATCTGTTTGGCGAAGGGCAGGGGGAAGCACAGAACTAGTGAGACAAAGGGTGAATTAATTCAGTAGTGATACTAGACACTGCACTGAAAATGAACTATACAATTTGGGAGGGGGAGAGGGAAGAAAATAAGGGGAAAAGCGACACTGTTGAAAAGAAATGTTCTGATTACCTGACCTATGTAACTGTAACCCCCCTGTACATCACCTTTACAATAAAAATAAGAAAGAAGTAAAAAAAAAAAAAGAATACTTTCTTAAATATTTTAGTATATATTATTTTCTTATGTTTTTTTCTATACCTTTCATGTGAATTATTTCAATAAAGTGCAAACTATAAGGTTTTTTGATGGAAGAAATATAAGAAAATTTATAAAGAAAAAAAAATCTGAGACCATTCATTTCTTTTGTAAATCAGAAGGTAAGACTACCTCTTGAATTTTTATATGCTTACTATAGGCACATTCAAAGTATATACTAATATTAATTTTAAAATGCTTAAAATGTAAGTGTGTATTAATTTTCCTAATTGGGTGAATAAAATAAACTACTAATTTTAACTGGTATTCAACGAGTTTGAAATACTAATTTTTAACTAGTTTTACATATTAATACTAATTCACTTTATTGAATCAATTGCATTTGTCGGTGACAATTTCATTTAGAACTACTTATGATGTCAAGTGAGTAATCATACTATTAATTTTGGCATGAATGGTCTCAGAAAATAAATAAATATTTTAAAATTACACACCAAAAGATTTCTTTAACACTGAATAACTGTGTTGCACCTTAACATGTTCATTTTGTCGTTTTTCTTCCTGAGTTGTAAGCATTTATGTAGGAATCCTCAGTATCTTAGTACCTTTAAAATAAGTTCCTAGAACAATCTGCAAGGAATACTGTACCTCACTTTGACTATGTCAGACACCTCTGCGGGTTCCTTCTGCTAGCATATTGACACACCTTTTATTCTAGAACTGTTCATGTTATAAATTTCCACTGTGTTTATGATTAAGTTGCACGAGCAAGAGAGGTGAGAGACTTCGAGTAAGTCGAGACTTCGACTCGAGACTTCGAGTACAGTGCTTGACAAGCCTGGAAAAGCTCTGAAGTCTCACAGTCTTGTAACCTTGAGCAGTACTTCTGACGTCACAAATGCTCCCCAGGAGTCTATAAGACAGGGGGTGAGTGGCTATCCCATGCACGAATTGCAGGAAGCAATTGAAGGCTATCCTGAATCCAACACTGGAGAGCTAACAGGCTTCCAGAGTGATTTTTCATTATGCTTCAATGTTATACATTTCAATTATTCTTGATCCCTAATACCAACTTCTTCACCCTGTTAAACACACATTTAATAACTGTCTTTTCCTTCTTAACAAGCAATAGAGAAAAAAGAGGTAAAATATTTTCTCAGAAGCCACAGAAGCTAAGAGGAATGCTAGAGGACTTAGAAAGTGTATTTAGGGAAGTAATTTAAATCAATCGCAAGCTCATAGTTGTATTCAATAGGTGACATTGCTTATGTGAAAATTAGAAGGTGATTTTATCTGGTGGGAATTGACAAATATATATCCAATATTAATCATCCTTTACAAGCATTCTTAGAGAAATCCACAAAGATGGGCTAAAATAAACATTTAAATCATTACTAAAATTGTCATTTATTTCCAGGTTTCTTGCCTTTATTATTTTAATTGTAAGGTAATATCTAATGTATGGGAATTGTGCAATGTTGTTGTTCATATCATATCCAAAAAGTGTTCTCTAACAATTATTTCTTAGCAATGTTTATGCAATCACATGAATTCACTTGGGGAGTTTTAAGTAAGGCTAGTTGATTCCTAAACTTCACATTGCCTAAATCAAAAATGGGGACTAATTTTATTGGAGTAGGTCTCATTATTATTGTAAATTAATATATTATCATTAAAATTATTACACTACTGTTAGAAGTTAATGTAAAATATTACTTGAAAGCTAGTCTCCTAAAAAATTGTGTATTGACAGGCTATTGCTATTTTACCTAGTTAGATAATAGCAATGTTACATATTGGCTAATTCATCTTTTTTATTTCAAAAAATAAACTCTAACTTAAAAGTAAAATGATGACTTTAGTTAATATTTCTTAGTATGAGAGATACTCTGTATGTGCTGAATTTAGAACTTTGATATTTGTTCATAAGCTTTCTTGTAACACTTTAATTTATACTTATCAGCATAGTGAAACAAAATTGACATTTACATATAATATTTCTAGCCATGAAAGTTAATTAAGCATAACTTGTACCAGTATTGCCTGTTTCTGCCATGTTTTTTGTGTTATACTATCCAATTTAAACTCTTAATCCCAAAATAATAAACTATTTATTGGTAGTTAGAAAAAAACACTTTAATTTATGCTAATTACAATGACTAGAATCCAAGAGGTAGCAGCAGGAAACTAACTCATATTTGTAGGAAAGTATCCATTCTAGAATGAAGAATGATAGTACAACTGAATAAATTGACCCAAGAGAATCAATTTAAGCCATAATAGGAAATGCTAAAAGTAAAATTACAGAGCTGTAAATGAAACATCATAAACTGTACTGTTAATACCCCAAAACAACAGATACAGAAATGACAAGAGAAGAAGAAAACAATCAATATTTTGAAGTCATTAATAATACCTAAATTTAAGAATAATCTTGTTGGAAAAAGATTTATATTCCAGTAGATTTCATTTTCTTTAATTATATCTAGGGTCACAAGGATAAACAGATATAGCTATTAATAAGGCCTAAAAGATGGGGTCCTGTCTATGTGTATCACTTTTCTCATTTCAGGACCTACTCAGGTCCTAACCCTCTCTGCTCCACCAAACTTGGCCTCCCTACTACATATGCTTTTGACATATTACACATGAATTTACCTAATTTGTGGCAAGCTTTTGTTTGTTCTTGCCTCTCAGATTTCTAGCTTCCAAAACAGGTATTTGATTTACTCCTTTCACTTTTTAATTTTTTTTAAGTAAACACTCACTTGCTGGTGTTATTGATTGATTGCTTGCTTGATGGATGGATAGATGAATGGATAGATGGATGGATGACTATCCATGGGCTTGAACTCAGGACCTCACTCTCTCCCTTGTGACCCTTCCCCACACACACACATTCAAGACTGGTTCCCTACCACTTGAGCCCTGGATCCACTTCTGACTTCTTGGTGGTTAATTGGAAATGAGGCTTCAAACCTTGATCCTCAGAGCTCAGTCTCCTGAGTAGCTAGGGTTATAAGCATGAACCACCACCACCCAGGTCATATTGACATTATTTGTGTGTTTGTTTTCCCCAAGCACACATAAGGAATAAAGTAAAATATTACACAACCGTTTAATTTGCTACTCACTAGGGCAAAATTAGAACTCTTTCCTCCAGAAGACTTATCACAAACTGCTACGTATTTATATCTAGGATTGGAAGAACTTGTCCTGGTGAGATTTCACTGAAAACTGCATTACTATTTTCTCATTCACATAATTACTGCTGCCATCTTGGTAAGCTTGCCGAATGTGCACATGTGCACATGAAAGTGGATTCTTATCATTTGTTTGAACTATATTCTGTACATTTACCATGGACTCCAAATTGCTTAATACTAATGATTACTTCACAGAACAGAACTTGAGTTTGTGAATGTACTTATCAATTAGATTAATTAATTAATTAATCAATTATTAATTCCCAATTAATTAATAATTCTCAATAGTTCAAACTGACAGTTTCTTTAGTCTGTTTTCACAAACGCAAGATTAAGAAATGTTAGGAGAGGAGTTCCGGGAAGATGGCAGAGGAGAAGCTGGAATCTGAACAAGCTCTCGCATAGAAAGGAGTTTTAGAGTTCCAGTGAACAGTCCTAAGCCAGAGAATCACACCAAGTGTGTCATCACAGGACAGAGAGTTAGACAAGAGAGGGGAAGCCAAGGAAACGCAGCAGCTGCCGCTCCGGCGGCAGGGCCGCGGCGGCGGCGACTACCGCCGCGGAGACATACCTGAGACACAGAGAGTCGGGGACGAAGGAGCCAGACGCAGCGGACAAGCGGATTCTACTCAACACCAACAAGAACCGACAAGGAGCGAACATCTTCATCCTGCTGTTTGCAGACCAGAGACGACCCAGGATCCAAGACTCGGCGTGAGTACAAGCCCGAGATCCTGACTCCTCAGGGAGCAGAGGAGGGAAGGCCACCCCTCCCCCCCCAGCACCGGTGATCTCCATCTTGGATAGCGACAAAGTTCGGAGGAGCTGCTAGCTCCAGCTCAGGCCTTGGAATAAAATGAGTCATTTAGCAGGTCACAAGAACTTAACGGCGAAGTGACCTGCCAGACTCAGCTCCATCCAGGGAAAAGTCACCCAGCTCAGGCGCCAGCCATCGGAGTGCCTTACTTCACTGGGTAACCAGAGCCAGAGGCTGCCCCTCCCTCTAGCAGCCTCGACAATCAATTGAAAAACAGAAACCCTGAGAATGGCTCCAGGCTGGGCGCTGTGAGCTTTATCACAAAATAGCCCCAGGGAAAAGCTACTGTTTATTGAAAGGCCTCAACTCTACCCAGAACCTAGCCTCATCACCACATCCCCCTCTTTTGTGACTCTCAAAGCAGACCACCCTCCCAGAAAACTAACCTGGGAGGGGGATCTCAAAATCTTGGGTAAAGCAGAGCATTTTTCTGCCTCTTCCAACCAACCGACTTAAGTAACCAATCAAGCCACAGGACCTCAAGCTGACCAGAGACTCCAACAAGAGACTGGTTGCAGACAAAAGGGAGATACAGGATTCTTCCCACTCCTCCCCCCCAAAAAAAAAAAATCAAAAGACTTTTTTTTCTTTTTTTTTTTTTTTTCTTTTTTTTTTTCTTTTTTTCTTCTTCTTCTTCTTTTCTTTTTTTTTGCTTGTTTTTTGTTTTTTGTTACCTTATATATATATATATATATAAATTTTTTTCCCTTCTAAAACTTTTATTAATCTTTAATTTTTGCCTCTTCTGAAAAAATAATTGTTTTCCAGTAACCTTTTTTTTTCTCATCTTATAATTTTTATTTTAGGAATACGTGAATAAGAGTTTTCCTTTCTTTTCTTGTCTTCTTTCTCTTTTTCTTTCTTTCTTAATTATCTTTTTGTTTTTTATCTAGCTCTACTGAACTTCTGATCTTTTCTTCTCCCGTTCCCATCCTTAAAGCTTTTCACATCTCCTCTATGTCCCTCCCCTTCTCTGAACATATTCACATTCCACTCTAAATAGACGGTCTTTTAACCTCTATAATAACATTAATTTTTACGTTTCTATTCTTTTTCTGGTCTCTCTTTATTCCCCTTTCTGTCTCTTCTTTTTCTCTCTCTCTCTACTTGCATCCTACCCAACTCATTTCCTGCACTGTGATTAGGACATAGTTAACTCTCCCTGTGCCTCCCCACACCAATCTACTCCTATTTCTTACCCACATCTCTCCCTAATCCTAATAATTTCTGGTTTTCCAAATTCTTTTCTGCGGTTCGAAGTCCTTTAACATATAGTCGTTTGATGTTGAATAGATGTATCTGTTGAACTAGATTGTATCTGTAGACTATTGACTGTACAAATGCAAACTTTGGTTGATGGTTGCCTTAAGATAGTGTTCTAGCACAAAACTGGTGCAATCTTTATCTCAAATGGGCCGAGTAAGCCGGAAAAACACAAGAAAAATGGCAAATTCGGGTATCTCAATTCCCAACCTTGATAATCAGGGATTAGAACAGATAAAGAATAATCCAGAGGAGAGTTCCCAAATAGCTCTACAAACACTAATAGCAAACATGATAAATGAGAAGTTTGACAATGTACAAAGGACTCTGTATGAGCGTGATAGGGAGAGAGAGGAGGCATCCCAGAAGTTTATACAGGAATATCATAAGCGTGAGGAAGCTACTCAAAAACTGATACAGGATTTGCGTGAACAACTTGAGAATACTCAAAGAGAAAGGGAGGAATGGCGTGAGCAGGCAGAGAACACTCAAAGAGAACTGCAGGAATCCCACAGAAGGGAGGAAACTAATAAAAGAGTAATTCAGGAATTAAGAGACCAGGTAGAGAATACACAAAGATCACTAAAGACATTCATGGAATCCATTAACAAAGAGCTGAAGGAAGTCAGGGAGACCACAAAGGGAATGCTGAATGGAACCCAACAGAAGGAATGGGAGTCCAAAGAAACCATAACCAATCAAATAAGTGATTTGAGAACAAACACTGAACACCAAATTAAGGAAGTAAAGAAAATCATACAAGACCTAAAACAGAGCTTCAACAAAGAACTTGAAACCATCAAAGCTGACCAATTAGAAGGAAAAGAGATAAAAAACAAAGTAGAGAGTCTTGACAGCAAGTTAGACCATGCAGAAGATCGAATCTCAGGGATTGAAGACAGCCTAGATATTATAGAGAAAGAACATACAACCATCCAAGACAAGTCCAAGAAATATGATAGGTCTATCCAACACCTGGAAGACACCATCAGAAGGCCCAATCTAAGGATAATAGGTGTAGAGGAGCACCTAGAAACAGAAGTTAATGGTCTAGGAAATTTGTTTAACAGGATCCTAGCAGAGAACTTCCCAAACATACAAAAAGATAGGCCTATTCAGATACAAGACGCTTTTAGAACCCCAAATAGACCAGACCAGAATAGGACATCCCACCGTCACATTATAATCCACACAGGATCAACCCAGACCAAGGAAAAGATCCTTAAAGCTGTCAAGGAGAAAAGGTTAATCACCTATAAAGGGAAACCAATTAGAATTACCTCAGATTTCTCAGCAGAGACAATCAAAGCAAGAAGAGCCTGGAATGACGTATGCCATGCCCTAAAAACAAACAACTATCAACCAAGAATACTGTACCCAGCTAAACTCTCCTTCATAACTGAAGGCCAAATAAAAACCTTCCATAGCAAAGAAAAATTGAAACAATACATCTCCACCAAACCAGCCCTGCAAAAGATTCTTAAAGATGTCCTGCACATAGAAAACCAACAAGAACGCAACAAAGGCCAAGAAACTGCACCCAAACTGAGAATCCAAGAACCTTAGGAAGAACCCAGTTTTCACAGCCCCCAAGAAGGTGGATAACATGGCAGGAACCCCCAAATACCTCTCAGTCCTATCTCTTAACGTTAACGGACTGAACTCTCCAATTAAGCGACATAGACTGTCTAGTTGGATTAAAAAACAAGACCCCTCTATCTGCTGCCTGCAGGAGTCACATCTTGCCCGTAAAAACAAACATATTTTCAAAGTTAAAGGCTGGAACAAAATCTACCTAGCAAACGGCCCTCATAAACAGGCGGGAGTTGCAATCCTAATATCAGATAAAACAGACTTCAAACTAAAATTCGTGAGAAGAGATAAAGAAGGTCGCTACATACTAATTAAAGGATCTCTCCTTCAGGAGGATATTACAATTCTAAATATCTATTCGCCAAACAATGGAGCACCCAAATTTATCAAAGAAACACTACTTTCCCTCAAATCCCATATAGATCCAAAAACATTAATTGTTGGGGATTTTAACACACCACTCTCCCCACTAGATAGATCAACTCGGCAAAAACTCAACAGAGAAACCGCAGATATAAACAGCTGCATAGATCAACTAGACTTAACAGACATTTACCGAACATTTCACCCAGCAGCAACAGAATACACGTTCTTCTCAGCAGCACATGGAACGTTTTTTAAAATAGACCACATTTTAGGCAACAAAGCAAACTTGTCTAAATTCAGAAACATTGAAGTTATACCTTGCATTCTCTCTGACCACAAGGGAATAAAATTAGATCTCAACACCAAAAGCCACCAAAGAAAGTCCGGTATCACATGGAGGCTGAACAACACACTGCTGAATCATGAGTGGGTCATGGAAGAGATTAGAAAGGAAATTCAAATGTTCATGCTATTCAACAAAAATGAACACACAAATTACCAGCTCCTCTGGGACACAGCAAAGGCAGTACTCAGAGGCAAGTTTATAGCTCTGAGCTCCTACATCAACAAATTGGAGAGATCGGAAACTAACAATTTAATGACACATCTAAACCTCCTTGAAAAAGAGCAGCAAGATAAACCCCAATCCAGTAGACGGAAAGAAATAATCAAAATTAAATCAGAATTAAATGAATTAGAATCCAAAAAAACTATAGAAAGAATCAACAAAACAAAGAGTTGGTTCTTCGAAAAACTTAACAAAATTGACAGACCCTTAGCAAACCTTATCAGAAAAAGGAGAGAACACACCCAAATTAATAAACTCAGAGATGAGAATGGAAACATCACCACGGAAACAACCAAGATTCAGAACATTATTAGGGGATACTTCTCAAAACTTTATGCTAATAAGTTTGAGAATTTGACAGAAATGGACCTTTTCCTAGCAAATATTGACATGCCAAAACTAAACCAAGATGAGTTAAACCAGCTTAACAGGCCCATATCAAGCATTGAAATAGAAACAGCAATAAGAGACCTCCCAGCTAAGAAATGTCCAGGACCAGATGGTTTTACAGCGGAATTTTACAAGGCCTTCAAAGCAGAGCTCACACCAATACTCCTCCAACTCTTCAATGAAATTGAAAGAGAAAGCTCACTACCGAACACATTCTATGAAGCCATCATAACCCTCATCCCAAAACCAGGCAGGGACTCATCAAAGAAAGAGAACTATAGACCCATTTCTTTGATGAACATTGATGCAAAACTTCTCAACAAAATTTTGGCCAATCGACTTCAACAATTCATCCAAAAAATCATACACCATGATCAAACAGGATTCATTTCAGGGATGCAAAGCTGGTTCAATATACGCAAATCAATTAATATTATTCATCACATCAACAGGAGCAAGAATCAGAACCACATGGTTATCTCAATAGATGCAGAAAAAGCATTTGACAAGATCCAACACCCCTTTATGATGAAGGTTCTGGAAAAATTAGGAATCCATGGAACATTCCTCAATACAATAAAGGCTGTATATGACAAACCTACAGCCAGCATTATACTCAATGGTGAAAAACTAAAGCCATTTCCTCTTAACTCAGGAACAAGACAAGGATGCCCACTCTCTCCACTTCTCTTCAATCTTGTAGTAAAATGACTAGCTACAGCAATAAGACAAGATGCAGATATAAAGGGGATCCAAATAGGGAAAGAAGAAATAAAACTCTCCCTCTTTGCAGATGACATGATCTTGTATTTAAAGAATCCCATAGACTCCACTCCCAAATTACTCAAGCTGATTCAAAACTTTGGCAAAGTAGCAGGTTATAAAATTAACCCCCAAAAATCAATGGCTTTTCTATATGCCAACAATGAGAAAAGTGTGGCTGAAATTAGGAAAGCAACTCCATTTGTAATAGCCCCACAAAAAATAAAATACCTAGGAATTAACTTAACCAAAGAAGTGAAGGACCTCTATGATGAAAACTTTAAAATCTTGAAAAAGGAAATCAACACAGAACTTAAAAAATGGCAAAACCTCCCATGCTCCTGGATTGGCAAGATTAACATCGTGAAAATGGCAATACTTCCCAAGGCTATCTACAAATTCAACGCAATACCTATCAAAATTCCACCCTCATTCTTCAAGGAAATAGCGGAGGCAATCCAAAAATTCATATGGAACAATAAAAGACCCCGAATAGCAAAAACGCTCCTCAACGGAAAGAACACTGCTGGAGGAATATCAATACCAAATTTCAAACTCTACTATAAAGCCATAGTAATCAAAACAGCTTGGTATTGGCATAAGAACAGACCTCAGGACCAATGGAATAGAATTGAAAACCCAGAAATGAACCTACAGACCTATAGCCATCTAATCTTCGATAAGGAAGCTAAAACAATAGAATGGAAGAAAGACAGCCTCTTCAGTAAATGGTGCTGGCAAAATTGGTTAACTACATGTAGAAAACTAAAGCTAGATCCTTATATATCACCCTGTACCAGAATCAACTCCAAATGGATCAAAGACCTTGAACTCAAAGCAGACACTCTGAAAACATTACAGGATGGAATAGGAGAAACCCTAGGTCTCCTTGGCTCAGGTCGAAATTTTCTGAATAGAGACCCGGAAGCACAACAAATCAAAGAAAGGTTGGACAAATGGTATTGCATAAGATTGCAGAGCTTCTGCAGGGCAAATGACATAGCTGGCAAGATCAATAGAAAGCCCACCGATTGGGAGAAGATCTTTACTAGCCATACAACGGACAAGGGTCTCATATCTAAAATATACTTGGAACTCAAAAAATTAAACCACCCAACAACAAATCCTCAAAGAATCAACTGCCCAATAAATAAGTGGGCGAAAGACTTAAAGAGAAGCTTCTCTGAAGAAGAAACAAGGATGGCCAATAGACACATGAAGAAATGTTCAACATCCCTAGCCATAAAAGAAATGCAAATCAAAACAACATTGAGATATCACCTCACTCCAGTTAGAACAGCAAAAATCAAGAACTCTAACAACAACAGATGCTGGAGGGGATGTGGACAGAAAGGAACCTTACTTCATTGTTGGTGGGAATGTAAACTTGTTCAACCACTTTGGAAAGCAGTATGGAGGTTCCTCAGAAGACTTCACATAGATCTCCCCTATGATCCAGCAATCCCACTTTTGGGCATTTACCCAAATGTTTACATACAAGACCACACTAAAGCTACCAGCACAACTATGTTTATTGCAGCATTATTTACCATAGCTAAGATATGGAACCAACCCAGATGCCCCTCAGTAGATGAATGGATCAAGAAAATGTGGTATATAGACACAATGGAATTCTATGCCTCCATCAGAAAGAATGACATTTCCCCATTTGTTAGGAAATGGAAAGGTTTGGAAAAAATTATATTAAGTGAAGTAAGCCAGGCCCAAAGAAGCATAGGTCCCATGGTTTCCCTTATTTGCAATATCTAGTATAGGTATGAGTCAAGCGGAAAAGGTCAGATAATGTGATGTTAGGAAAATGAACCCTTAAATATGTATTTTAATGTTTTCGTTTCTTTCATGCATTTGTTTCTAACGCATTTATAAGATTATTTCTTTGTTGCTTTGTATGTCCCTCCCCCACAGTGTAACCCCCGCTTTCACTATATTTGATGTCAGTATAACATGTGGAGGAGATGGGGACAAACAAGTCGTTTAAGGATTCAGGTGGACCTGTTGCAACAATGAGAAGTACAAAATGTCATGTCAAAACCAGCTTTACAATGTCGGTGTGGGGGGGGGGAGGTGGGTATAATTGGGTGGGGGGAGGGGGGTAAAATTGGGTGGGGGGAGGGGGGAGGCAGGGAAGGGAAGTGAAGGGTAAACAAAGGAGGAGGCTGCAATGCTTGGTAAGAAATGTATGCATTATCCTGCCCATGTAATTGTAGCCCCCCTGTACAGTATGTTCTCAAATAAAATAAAATACAATTAAAAAAAAAAAAAAAGAAATGTTAGGAAACCTGCCGATGTCCATACATCTAACATGAGTTGGGATTACAATGCAGTTTTTCTGGACAGGTAAGGTAGCCAGAGCTCCCTGAACTCAACTGTTACTAAATAGCATGGAATACAACTTGAGCCTCCATTTGAGGCCCAGGAAAAATGTTATTTAAAACTTCTCATTAATGTACTTTAATTAATCATAATGCATAAACATAAATTCATTAATGATAAGACATTCACATCATTTATATAATATACAAATGGAAGAACTGGGTGAAGAGAGTGGAACTATTTGTGTTAGCTTTCCAAGCTTTCTACAAATATGAAGAATGTTCTATAAGGGAGAAATATAGAAAAGATGATATTGATTCAGATCCATTGTATTCATAAGCTGGCTTGTGGAATTAAATCCCTTTGTAAAATTCATTAACAAAAAAAAAACCACTTTAAAAATGCTCTAGTAAAAGAAGTATATATTACAACTGTATATAAATTGGTCACTGGTGGCCCAAGCCTATAATCCAGATACTCAGGTACCTGAGATCTAAGGATATCTGTATCCAGTCTAGGCTTAAATATGGGAGAGAATCTTACCTTCAATTAGACAGCCAAATGCCAGGAATGGAGTTGTGGCTCAAGAGGTAGAATGACAGCCTTGAACAGATGAACTAAACATGAATGTGAGATCATATTTTCAAGGTTCAGTAAGCAATGCTTAAAATGAATAAGCAAACAAAAATATTATGATTGGGTTGGCTTCAAACCATGATAATCTGGTATCTTCCTCCTGTGCATGTTGACTACCATGTGTGAGTAACTGAGTCTTGGCTCATATTTGCTATGTCTTCTAGCTGTCCTACTTCAATTTGCCAGAAGTAAATATATTTTGATAAATTTACAAATTAGAAAAATGGTAAAAATGAGAGATTAAAGAATTACATGCGCCTGCTGAGTTTTGCATTTTACAACGAGGAAGAAAGTTTCAAAATAATAGATAATAAAGGCTCCAAAATTTTAACCGTTTTCCAATTGTAAATATGCATAGATAAACTAGTTTAACTTTGCTTGTTTTTTTTTTTTTGTTTGTTTTGGTTAGGGAGCAAAAGGAGAAAATATGTTGCTCTTTAGTTTGCTTTTGCTTTTTAAGATAGGGAGTGGCACTATTCTCTAGCTGTCCACAAACCATTCTACCTCAGCTTTCCAAGTAGCTGGAATTACAAAATGAGTCAATATTTGTGTACCCCTATGAATGATTTACATTTTCCATTCCTACTAGCCATTTGGTAACTCACACCTGTAATCCTACCTACTCAGGAGACTGAGATCTAAGAATCATGGTTCAAAGTCTGTCCAGGCAGGAAAGTGCATGAGACTCATCTTCAATTAACTACCAGAAAACCAGAAATAGCACGGTGGCTTAAAGCAGTAAAGGTCTAGCATTGAGTAAAAAAAGCAAATTAAGTTCATAATCAACCAAGGAGTTCTCAACGGTGAAATCACTGAAAGAAAATGCAAAGAAAAGTATTGGTTTAGAGTGTTTTACTTTCAGATAAAATACTTTTGCTTGAATATGTCTTGATGCATACATATAACTATGGACATATATAAATGTAGTCTGTGGAGAAAGTGCTATCATTTAACTAGGGATAAAGGTGGACCCATTGCAACAATGAGATGTACACATTATTATGTCGAAAAATGAAATTTACAACTTTGGTGCGAGGGGAGGTTTAGTGGGGAGGAGTGAGTGGGGGGCAGGGGGAGGATGGGAATAGATGAGAAGGAGAAACAAAGGAGGAGGCTACAAAGCTTGATAAAAATGTACTCATTATCTTGCCCATGTAATTGTAACCCCTCTGTACAGTATTTTCACAATAAAAAATAAAATAAAATAAAGAAATCAAAAGTAAATAATATGTGTACCAAAAAAGGTGTGTTCCACTCTATAAAATCTGTGGCACATCTTTTTTAAACATTGAGAATTTGCCAAAGGGGAAAGAGTCATTTCTGGAAACCTCAACAAAGTGTCATTTTGTGGAAATGGAAGTGTGTTCCAAAGTAAATAGGAGGTGAGAAAGTAGAAAGTAAATATAGCCAACTCTTTCTGAAATTAGAATTGAAAAGTGAGCTTTGAATATTCCAAAAAGTAGGATTTGACATGAGGGTGATTTTTTTTAAGTAGTTAAAAAATAGTATTGAATGTTTGATGGTAGGACAGTCCCCAGGAGAAAAGCTGCAAGAGAGAAGTGAAAAGCAGCAAGAAAGCATGAAAAACAAATACATGACAAAAAATGAGGATGAACGAATGAAAGGACAAATAATTTGTGATTACAGTCAATTGATTGAAGGATGTATGGATTTTGTGATGTACATATTACCAAAAGACTTGGAATAAGTATTTGTGAACAACTGGGAAAATATATAACAATACATTTGTTTATTACACTTCTAGGTATAATAACAAAATGAGTGTAATATTAAACTCTTGAATTAGTCTAATGTTTCCATTTTGACCTAATTGTGGTGATGAAATTTAAACTCTGACATACAACAAATTATGTCATATGTTCCACTAGCATGAAAGTAGATGTTCCTTGCATTCTTTCCAAAATCCTGAGTGGAATCTTAATGAAAAAAAGATTATTCTATGAAGTTAGTCAAATACAATCAATCTAAATGTTTCTTTTTGGAGATAACAAATTTTAAAGGAGAATAACAGCATGCTTATATGTTGTGAATAGAGAAGAACATAGTTTTTAAAAGACAAAGTTCCTTTTCATATCAAATAAGCAAAAAGGTAGAAAATGTTATGAGTCTTACAGGGAACAATGTTGAATTTTATTTTATTTTTTATGTTTATTTTTTGTGAATATATTGTACAGAGGGGTTACAAATACATGGGCAAGACAATGAGTACATTTCTTATCAAGCATTGCAGCCTCCTCCTTTGTTTAACCTTCACATCCCTTCACAGCCTCCCTCCGACTCCACACCCAATCTTCACCACGCCCCCTCCCGCACCAAAATTGTAAAGTTCGTTTTCGACATGACAACTTGTACTACTCATTGTTGCAATGGGTCCATCTGTATCCTTAAACGACTTTTTTTTTCCCATCTCCTCCACAAATTATACCGACATCAAATATAGTGAAAGCAGGGGTTCTACTGTGGAGGAGGGACATACAAAGCAACAAAGAAATAATCTTATAAATGCTTTAGAAACAAATTCATGAAAGAAAAAAACATTTAAATACATATCTAAGCGTTCATTTTCCTAACATCACATTATCTGACCTTTTCTGCTTGACTCATACATATACTAGATGTTGCAAATAAGGGAAACCATGGACCTATGTTTATTTGGTATTTTCTTATTTCACTTAAAATAATTTTTCCAAGCCTTTCCATTTCCTAACAAATGGGGAAATGTCATTCATTCTGATGGAGGCACAGAATTCCATTGTGTACATATACCATATTTTCCTGATCCATTCCTACACTGAGGGGCATCTGGGTTGGTACCAGATCTTAGCTATGGTAAATAATGCTGCAATAAACATAGTTGTGCTGGTAGCTTTAATGTGGTCTTGTTTGTAAACATTTGGGTAAATGCCCCAAAGTGGGATTGCTGGTTCATAGGGGAGCTGTATGTGGAGTCTTATGAGGAACCTCCACACTGCTTTCCAAAGTGGCTGAAGAAGTTTACACTACCACCAAAAAAGAAGTAAGGTTCCCTTCTGTCCACATCCTCTCCAGGATCTGTTGTTGTTAGAATTCTTGATTTTTGCCATTCTAACGGGGGTGAAGTGGTATCTGAATGTTCTTTTGATTTGCATTTCTTTTATAGCTAGGGAGGTTGAGCATTTCTTCATGTGTCTATTGGCCATCCTTCTTTCTTCTTCAGAGAAGTTTCTCTTCAAGTCTTTAGCCCACTTATTTTGGGCAGTTGTTTTTTGAGGATTTGTTGTTGGGGGATTCAACTTTTTGATTTCCAAGTATATTTTAGATATGAGACCCTTGTCCGTTGTATCGCTAGTGCAGATATTCTCCCTATCCATGGGCTTTCTATTGATCTTGCTAGCTATGTCATTTGCCATGCAGAAGCTCTGCAACTTCATGCAATCCCACTTGTCCAACCATTCTGTGATTTGTTGTGTTTCTGTGTCTATATTAAGAAAATTTCAGCCTGAGCCAAGGAGACCTAGGGTTTCTCCTATTCCATCCTGTAATGTTTTGAGAATGTCTGCTTTGACTCCGAGGTCTTTGATCCATTTGGAGTTGATTCTGGTGCAGGGTGATATATAAAGAACTAGCTTTAGTTTTCTACAAGTAATTAACCAATTTTGCCAGGACCATTTACTGAAGAGGCTGTCTTTCTTCCATTCTATTGTTTTAGCTCCCTTATCGAAGATTACATGGCTATAGGTCTGTAGGTTCATTTCTGGGTTTTCAATATTATTCCATTGGTCCTGAGGTCTGTTCTTATGCCAGTACAAAGCTGTTTTATTACTATGGCTTTATAGTACAGTTTGAAAATTGGTATTGATATTCCGCCAGGAGTGTTCTTTCCGTTGAGGAGCATTTTTGCTATTCGGGGTCTTTTATTGTTCCATATGAATTTTTTGATTGCTTCTTCTATTTCCTTGAAGAATGAGGTTGGGATTTTGATAGGTATCACATTGCATTTGTAGATAGCCTTGGGAAGTATTGCCATTTTTACGATGTTAATCTTTGCAATCCAGGAACTTGGGAGTTTTTGCATTTTTCTAAGTTCTGTTCTTATTTCCTTTTTCAAGGTTTTAAAGTTTTCATCAAAGAGGTCCTTCACTTCTTTGGTGAGGTTAATTCCGAGGTATTTTATTTTTTGTGGGGCTATTACAAATGAAGTTGCTTTCCTAATTTCAGCCCCACTTTTCTCATTGTTGGAATACAGAAAAGCCATTGATTTTGGTGGGTTAATTTTATACCCTGCTACTTTGCCAAAGTTTTGAATCAGCTTGAGTAATTTGGGAGTGGAGTCTATGGGATTCTTTAAGTACAAGTTCATGTCATCTGCAAAGTGGGAGTTTTATTTCTTCTTTCCCTAATTGTATCCCTTTTATGTCTGGATCTTGTCTTATTGCTGTAGCTGGGCATTCTAATACTAGATTGAAGAGAAGTGGAGAGAGTGGACATCCTTGTCTTGTTCCTGAGTTAAGATGAAACGGCTTTAGTTTTTCACCATTAAGTATAATGCTGGCTGTAGGTTTGTCATATACAGTCTTTATTTTATTGAGGAATATTCCATGGATTCCTAATTTTTCCAAAACCTTCATCAAAAAGGGGTGTTGGATCTTGTCGAATGCTTTTTCTGCATCTATTAAGATAACCATGTGGTCCTTATCCTTGCTCCTGTTGTTGTGATGAATAATATTAATTGATTTGCGTATGTTGAACCAGCTTTGCATCCCTGAAATGTATCCTGTTTGATTGGGTGCATGATTTTTCGCTGAATTTTTGAAGTCGATTGGCCAAAATTTTGTTAGGATATTTTGCATCAATGCTAATCAAAGAAATGGGTCCATAGTTCTCTTTCTTTGATGAGTCCCTGCCTGGTTTTGGGATGAGGGTTATGATGGCTTCATAGAATGTGTTCGGTAGTGAACTTTGTCTTTCAAATTCATTGAAGAGTTGGAGGAGTATTGGTTTGAGTTCAGCTTTGAAGGCCTTGTAGAATTCCGCTGTAAAACCATCTGGTTCTGGACTTTTCTTAGCTGGGATGTCTCTTGTTGCTGTTTCTATTTCAATGCTTGGTATGGGCCTGTTAAGCTGGTTTAACTCATCTTGGTTTAGTTTTGGCATGTCAATATTTGCTAGGAAAAGGTCCATTTCTGTCAAGTTCTCAAACTTATTAGCATAAAGTTTTGAGAAGTATTCCCTTATAATGTTCTGAATCTTGGTTGTTTCCGTGGTGATGTTTCCATTCTCCTTTTTTATTTTATTTATTTGGGTGTGTTCTCTTCTTTTTCTAATAAGATTTGCTAAGGGTCTGTCAATTTTGTTAATTTTTTCGAGGAACCAAATCTTTGTTTTGTTGATGCTTTCTATAGTTTTTTTGGATTCTAATTCATTTAATTCTGATTTAATTTTAATTATTTCTTTCCATCTACTGGATTGGGGTTTATCTTGCTGCTCTTTTTCAAGGAGGTTTAGATGTATCATTAAATTGTTGGTTTCAGATCTCTCCAATTTGTTGATGTAGGAGCTCAGAGCTATAAATTTGCCTCTGAGTACTTCCTTTCCTGTGTCCCAGAGGAGCTGGAAATTTGTGTAATCATTTTTGTTGAATAGCATGATCATTTGAATTTCCTTTCTAATCTCTTCCATTCAGCAGTCTGTTGTTCAACCTCCATGTACTACTGGATTTTCTTTGGTGGCTTTTGGTGTTGAGTTCTAATTTTATTCCCTTCTGGTCAGAGAGAATGCAAGGTATAACTTCAATGTTTCTGATTTTGAACAAGTTTCCTTTGTGGCCTAAAATGTGGTCTATTTTAGAAAATGTTCCATGTGCTGCTGAGAAAAACGTGTATTCTGAGGCTGCTGGGTGAAATATTCAGTAGATTTCTGTTAAATCTAGTTGATCTATGCTGCTGTTTAAATCTGCGAATTCTTTGTTGAGTTTTTGCCGAGTTGATCTATCTAGTGGGGAGAGTGGTGTGTTAAAATCCCCAACAATTAATGTCTTTGGATCTATGTGGGATTTGAGGGAAAATAGTGTTTCTTGGATAAATGTGAGTGGTCCATTGTTTGACGAATAGATATTTAGAATTGTAATATCCTCCTGAAGAATAGATCCCTTAATTAGTATGTATCGACCTTCTTTATCTCTTCTCACGAATTTGAATTTGAAGTCTATTTTATCTGACATTAGGCTTGCAACTCCCGCCTGTTTA
Source organism: Dipodomys merriami (assembly GCF_024711535.1). NCBI lineage: Eukaryota > Metazoa > Chordata > Mammalia > Rodentia > Heteromyidae > Dipodomys > Dipodomys merriami. Next base: position 467,241 of record NW_027206038.1, read on the forward strand.
TGGGGGCCTTTTGCTTGGTTGATTTTGTTCTAGCCTTTGACATTGAAAGTGTGTTTGTTTTTATGGGCAAGGTGTGACTCCTGAAGGCAGCAGATAGAAGGATCTTGTTTTTTAATCCAACTATGTCGCTTAATTGGAGAGTTAAGTCCGTTAATGTTAAGGGATAGGACTGAGAGTATTTGGGAGTTCCTGCCATGCTATCCACCTTCTTGGGTGCTGCGAAAACTGGATTATTCCTATGGTCCTTGGATTCTCAGTTTGGGTGCAGTTTCTTGGCCTTTATTGTGGTGTTGTTGGTTTTCTATGTGTAGGACATCTTTAAGAATCTTTTGTAGGGCTGGTTTGGTGGCGATGTATTATTTCAATTTTTCTTTGCTATGGAAGGTTTTTATTTGGCCTTCAGTTATGAAGGAGAATTTAGCTGGTTGCAGTATTCTTGGTTGATAGTTGTTTGTTTTTAGGGCATGGCATACATCATTCCAGGCTCTTCTTGTTTTGATTGTCTCTGCTGAGAAATCTGAGGTGATTCTAATTGGTTTCCCTAGGAGTAGCTGTTTGAAATCAAGATCATACAATTTTCTTATTGGCACTAAAGTAAATTTATGTGTTAGCTGACACTCTTTTGGATTATCGATGCTAATTATTCTTATGAGAGCATTTAAGAGAATTACATACAATGTAAAGATAGAGCACACTGAAAAATAAGAATAAAGTTTACCATGGCCAGAACACCAGAGAATATGTAAGGAATGAAGAAAGGAAATATTTCAGTAAGAAAATGGCAGAGAGATATTTCCAGAAAGAAGAAGAAAACCATGGAAGTGAGAGACGATTCTTAAACACAGACTTTGATGATCTTTGATTCCCATGTGGAGCAGCATTTTCCACGTTGCTTCTTTTAATATTTTTTTGTTTTGAAAATACTATATAGAGGGGTTACAATTGCATAGGCAAGATAGTGAGTACATTTCTTATCAAGTATTGTAGACTCCTCCTTTGTTTCCCCTTCCCATCCCTTCCCAGCCTCCCCCACACACCCAATCCTCCCCACCCCCACCAAAGTTGAAAAGTTGGATTTTGACATGACAACTTGTACTTCTCATTGTTGCAACGGGTCCACCTGATCCTTATTTAAACGACTTGTTTTTCCCCTTCCCCTCCACAAATTATACTGACATCAAATACAGTGAAAGCAGGGGTTATACTGTTGGTGAGGGACATACAAAGTAACAAAGAAGTAATCTTACAAATGCGTTAGAAACAAATGTATGAAAGAAAAAAACATTTAAATGCATATCTTAGGGTTCATTTTCCTAACATCACCTTATCTGACGTTTTCTGCTTGACTCATACATATACTAAATATTGCAAATGAGGGAAACCATGGGACCTATGTTTATTTGGGCTTGGCTTACTTCACTTACTATAATTTTTCCAAGCCTTTCCATTTCCTAACAAATGGGGCAATGTCATTCTTTCTGATGGAGGCATAGAATTACATTGTGTATATATACCACATTTTATTAGGTTGATTTCTTTGTCCCAGATAGCTCTTTGCTGCCCCCTTCTTATTTTACTTGCTAGAAGTTCTGCAAATTAGAATTAATTGTCAATTAGGGTGAATTTCAATTATGTAAACCTTTCAGCTCAAGCTTATCGCCATGCTAGGGGTCTGGCTTTTGTACTCTAAACATCCAGCATGTGTAACTCTATTGATTCATCTGAGTCATCCAGATTCATTTTAATGATTCCTTTCTATTTTCTTCTTGTTTTTTCCATCTTGAATTAGCAATAGGTTCCTCTGTAGAATACATATCAATGGAGGATTCTAAATTATTTTGTTATTATTAAGGTATTGTACAGAGGGGTTACCATTGCATCAGCCAGATAATGAGTACATTCCCTGTTTTGAACACTGTCACCCCTTTACTTCATCAATGGATTTTTACTGGCATGAAGCAACCTTTAAGGCCATTTCCAGTGAAATCTTGAAATAGTATAATTCTTCAGGCCTAGGAGTTATGGATTATCTGAGTGTCCTTGAGCCTACACTTTTCCAAAATTAACTCATTGTTGTCTACTTTCTAAGAACTAGATTCTAATTGTTATATGCTGTGATTTAAGTCACGAATCACTGGATGGTAGGCACCTTTCTATGTACCAAGAAATGAACTAGCTTAGCAAGATTGCAATATAATTGTTTTTTGAAGCCTAAGTATTTGATGCTATACCTTAAGTTTCTAGCTATTAATGGTATTTAGTCTTGTTTATACTTGAATATTTATGTACAAGAAGTTTAGTACATGCTATATCCTACATTATTTCTGAAATGAATCAGTGGATGTATAAATAAATAAATGCCCTAAAATCTAGCCCTTTTGTCTAAAGTATTATGGTTGATCTCATATCTACTTTTAAAAGACAAAAGTTGTATACAGTTGTAATCTTTATCTAATATTTAAAGGTCCTTTGCCTAAACTGAAATTCATGTAACAGGCGCCACAAATTTCTTGGCCTGCTTAGCTTTAAATCATTCCTACTTCTACCTATGTCCTTTCTGGACCTTTTGTTATGTTTATGTTACTGCTTAGCCCATGTTATGTTTGTCTCTGCATCCTAGTAAATCCTAGGAATTGCCTACATTCTTGTAATAGTAATGTCTTCTGTCTCTATCTCTGCCCCTACTGTCTTTCTGTCAGTCTGTTTTTGTCTCTCCTCTCCTCTTCTGTCCTCTCCCTTCCCCTCCCCTGCGTCCTCTTCTCTCTCTCCTACCTGCCTGCCTGACTGCCTGTCTGTCTCTCTGTCTGTCTCTGTCTCTGTCTCCCTCTGACCTTTGCTCTGCATGTGTGTGTATATATTCTACTAGGAAGAACTTCAAATAATACAAATAATGTCATTCCCCTCCTAATCTTTGACTGATATTGAACATACAACCTGCCTTAAGGCTGAATATATTATAAAGGCAATGAAACACTTGTAGAAACAACTAATTACATGATTTTTCACAAGCAAATATCAAAGATTAGAAATGTGGAACATCGAATAAATAACTCAAGATATACTTTGATATAAAATATATAATTTCGGGCTGGGAAGGTGGCTCAGTGGTAGAGTGCTTGCCTTGCATGCATGAGGCCCCGGGTTCGATTCCTCAGCACCACATAAGCAAAAAAAGAAAAAAGCCGGAAGTGGCGCTGTGGCTCAAGTGGTAGAGCGCTAGCCTTGAGCTGAAGAGCTGAGGGAAAGCACCCAGGCCCAGAGTTCAGGCCCCACGACCGGACCCAAAAAAAAAATATATATATATATAATTTCACCTGGAAAAGCAGACAAAATTAGAGTGGTTGCCTAGCATCTGTAAAATTTTAAATTTCATCCCAACAAATATATAAATGTATAGGTGCCAGTCCTGGAAACTGAGCTCAGGATCTGGGTATTGTCCCTGTGCTTTTCTCTTTCAAGGGTAGCCATAGCTCTACTTTTTTCTTTTTGTGTACTGGTGGCTCACTCTTGTAATTCTAGCTACTCAAGAGGCTGAGATATGAGAATGGCAGTTAGATAAGAGCCCAGGTAAGAAAGTCCTTGAGATTATTATTCCCAATTAACCACTAGAAAACCAGAAGTTGCTTTGTGGTTCAAAATAGTAGAGTATTAACATTTAGTAAGAAATCTCAGAGACAAAGCCTGGGCCCTAAGTTCAAGCCCCATGATTAACCAAAACAAAAATAAAAACAATGGGCTGGGAAGGTGGCTCAGTGGTAGAGTGCTTGCCTTGCATGCCTGAGGCCCTGGGTTCGATTCCTCAGCACCACATAAGCAAAAAGAAAAAAGCCGGAAGTGGCGCTATGGCTCAAGTGGTAGAGCGCTAGCTTTGAGCTGAAGAGCTGAGGGACAGCGTCCAGGCCCAGAGTTCAGGCCCCATGACCGGACCCCCCCAAAAAAAATAAAAAAATAAAAAAAAATAAAAACAAAAACAAAAAGAGCCTCATGGCCTTTCCTGCCTGGCCAACCTTTAAAAACCGTTCCTCAACTCTCATCCTCCTGAGTGACTAGGGCTATAAATGGGAGTTGCAGACATCTGGCTCAAATATTTATTTTTTTGGAGACCAGAGGCATAGTTCAGGAGGAAAAGAACAGGTTGACAACAGGAGGCTCAGAATTCAAATTCCAGTATGATTCAAAAATATTGTAGTAGTATGTAGAAAGAAATACCTATCAAAATCTTAATCTAATTCTAACACTATCACAAATACTGTCTTTGTTACTGTCTAGTGTGTGTACTTTCCATAGTATAATTGCTTTATAATAAACATAATTCATATTAGGGTTAATGTCTTAATAAGAAGACTGGTAAGTAGTGAGGTACTGATGACTCACTTCCATAATTTTTGTATCTCAGGAGGCTGAGTTCCAAGGATCATGGTTCAAAGCCACCCAGGAAGGAAATCTATAGGACATATCTCCAATCCACCACTCAAAATCAGAAGTGGAGCTGTGACTTTAGTGGCACCAACCATGAATAGCAAAATATGAAGGACAGAGGTTAGACCCTGATTTCAAGCTTCAATACCAGCAAACACATGCACAAAAAAAATGTGGCTGGTAGGTAAGTAATTTTAGTCAGAGCATCATATGCATACTCTACCAATTATTTCTGTATTTTATGTATTATTGACTTAAATGAATTCAAGTTAAAAATTATTTTAAAATATATTCTTCTTTGCAACATGACATCTATTACTTGACAGCTTAAATCGACAAAATGTAAATTAGTAAACAGAACATAAGTGGGCCCTTTTAATGCTAGCAATGTCCACCTGGCATTTTACTTGTAACCACAGGAGACTTAGGAAAACATGGGTAATGTTTTAAGTCCATATTCACAGATGTGACAGCTTGACATTCACTTTTCTGAAAATGGCATGTAAAGAAAATGCCAGATATACTTCAAGAGAATTTTTCACCTCGGGTACTGAGAATAATCTGGTCAAAATGATAGAAATTGACATCTCAAATCAATCAAATATGATACCATTGGTCTTACACTAAATTAACTAATAAGAGTGAAAAAATTGCTGGATGTTATATACAAAAGAGATTTTGAGCTTATTTAGCTCTAAGGAAATACACAATTAGCTGAAACAAAATGGGTCAAATCAGAGTACACATCATAAATTTATTGTCTAGTAAGAAATAAATTTTAGCATCATTCCATATGCTAATTACCCACTAGTATTTCTTCATGCATATGTAACAGCTTATATGTTTCATCTAGGACATGATTGATTCATGACTTATTTAAAACAAGAGGTTTTTCATATAGCTCTAATAGTCTTGTCCAGAAATCTCCTTACTAATCATCCTAGGCTTTATAGTATTTTCTGGTTGGTCAACTGCATTCTAGACTTTCCCTCTTCCCTTTTTGGAGTACTCCATTGTCCGGAGGGTGCATAAACTCTCAAGGATTAATCAGAAAGGAAGGATGGTAGCAATGTGTATAGCAATATGGTAGCAATGTGGAGAATATGGATGTAGGAAAATGTCTTTATTTTCATACATTTCACGTAAATTTGACTCTAGAAGGATAATTTCTAAGTAAGGAATGAAAATTCCATTTTCCTTAATAACTTAATAATCTAGAAAACAGATGCTAAGTTAAATAATACATGAAAACTATGGCTAATTGGGGTTGTTCAACAAGAGTTTCTGCAGCAAAGTGATACAATTAGAGAAAGGAGAATTAAGTGAGGAGTTTCTGGAAAAGAATGTTTGTCCTCTTTCTTCATCTGTTGTTGGAAGCTAGTATTTCTTTTGTCTCTCTGCATGATGAGCTGTGCAGAATGAAAGTCTCTGTCGATTTTCCCTGTAGGGAGTTGATGTCTTTGATACCAGAGTTGATAGATAAGAAAATACTGGTTTGTGAATGAGAAATTGAATAAGCGCAGCCCTCAAAGCTGTCAACTGAATCATGAGAAAACAAATACTATTTACATAAAACCCAATATGAACTTGTTGCCTGTAATTTATCCAGAAAGAATTCTAAGAATGAAATACATTTTATAGGACATACATATTAATCACTATGTGTTTTGTTTTGTTTTTTTTTTTTATCATTCTAAGAACTACAACCTTAGCAATCCAAATGATCAAAGGGCAAGTAATTTTTCTTTTGAGTGACTTACAGACTTCCTTTTATACTTGATGTAAGAGTCTGAGCATCAACAATAGCTTTAGTGATTGCCTTTCAAACTGCTACAGTAGCAATAACAGCAATCAAGAAAATGTACACACAATCCATGTAAAATGAAGACAATAATTAAATATCAAGTTAGTGAGTGTTTGTGTTATTGTGATGAATGTGATATGCATGTAAATTTAGAAGAGATGTACAAAGAATATCCAACTGGTAAGAAAAGTTCAATTTGATGAATTCCAATGGTCATTTTATGTAAAGAAATGTATTCAATACCTTGCTCATTTGATTGTAACCCCTTTGTACATTATTTTCACAATTAAAAACTTATTGTTTTAAAAAAGCAATATAAAAATTATTATACATCAGTGCTTACATTCAGGTTATGTAAGTTTCACTAAAATTTAGGCATCTAATATTATGGCAGAATTAATTCAAACCTATTGAAAATTTCCCAAGTTACACAAATACAAAGCAAAAAAAAATTCTCAGAAATTGATGGCTGGGCCAACTACCATGCTAAATTAATTACACCTAGATACTGCAATGGTAACTTCAAATGTTACCTGTGGAATGAAAGACATCATGAATAATCATAGAATGGGTTACCTTAGCCTAGTACTTAGCCACGATTATTTGATTAAAAAAAAAAAAGAACACATGATGGCACTTGCGCAAATTGTCCGTTATCTGACAAAATGCCCAGTTTCTAATAGCACCTAATATATATGGATGAATAGTATGGAAGGAATTGAAATATGTTTTCATACTCTGAAGACAATGTGATTACAAAAAAAAGAACTGTGGATAACTCAAAGCAAAGTTTCAAAGTTAGATATGCTATTTAAAAGAGAAATTGCAATAACATCTTAGTTTGCATAATAATTTGTAGGTCAGAAATTGTTATCTGTTAAGGTAAGTGCTTATATAGTAAGCTCAAAGCTAGCTGCCTGTGGCTCATTTCTGTACTCCTAACTATTCCCCAGGCTGAGCTCTAAAACCTGAGGTGCAAAACCAGTTCAGGCAGATAAATCCAAGACACTTTTATTTCCAACTAAATAGCAGAACCCCAGAAGAAGAGGTGATTCAAGGGATACATTGCCAGACTGAGCAAAGAAAGGCAAACAAGAACACAAGGCTCTGAGTTTAAGTCACTGTACACACACACAAACACACACACACACACACACACACACACACACACACATACACACACATGAACCCACACCTACAAACAAAAGAAAAGTAAACAAAAAATATAAACTTAAAATTCTGGTGGCTCTACAAAATATTGTATTAATTAGAATACTGCATTATGCCTTATGTTCTATATCCATTCCTTTTTGTTGTATGGGTTGATTGCATATGTTACCTACTGTAAAAGAACAAGAATGTGCACCTGGTTAAAAAATGGTGTGTTGGGTTTATTGCTGCATATTTTAGAGACATGCCTACACATGTCCGTAAAATCTCAATATTTTTGAAAATTTTGTAATTCTATGCCTCCATCAGAAAGAATGACATTGCCCATTTTTTAGGAAATGGAAAGACTTGGAAAAAATTATATTAAGTGAAGTAAGCTAAGCCCAAAATAACATAGGTCCCATGGTTTCCCTTATTTGCAACATCTAGTATATGTATGAGTCAAGCAGAAAAGGTCAGATAAGGTGATGTTAGGAAAATGTTTTTTTTTCTTTCACGCATTTGTTTCTAACGCATTTATAAGATTATTTCTTTGTTGCTTTGTATGTCCCTCACCCACAGTATATCCCCTGCTTTCACTGTATTTGATGTCGGTATAATTTGTGGAGGGGAAGGGGAAAAACAAGTCGTTTAAATAAGGATACAGGTGGACCCTTTGCAACAATGAGAAGTCCAAGTTGTCACCTTGAAAATGAACTTTACAACTTTGGTGGGGGGAGGGTTGGGCGGGGGGGGTGGGGCGGCTGGGAAGGGATGGGAAGGGGAAACAAAGGGGGAGGCTACAATGCTTGATAAGAAATGTACTCATTATCTTGCCCATGTTATTGTAACCCCTCTGTAGAATATTTTCACAATAAAAAATAAAAATTAAAAAAGAAAAAGGTTTCAAATATCAATTCTCAGTAAGAATGGTAAGAACACATAAACATAAAGATAAAAGGTTAAAGAACAATCTTTATTGAACTGAGAAGATTTATTCTTACTGTTAAAAAATAACATTTGGAAATAGTATATCTGAGAATATTCCTAGATAGATAGATAGATAGATAGATTGATAGATTGATAGATAGATAGATAGATAGATAGATAGATAGATAGATAGATAGATAGATAGATAGATAGATAGATAGATAGATAGATAGATAGATAGATAGATAGATAGATAGATTGATTGATTGATAGATAGATAGATAGATTATGTATGTTTTAAAATATATAGGCTATAGAATGTTTGGGTGTAAATATGTTATAGAATGTGTATCCTATAGAATGAACACACACACACACACACACACACACACACACACACACACACACATCTACAGGACAAATGTCTGCAGGAAAATCTCCTTCATATTACCATAAGATTACCATTGCCCTTACTATGCACTTCATTTCTTATTGTGTTGATTTCACATAATTTAAAATCAAATAGGGTCCATATATTCAAAACTTTTTATTAAAATATGAACTTTTAAACTGATGAATACCAATGTCATTGCTATTCTTACTATTGCTAATGAAAGTAATATTGATAAAGATGACTATAGCAATAATATTATCTTGTTATAGTGTTAATGTGTAATAAGCATTCTGCTAAGATATTCATGCACTTAATCACTTAATTGTGAAATTGTAATACATGATGCTATTTAAAATTGAACAGGTATTTTCTTGGCTTTTTTAAAAGCTCAGAATCCAATTGGATAGATTAAGATGTATAGATTTTCATCATTATTATAAATAGTCCCTTTCATTTAGGTCATCAAGTGACAGATTTTCAAACTGTACTTTAATGAGTCTTTTCTCTCCAATATCTCTTAATCTGAGTAATAAAATAAGTACTTATAATAAATAAAGAATCAAGTATATAAGTTATGCTTTTCCAAAAACTTCAAAGGATTCTAGAAGCTATTTGAGATACCTCACAGTTGAAATAAATAGAATATTCTTTTTCCTAAAAAGTATACATATGTTTTTGATACCAGATTATTTATGCTCTTTTTATCTTCTTTTTAAACTTAATAGTGTAATAGACAGGTGCTTATGTTTTAATAAAAATAATGTTATATGTTAATAATATTAAACCTTGGTTTTTCCAATAATGTTTCACCATTTTGTGCAAACTATTTAATTTTTCATAAGACCTCTGAGAAATGGATGCAATCACTCCTCAACTCTACCGAAAATGCTCAAGAAGCATGTTAAGAAAAACACCTGTGTCGGTACGCACTGCAGACTAGCCTGGTGGACCATGTGGACAGCTGGAGGCCAGGTGGATAGCTGTAGGCCAGGACACGTTCTGAAAGCATAGTATGGTAAAGATGGTGGAATGCATCTGAGCCCAACATATGAAAATACCTTGTGATAGTCACAGTCAGTTACACCTCACTACCCAAGTAACCGAGCAGAATACTGGTATGCTTTCCAAAAACTTGATATCTGTATGAGGTCATACAAGCAGTCAATGAATGAGATGTTCAACAATGATTAATTACAAATTTAACATCAATAACGTAATAAAGTTAGTGCTTAGTTCCTTCACAGAATTTTTTTTAAATGCCTACTGTTTTGTGTCTAATATAATATACAGAATGAGAAAAATAATGCAGGTATTAAAAGAAATAGGTTTCACCTTTCAATTTACAAAGAATTAATTTCAGGAAAGTAAGTCAGGTAGCTTCTAGAAGGTATATAATCACATTGTCTCTATCTAAAGGTGAGTTACATGTTATGGAAACAGATATGAATTAAGAGTGTCTGAGCAGAGTGAAAAAATGGAGGTGATCTGTGATCATTGAATGAACATATCACTACAAATCTTAAACTAGAAATACTAGTGCATCAGCTGAATTTTACTTTAAATGAAAATGTTGCTAGGCACTGGTGGCTCACTACTCAGGAGGCTGACATCTGGGGATGGAGGTTTGAAACCAGTCAGTAAGACAAAACCAAGGGATGTTTATTCAACTAATCAGCATAAAACCATAAGTGAAGGTAAGGTTCAAGTGGTAGGGTGTTAGCCGTTACAAAAAATACAGCCCTGAGTTCAAACCCTAGTACTAGGACAAAAATAATAACTAAAACATAAATATTATAGCAACAGCTAAAATATTTTGACACATTTTCTTTCTGTAAATTAATCTGAGGAACTGGGTACTGTCCCTTTGCTCAAGGCTGGCACTCAACCACTTAAACTACAGTGCCACTTCTGCATTTTGGAGCTGTCACTCTGATTTGTCTGCTCAGGCTGGATTTGACCATGATCCTCAGCTCTCATCCTGCTGAATAGGTTGGATTACAGGTAAAAGGCACTGGCATCTAGCACACATTTTTTATTTTGACAGATGTTCAATTAAGAAATTCTTATTTCAGTTCTCTTGACATTGTTGGGGTTGTCTTTACTTTTTTGTATTTTTAGTTAACATTAATATTCTTTACTGGGAGAAAATATCTTCATTAGTTTCAGTGAACTATAGGCATCAGTCCATTTTTTTTAAAGTCTCCAGACTATATGCTTTATTTCAACCTCTATGACTCTCCCCAAAAGTTTTTAGCCTTCTTTGAAGTTAGAAGAACTAGCAGAACAGATTTGTAAATCATTTCTTCCTTGTTTGGGCCCCTCGATGATTTCTCTACGTGAAATTGTCTTTCATCTTTTTTTTTCAGGTGAAAATTTTACATGGAGGTTTTCTACAAATGAATCCAGCTAAAATCTAAGCTCAGAAAGAAAGCCTGGCATCTTTTTGAAGGAGGCTGGTGGGCCATAGCTACTCAGCTGCAAAACCCACCACTTGAACAAGGGGCAGATGCCAATTAAAAAGAAGCCATGCAGGTAAGTAAGCAGTTAAGCAAGAAGGCACCTGTTCTTCTGTTCTGCGCCAAAGAGTATAGCCTGTCAACGAGGCATGTGAGATACAACTCTGGTCTCTCTTTTCATGGGTTACTAAGGGGATCTGGGGCAAGAACTAAACACATGTGGTCAAATTTGCTGGGTGCCCTGGATTTTTATTTCATGAACAAAACCAAACTGAACTGGTCTGAATCCACTCCCTTAGGACTGTTGGCAGCTTATCTAGCTAGTCATTATTTTCCATTCCTTTTTCATTAGAGTACCACTTCAGTGGGAAAAATGATAGATTACGTCTTTCGGTTTAGAATATAATGGATAAAAATGGCTTCGACTTTTTCATAGTGATTTGACATTTTCTAAAGCCCTAAAAAATGCATAGGCAGTGTTGGAGTCTTGCAATAAGGCAACGAAGATGAGAATATCTTGAAGTAGTATAAATGTGTGAATTATTTCCTTATCTAAGCATTATTTGTTTTTTCCTTACATAAATAATATGCATGATTCTAAGTATGCATAACTGTTATTGTCAGCCATGTTGGAATGTAGGATATTTGACATTTCCTTTCAGTAAAATCAATTCTTAATACACTAATGAGATGATAAAGAATTTTGTATGCAGAAATTACCATTCTTCCTGCTTTTCAGTGTTAACTTTCCCTGGATTTTGACCCTCAAGCAGTAGGATTTATTAAATGTTTTCAGTGACTTTTCTATTGACAACACCAAAATTACTAAATTAAATATTTGTAAACAGAGGACTGATCTAGAAAGGAAAGGAAAAAGCCAACAAGTTTAAACACGGGTGGGTAAGAAACAAGTGGGTTTTAAAGGTATATTAATTATATACGGTCAGGTAGTCCATAGGCCTCATAGTATTCCATAAGGTGCACTCATAGCAGGATTTAATAAAATTAAGGTATGTTAAAGGAAGAAGAAGTTGAGGCAAACATTAGAAATGCTCAGCACTCACAAACACAGCTACTACAGAGGTTGCAAAGCTTATAAATTAACTTTAGATTATTAAGCACTACACAGAATATCCATATCTCAGGAAGCTCTTTGCCTTCTCAGAAGAATCTTTTACACTTGTCTCTTAATGTAGCCAAAGTGACTCTGCATTATTCTACTCAATATAAATATCCAAAGAGCTAAAGAGCAATCAAACGGAAACTAAACCTATCAGTTTTCTATATGTTGTGCTTATTAACTAATGTAAAATTGCCTTCTGGTTTGTCTCAAATCCTAGTCCATGAAATGAGTCACTAGTTAGTACAATATATAAAGTTACGTTCAAAAGTCCCTCCAGTTCTCAGACAACTATGGAAATATGCACAGGGTCGAAACAGAAAAGTTGACATTTTAATTTAATACACACAGAAAATATACATTTTTTGAGGGCATACTGGAATTGAATCTTTAAGGAGAAAATGAATATTGTAGACCTGAGGGGAAACCATCTACATGGCTATGCTAATACATTCCAAATAGAATAAATGAATACAAAACTTCCCTTATGAAATTGTAGGCAGATTATGACAAAGGTTTTGTAACATATTAGGGAGAAAATATTGACTGTGAGGGTTAGGAAAGACAGCGGATTGGGTAGTTTGCCTTTGCTGTAACCAAAACACCTGACAAGATCTGCTAAAAATAGAAAAAATTACACTTCAAAGGTATGTCTGTCAGTTATGGATTTCCTCTGGCTAGGTCTCTCTTGAAAACTTCACCACTTAGAAAAGTCTCCACCACTTCTGAAATTCTCCATCACCTCCAAAATTCTCTAATACAGCTCTACGATCCCCAACTGTAATATCCCATTAACTTATGAAACTATCAATGAAAAAATATCCAGAGATGGAGTCAGAGTCATCACAATCATTCCGCCACCTAACGTTTTCATCTTCAAACACTACTTCATTGAAAGAAATACCTGCTGCATCTGAGAGTTGGGGAGATATTTCAGATCCCAGCCTTAATATTCAATGCATCATAACCATAGTGGAAGCCAAAATAACCCTAGAAAAAAATTAATAGACCATCAGATAATGTGATGTTAAGAAAATGAACACTTAGATGTGTATTTTAATGTTTTTGTTTCTTTAATGCATGTGTTTCTAACGCATTTATAAGATTATCTCTTTGTTGCTTTGTATGTCCCTCCCCCACAGTGTAACCCCCGCTTTCACTGTATTTGATATCAGTATAACATGTGGAGGAGATGGGGACAAACAAGTCGTTTAAGGATTCAGGTGGACCTGTTGCAACAATGAGAAGTACAAAATGTCATGTCAAAACCAGCTTTACAATGTCGGGGTGGGGGGGGAGGGGGGTATGATTGGGTGGGGGGAGGGGGGAGGCTGGGAAGGGAGGTGAAGGGTAAACAAAGGAGGAGGCTGCAATGCTTGTTAAGAAATGTATGCATTATCCTGCCCATGTAATTGTAACCCCTCTGTACAGTATGTTCTCAAATAAAATAAAATAAAATACTAAAAAAAAAATAGACCAAGAAAAAAAAACACCTAATTAGGGTGTCTAACAACAAATCTATCTTTGAAGAAAGATGTCAAATGTTGAGATTTAGATGGAAGCTCTGCATAAGACAAAGGACAAGGAAGGAAATAATACAACGGCAATACTCCAAGAAAATATGTTGGAAATGATTAGTACAAGGCCGGGGGAGTGAGTAGAGGGGCAGAAAAGTGGGAGAAAAATGAGGGAGGGGGTTAAAAGTTCAATAATAAATGTACTCACTATCTTACTTATGTAACTGTAACCCCTTTATACATCACCCTGACAATACGTTTTTTAAATAGAAATACTAAAGAAGACAGAGAAAAGTGAGTCTTAGAAAGGTTGAAATATAAGAATGATTATTGAAGATAACAATGTATATGACTTCATTTTAATATATTTTTTATATTTAGTATTAAATAACTGATTGAGATAAAATACGGAGTAATAATGTATTTTTAAGTGGAGGAAACTTGAAATTAGTTTCAGGGATTTCACAGAGTCCTTTGTCTTGTTAATGAGCTCTGGATGGAGGATATACAAATGTTTGCTTTTGATCAAAAGATTTCACAATAAACTTATAGCATAAATATATAATCCTAGCTACTCTGGAGATTGAGATCTGGAGATCACAGTTTGAAGACAGAATGGGCACAATTAACTCACAAATGTCAGAAGTGGAGGTGAAGTTCAAATGTTAGTGAGCCAGCCATGTGCATAAATGTCAAGTGAGAGTTTGAGGCCTTGAGTTCAAGCCCCAGGATTGGTGCGGTGGGTGTGTGTGTGCATGCACACACACACACACACACACACACACACACACACACACACACACACACACACACACACACACACACACACACATAAAAACTCCAAAACAAAACACACAAAAAACATGTAGAAACATAGAGAGAATATATATTGTGATGTGGCAGTCAATCAGAAATATAATAGCGTTCTTGGGTTTTTGCTGAACATTATTTCTTTTCTCTATTACAATGTAAAAATGTTGCTTATTGCCGGCGTTGGTGGCTCATGCCTGCATCCTAGCTACTCAGGAGGCTGAACTCTGAGGATTGCAGTTCAAAACCAGCCTGGGCAGTAAACTCTGTGAGACTCTTATATCCCATAAACCACTCAGAAAACTGGAAGTGGTGCTGTGGCTCAAGTGGTAGAGCACTCACCTTGAGCTGAAAAACTGAGGGATAGCACCCAGGCCCAGAGTTCAAGCCTCTTGACGGACAAAAACAAAAACAAAAATAAACATTGCTTATAATACTTAATCAAATACAACCAAAAGCCTATAGAGTTAATGTTTACAGAAATAAAATGAAAATTGTGTTCCAATAGACATTTCATTCCTCTCTTATATAGGGAAAGAATTTTACACTTACAAGTCTATGAGGAGGCAATATATTTCTTTACATTTCAATTAAGTGGCAATGATTTGCCATTTATGTAATTTTTCAGACTTTGGTATTACTTGGAAAGGAAAAAATAAGCTCCCCTAAATGACTTCAAAGAAGTTAGATACCAAAATGGCATCTAAGGGGGTGTATGGAGGCATGTGTGGACAGGTGGGTGGAGGAGGTGGATGAGATTAGGTAGGAAGGGACAGGAAATAGAAACCATTTTGCCTGAAAGTCAAATTCTTTTCAAATGTTGGCCTGCAGATGACTAGACTTTAAAACTGAACCTCAAAGAAATGTATGCTAGATGTTTATGAAGAAATCTTGTTCTGTTATCCAAGTGGAATCTTTGTATTTGCCCAGAACTACAGGCAGTCTATTAATGCTCTTATGCAAAGTTAAATAATATTTCCCACCTTTTTCTTTTTCTTAGCAGGTAATGTCATATGCCACACGAGTTGCAGGAGCATAGATGATTACTTTTGCATATTGAAAACTGTTAAAAACATCCTTGGTGTGCCATATCTACAATAACTCTGATAGTGCTGCCACCACCTATTATTAATTTACCTTTCAAAAAAGACAAAGACACTACAGATACTAAATACGAAGCTGAAGTGACGGAGTTCTTTTCACAACCTAAATAAATATATCACTGTCATTTAGTAATCCTCTGCGTTCACATGGAATTTTTCCAGCACTGTTAAAGAAGGATGAAAATGGAGAGACAGCTCACTGACTTCCCATGCATATATCCATACCACTTTAATCTTGCACATAAAAGGTCAAGCATAAAATTATTTGCCTGGAGTAGCTGTCCTTGGAGATTTAAATTAACATAGAAGGAGAGTACCACGAGGGGGGAAAGTTAATTTTATCTTAATTGGATTAAGCCAGGTAACATCTACAATGAGGGAATGAGGTTACAGAAGACTATAAACTGCTGGGTTGACAGAAAAGGATTACTTCATGAGCCAGCGTCAGGTTGTTGACTAATAACATATTGATCAGATCTATAAAATATGAAGAATGTCTGTCAGGAGGAGAGAGATTTTTGAATTGAAGATTGCTAGCCTCTGACATGATCAAAGTTAGATTAATATTATTAAGAAGCTTTGAGCGAGCTACATATTACCTTAGCAACCACCGAAATTCTCTGCAAATGGCTTGGATTGACTGTCCTAAGCAACTGCAGTACTTGTTGGTGAGAGGGAAAAGACTGATTAGTGTAGCTGCTGCTCCCTCCCTCCTTCCCCCTTCCTCTTTTCATGTGTTCCAACAGACATATTGAATCAGTACAGTTTAATCCCAGTGGAGCCTGCATGTGGTATTGTCCTTGCATGGAGGAAAGGTTCTATTAAATTGAGTTAATAAAAACATTGGACAAAGGTTTGCAAAGAGCAAGATGTCAAAATGTGGGGAGCTGGAATGTTTCTCATGATCATAGACAAGAAGAATAATTTATATCCATCAAAGTGTAAAGAACATAAAAAATTGTATTCTTCAATAAAATGTGAGCTTTTTCCCCCTAGCTAATACACATGTGTATATACAAACAGTCAGATAGGATATTAATTTCTTTGGATTTTTTCAGTTGAAATGGACTTAGATTGGTTAAAACACAAGGTCCCTGGTAAATACCATTCTGACAATAAAAACATAAAAGCTATGGAATATTAGGCAATTTTTGCATGTGTGAAAGCTGATTCTTTTCCTTTTTACTTTTTTCTGAATTATCTTCAAGTAATTGTACAATGAGGTTTCAGCTCAACAAAAGAAATGTTGGTGCTTGATTTAGAATCACTATGGAATTTTATTTGGAATTCTCTGCTCTCTGAGTAATCCCTCCACTCACACTGGAACTAATTTTACTTTCCTGTCATTCTCTCTCTTTTCTTTCTCTTTATTTCTCTAGTGCATATTAAGTCCACTAAGGGATTTCACTATGGTAATTTAGATGTGCATATATTTTATTTTGCCCAGAAAATCTCTCTCCATTTCATTTTCTTTCCCCACTCTCTCAATCCCCTTTTAATCAACAGGATTCCCTGAGATTCCTTAGACTGCCTTCACACATATACTGACATCTGTTTTTCTAAAGAAATAGTCTATTGAACATTGCTGTATATTTTAAAGAATTTTTGGACACGTAAAAACAGTACTGAATTTGAAACCATTTCTCAGAGATGTACAACATCTATTCAAAATATTTATCTGCTTATAGTAGATATAGTTCTTATATAAAAGTGAGAATAGGAAAATTGAAGTTTGTTTTTTAATAAACAAAAAAGGGAAACTGAAAACAGCAACAAACCTAGAAATGAATCATTAGCAATGTACAGTAATTTATTTTGAGGAGTATAAGAGAGAGATTCACTTACAGTACTCCTTTCATAAAAGAAACCAAGATAAAAGTTTTCCAAGGCCAATTTTCAGATTCCCAAAGGCAGATGAGAAGTCCAGAGGATTGCAGATGCCCAGAAATCACAGGCCCAATGGTAAAGCGAATTTATAGGCAAAAACTAGGGTGCATTTAAGGTTTGAAATTTGAAGTAGGAAGAAGGAAGAAGTAATAATTTAATTATCTGCTATCTCAGCAGAAGGAAAGAGCAAAGATCAGTTGGTAGAGCTCTATTCAGAGTGAAAGCATCAGCTACTTAGAGTCCGAGTCTTGGACTAGAGAGTAGGGTAGAAAGAGGACAGAGAGAGAGAGATGGGGGCAGAGGGGGAGAGGAAAGTGGAAGAGAGTGAGAGAGCAAGAGAAGAGAGAGAAGGAAAGGAAAGAAAGAAGGAAAGAAAAGGAGAGGAAGGAAGAGAAAAGGTGAGGCAGGAAAATAAAAAAAATGAAAGGAAGGAAAAGAAAAAGAAAGGAAAAGGAAAAGAACAGAAAAATAATTAATTAAGTCCCTTCCTTCATTGTTGGACATTGAAGCCACTTTGTGAGGAAATCTGTTTTCATTTATATCAGTGAAGATAATTCCAACCTAAATTTTTAATTAGGAATAAATGCATTGGGAGATGTATATTATATTTCTTCTTCTTCTTCCTATAAACAACTTAATCTTAAACTGTATGAAAAATATACAGGGAGAATGAACCAGAATAAGTTAAACAAACATTCTTTAAATGGAAACAGTGCAGCATCTTACCCTGAATAGATGTAACAAAGTATCTTAGATTAGGGGATTCAGAAACAAAAGAAATGTATCCTCACAGAATTTCCTGCCCGGGCTGGCTTTGAACCACGATCCTCCCTTCTCATCCTCCTGAGTAGCTAGGATTACAGGTGTGAGCCATCAGCGCCCAGCTCATATAATTTCTTGAAACATAACTCATCAGGCTAAAGATGTGAAAAATTAGAATAAATAATATTTTATCATTTTAAGATATTCTCTTTAAAAATTTGTTTTCAAATGATATGTGATGATTATTATAAAAGCTAAATAATTGATTTCTGAGTTACAAAAATGATAAATTATAATCAAGTAATGATCAAGAAATTGAAATAAAAGCTATCATACAACTGGCTTTCTCAAAGGTTACAAAGAATTTAAATTTTCTCAAATCTCTGAGTATTTTCAAAATACCATTGTGAGTTTAAGGTTATTGGATTATTGATTTTTTTGGTAAAACAAAACAGGGAGAAATCAATTTGTGGGTATTTCTTATTTGCAGGGGGAAGATAGCTCATGGGGCTTGAACTAGGAACCTGGTGCTCACTCTGAGCTTTGTTGATTAAGGCTAGTGTTCTAGCACTTTGAGCCCAAATCCATTTCCAGTTATTTATTTCTGATTGTTAATTGGAGATAATAGTCTTATGTACTTAACTTCCCAGACTGGCTATGAACTGCAATCCACAGAGCTTAACATCCTGAGTAGCAAGGATTACAGGAAGGAACCACCAGCACCTGACAGCTGCAGATTTAACATAAAATGAAAACAAAAGAAAATCTAGAAATGGACCAAAAAGAATAAAGCATCATCTTATCAACTGAATGATAACTGTTTCGTTAAACTACTTAAGAATAATAAAACATAATTTAAGATAATACATAAGCAACAAAAAAAATTCAAAAGCACTTTGAAGGCAATCTTGGGGTCACTTAATACATTTGCTTTCCTAATATGTTCACATTAAAGTAAACTTCAATCTGCTATTGGGAAAAATCAATAAATTAATGCAATATTGAACAAGATTATGACTCCTAATTTATTTTTATTGTGTAGTAGTAATCAGTCATGCATTGTGTAACTTTGCTTTAAAAAAACAGATGCATACTTTGGCTACCTGAGCCTTGATTTTTGCCTTTAGGAGGAACAAATTCCCTATGTATGCATGTGGCTGGTCTAGAAGCACCTTATTATAAGAAAGACCACAAAATAATTTACTAAGATCAGCAAGAAAATAAAACATGAACTATCTATGGGCTTCCAGAAGTTTCTAGCCCATAATGACAAAAATAAGAGTGTAGAGTTTTCTTCGGTAATTAGGAATCATCTTCTCCGTCTATTAGAGAGGGAGTATCCAAATAGTAGAAAGATATTTGGACTTCTTAAATGAGCTTTCATGAAGATGAATACTGTATTAGAAGACAGGATTTCTTCTCTTAAGGTTTATTACTGGAAAAGTTCTCATTGTTTAACATTTTCAACAGCAAGTTCTGTTTTATGAATGCTTGGAGGTGTTAGAAGTGCAGACGGTGCTAGCATAAGATAGGATTCCAATTATTTTAAATGTTATCATGCTTTACTGCTCTTTTTAATCTTCACTTCTTTCAGTGTGACAGCAGAGGGCACTTTTACATCCAGAGAATACAGAGTATTATAGGAAACTAAACCTTGAGCAAAGGAAGTCCCCAGATATAAGGATCACTAATACGGAAAATTAAACATGATCCTAGTCTACCAAATGAATCCCTATCCATTTACTGTTATTGTGTATTAGCACCCAGAGACTAGGTAGTGAAAAAGCAAGTTGTTGGGAAAATAGTGTATTCTCTCCATTTCACCGGAATAAAATTTTGAAGGAAAGTGAACAAGATTTCTTTTATTCCTGTCTTTTAGGTGCTGGTATGGAACCTGAATTCAGGGGCTCTGGCTCTTGCTCACTATATTTTTACTCAAGTTTGGCACTCTGCCATTTGTACCACAATTCTGCTTCTGGATTTTTAATAATTAGTTGGGAGACTCTCTGACTCTTCTGCCTGAGCTGGCTTTGAACTAATACCTTTCATACCTCTACTTCCTCGGTATCTAGAATTACAGGCTTGAACCACCAGAAATGTTTCATTATGTTTTCATTTTATGCTTTTAAAATGTTACTAGAACTCTCCTACAATGCAGTTCCTGTGATTTCCTTTTCCCAGGGGTAGTAGCCTGTAATTAGCTAATTGATATCTCTGTTAGCAGTACAGTCTTGAAAAAAATAAAAAAGAAATCCTTTAAGCTGCTGTATCAGTTCATATATTACAAGATATTTTAGAGAGATATTATTTAATCTTTGCTTTGATGCTGCAGCATGTTCTTTCGTTACACATAAGGATAATTAACCTTTATGATGGGCTTGAGATATGGGAAGACACAGTATGAAATAGCTTGAATGTTATTTGTGCAATCACAAACTAAAGAGGTAAAATCTTACTAAATGTTCTTGTCCCTTCAATACAATTCTGTTTGTTCATTTATATTGCTTTCCATATGACTTTCTTTGACTGGAGTCTTTTTTTTTTTGGTTGGTGGGTGGTTATTTTTAAGTGAAATGAGAAACATTCTAAGGCAGTTTTCAAGATGATGCAATCTAACCTTGGATATATTGTATAAACCCTGCAACTTAATAAGTACTTATGCTGCAGAGAGAAAAAAAGCCTTGTAATTACTAAAGACAACATCTAGCAGGTGCATTGAAACTCTGCAGTGACAAGAAAAACATATGACTTCAGCTCATTATAAGTATTTTCAAAGATACTACTAATTGCAACAATAATTAAAATTTACCAATATTTGTGAAATTGCCAGGTGACACGTATATATGGAATCAATGTATGCTTTGCATTATTAAATTTGCACAAAATGCATATTCAATTATAATTTTTTTCCTCTCTGCATATATACGTATGTATGTGTGTATATGTGTATGTACATGTGTATGCATACATATATACATATACAGATATGTGTATATGTGGAGTATGTATATAAAATGTTATGATTTGCACATCTCATTTTCATTTATAATATACAGTAGCTTTGTGTATCCATGTATTCTGATTACTAATATATGAACCATAGCATTTGTAATCTGCTGGAATCAGGTAACAATTAGCATTAAGAAAATGTATTGATTCCATTCAACAAGACTTCTCAGTTTCCAGATCACATAGTACTGCTGGCAACACCACTGTGATTATAAGAAATGTTTGTTGATTGAAATACAAATGCAACTATAATAATATGCATTAACATCTTAATTCTAAGAACTCACACAACAAGGGAAAATCCTTTCTAAGGAAATTAGATTTTTCTCCCTCCCTAAACCTTATAGGTTACATATTAGAGGTTACTGACTACCCTTAAGAAAAGTTATTTTAAAAAAATATAATTTTAAATTCATGACAACATAACCACTTGAAATTGCCTTTCAAGTAAGGGTTTACTTTTATTTCTTTAATCAATCCAAGCTTTATGAAACTCTTAGAGGACTATTAATAGCTAGAAACTTTCTTAGGAAAGGAAAGAATATATAATAGGCTAACTAACAACGACTTTCATAAAGTCAGCAAACTCTGAAATATAGTTCTCTTATGAATTATGAATCAAAGTGCATATAGTTTAAAAATATAAAATGTTTAGGAATGTAATGTAACATATGTAACATGTAACTTTTTTCCTAGTTAAAAAATATTGTTGTTGTTATTCTAAAGGTGAGGAACAAAAGGTTTACAATTTCATAAGCCAGGTAATGAGTACATTTCTTTTGTATAGTCACCTCTTTCTTTGCTCTCCCCCACTCCTCCCGCCAGTCTCCACCCACAAATGGTATAGTTTCTTTTCAACCTAGCATCTAGAAAGTACCACATGAAATGTAGGATTTTCTTTGTTTTTATTTTTTTATTTATTTTTATTCATTTATTTTTTATTGTGAAAATACTGTACAGAGGGGTTACAATTACATGGGCAAGATAATGAGTACATTTCTTATCAAGCATTGTAGCCTCCTCCTTTGTTTCCCCTTTCCATCCCTTTCCAGCCTCCCCCCTTTCCTCCACCAAATCCCTCCCCCACCCCATCAAAGTTGTAAAGTTCGTTTTCGACATGACAACTTGTACTTCTCGTTGTTGCAACGGGTCCACCTGTATCCTCATTTAAACGACTTGTTTTTTCACTTCTCCTCCACGAATTATACCGACATCAAATACAGTGAAAGCAGGGGTTATACTGTGGGGGAGGGGCATACAAAAACAACAAAGAAATAATCTTATAAATGCGTTAGAAACAGATGCACGAAAGAAAAAAAAACATTTGAATACATATCTTAGGGTTCATTTTCCTAACATCACCTTATCTGACCTTTTCTGCTTGACCCAAACATATACTAGATATTGCAAATAATGGAAACCATGCGACCTCTGTTTCTTTGGGCTTGGATTACTTCATTTAATATAGAAATGTAGGATTTTAACATAAGCTTAATTTTATATTTTGAAGCATGCAGGTTGTATAAACTCTGGACAGAGTATTCTTTTGTTTATTTTGATTATGTTTCAACAGAATGGGGAAAGGCTTCTAAAATCATAGATGGTACTAGAAATTCTGAGTTTGAAAACGCAGCTCCTGGAGAACACAGGCATATGTGAAGACCCAGATCCAGCAGTCTTTGCCACTCACAGCTCAGCATCTCACAGAGCCCACAAGGGTCTGGAATGCTGAGTAGAACCAGCTCACCTGATACAGAAGAACACCCACAACTAGATACTGGATACTTGAGTCCAGGAGAAACAACTTTAATCCACCTTACTCAGAAGTACTTCTGAGTAATTGGAAGCACAAAATACAATATAACTCTTTAGAATGGCAGGAATTCCATAAATGGAAGGTTTTCTTCTTATTATTGTTTTGAGAAGCCCACATGAACAGTGACCACCTCTCCTAGGTGAGCTGCTTAAGAGCTAGAAGCAAGTGCTATTTCCACTAAGGAGAGATGGAGTAATTAGGAACTATCAAAAGGATTCACTGTTGACTTTTGGGAGCAAGAACCATGGTAGGCATGTCTGGGTGGAGCTGGAGTTATGGAGAAAGTATAAGGATAGAAGGGAAGAATTATGACCCTTCCTTCTCCATCACTAAAGCATCCTATTGTCACTAATACTGATGTAAAAAACAAGAAAGTGCCTGGCATCCTTTTATACATGATAATTCTCACCATAAAATCAGATGACAAAGAAGTCATAGAATAGTTTCAGCTTTCTATCCAGGTGCTTAGAGGAATGTTCACTGGCCTAATAGAATAGATTCTAAAATAATAGTTCAATGTACTCAATGAATTCCACCTCTGCTGCTACTCAGTAAGTATCCATCTGCTTACAAATTCTGTGTGTTCAGCTAACACCAGTAAATATGTTTTCAGAAATTAAAAGAAAAAAAAACTATCACCTTTTTCCAAAATGGAAATATAGCCAGGTGCTTTTAGCCTATCCCTTTATTCCAATCTACTTAGCAGGCAGAGATCTGAGGATAGCAGTTCAATGCCAGTCACAGGCAAGCGTCCAATAAACATGTAAAATGTAGAAAGTAGCATTGTCGTTCAAGTAGTAGAGACCAGTGTTGAGGGGAAAATACAAGCAAGAGTGGAATCCCTGAGTTCAAACCCCAGAAGTCACACACACACACACACACACACACACACACACACACACACACACACACACACACACACACACACACACACACACACACACTCAGAGAGAACAGATCATTTTGTTTCTGATAGAAGATCATTTCTCTTTCAGTTTAGGTGCAATGACTCTAGTAATTGGCAAATTCAAGCAGAAGTGGAAAGCTATCATTAACATCAACGTTATTTAAAATGCTAGCTAAAACAGTTGCCAAAATACCAAAAGGATAATCATCACAGAAAATTGTTCATATTTAAACCTTCCTGTTACTATTTCCAAATTTTCTATGCCTTCAAACAGTATTCACTCTCCCATAGAAAGTGAACTGGCATCCATACAATGTCTATCTTTTTAGCTGAATGATGAAAACATGTAATTCTAAACCAGTGTAGTCTCCTATTTTCTCCCTTCCTCATTCTTTCTTTAATTAAAAACCACCTTAAAGCCAAGGCACGTTTTTAGAGGTTCATTATTGTAAGTTGCTTGGCAGTTCTGCTTTCCCTGCTGTTCCAATATCATTATCTCCGCCTGCCTTTCCAGCTGTCCATTATGAGCCTTCAGAGCACAGATCATCTCTTTCCTCCAAACTTGTGTTTCCAAATGTATTACTTGAAGATCTATCCAGGAGAAAGGTGATCCTTCTTTTAAATTGAATTGCAATGGTGCAAACATGCAATCTATGGATGCCAACACAAGGAACAGGGTTAGGTTCAACTGTTTTATCTTTGCTCAACTGGTGCTATGAACCTAACTGTAGTTCTGAGTAAGGGAGTTGGTAATGTTCCTGGAATAAGTCTACTGTCTGAGTGATTATTCAAATGAGCATTGTCTTTGCCTCCTGGAGAGCATCATCTGAGGACCACTACTTTCACACAATAATAATATTTCAAATACTTACCTTAATTTCTGTTGTTATTGTTGTTGTTGTTTGGGGGGTATAGATTGGTCCTGAGGCTCAAACTCTAGGCCTGGGTGCTGTTTTGAACTCCATTTTTTCAAGGCTAGCATTTGAGCCATTTTGCCACTTCTGGCTTTTCTGTGATTTAATTGCATAAGAGTCTCACAGACTTTTCTGCCAAGGATGGCTTTGAACCATGATGCTTAAATCTCAGTTTCCTGAGTAGCTAAGATTACAGGTGTGAACCACCAGTGCTTGGCTACTTAATGTCTTAGTTGGCTCTTGAAACTTCTATTATAAATTAAAATCAAATCAAATTAAATTAAATTAAAAGCATACATAGCAGTGGTAGTCACTATACTCTATGTGGAAATTGAACTATATAACCTGTAGGTAGGAACAGGAGGGAAAACCAGGGAATGAGAGAAGGGGTGACATTGTTCAAAAAGAAATGTACTCTGACATATAATTGTGACACCTCTGAAATCACCTTCATAATAAAAATAAAAGTGCATAATATACATACTGCTATGGTCTTCTTTTTTTGACCTACTACTCGATATGGTAAAATTATGTTTACAAAGGATAGCAAATAGTAGAGTTGTTTCAGGTTGTCTGTAAATAGACCATTTTCATTATGTTGTGCAATTAAGTATAAGTGTCTCCAACAGCAAAGCTTTCAATCACTGCAAGTAATTAGGTCATTAGTCCTACAATTACTATTTAGTACCTCTCTTAGAATTATTCTGCATTTTCTTACTCCCTAATTCAACTGATATATGTATCATAGATCAAAACAATTGTGTGTGTGTGTGTGTGTGTGTGTGTGTGTATATACTTGCTAATCCTGAGCTAGTCAAGGCTGAGTGCTGAGCCTGAGATTCCTTTTTGCTCAAGGTGAGAACTGTACAACTTGAGGTGCAGCTCTATTCCCAGCTTTTTTGGTGATGAATGGGAGATCAGAGGCTCACAGCCTTTCAGGCCCAGGCTAATTTTGAACAACAATCCTCAAATATCAGCCATCTGGGTAGCTAGGATCACAATTGCCAGCCATTGGTGTCTAATTAAGTAGTATTTTTATGAAATTATTTTCATTAGGTGTTACATTTGAAGATATTTTTAAACATTGAGATGGACACAGGACTGTGGAAGTCTCTTGGAACTCAAAGCACATACTCAAGCACCCCAACAATAGCTCTGGAAACAGGATTTCTAAATGAATGTGAACTTAGAGATTTATTGACATTTATCTGATTTCTTCCATTATACTTAACACAAACGTAAAGTCACCTTAACACTTTCAAAAACATTAAGGATGAGTTTATGTTCCATGTTTGTGGTTTATTTGGATTTATTTTCCATTTTCTACAGTTACTAAAGACTAGAAGAATTCTATCTACATTCACTAGAACTATATGCCATAGAAAAGAGAATTGTGGCAAGAGACACCCTGGGGTTTATAGACTGACCCCTTTCTCTCCCTTTTCCTTCGCATAAGAATAATATAGAGGAGCTCCAGTGGCGCAATCGGTTAGCGCGCGGTACTTATAAGAATAATATAGAATTTTGAATTTACAGCAATGTTAAACAGTTTGATTTAATAATTATTTAAGGAAGCTCTTCTACCCATGGGACCATGTCCCACAATGCCATTGGTCTCTATATGATTCAAAACTTTATCAAAATTTATCAAAGATATTTCTACGTGTTTCCAAATGTTCCTTAGGGTTAATATTAATTACTTAAAACCCCAAGGCACGTGGCAACCTCATGTTCTACTGCCTCCATATTTGTGATATTCACAATAGTATCTCCATTATCTTTAATGCTTTCTGTGTGACTTAGCTTAAGATCTTTTCCAAAGAATCATACTATTCAGTTTAAAAATAACAAACCAAAATTTCATTTCACCAAACTTGTTTTGAAAGAGTGAGTGTAATGAGTCTTCATTTTTTGTGTAACAACATTGTGATATTTCTGGTACAGACTACCTTTTGTACTTTATCCTTTCTTTTTTCTCCATACTGCTTATGATTATGTCGTAGGCATCTTTTATACCTGTAGGTGCCAATGTCCTTTGCCTCACTGCTGTGGACTGCTTTGTCTAATGGAGTATGTGAGTAATTTTAAAATGTATCTATTTCCATCAAGGTCTAAAAATGTATTACTAATTTTTACCAGTGTTTTGTATTTTCAGTTCTGACATGTTCTCAACATATCTCAAGAAACCATTATTCTATGAATCTAGCTTCTGTACAACAGGCACAAAAACCCAATTGAAATGCAGAGTTCTGTGTAGGCCAGAGAAGCTCAGTCAGGCAGATCAAAATGTACCCATCTTGCGGATGAATATAAAATCAATGACTGGTGTAGAAAGCCACTGAGGTCCTGTTATTTTGTACTTGACTATTGTCTAGAAGGATAATTAAAAACAGCATTGCTATTTAGTAGCTCTCTTCCTTTAAGAAAGACAAGGTTATATGTATTGTAACTGCCTTCATTTATGAGTCAATTGGACAGATGATTTAACTTTCCTCTAGCATAAACATTCTAGTTTTCTAGGATTATACATCATCTATAAACATATAGATTAACTTTTCACAACAATAAAATATGTCATCTGTGAGCTAGGGACAAGAGCCCTCTGGGTTTCAGGGCATGCATGATTAGAAAAAGAATGATCTTGCAACAGATAGAAAAGCTCAGAGAAATGAGGGATTCATGAGTCTCCACTGACTTTCTAAAGTGGGCACGAAAAATGGGAAGTGTATTTCAGGTTTCAGATTTTCCTATGAAGAGTCACAGAAGGAAAGGAAGAAGACAAAGGAATCCTATAAATCTAGATATGGAAAGAGGAAGAATTCAAAACTAACATTTTGGAGTTGGGAAGGTGGCTCAGTGGTAAAGTTCTTGCCTAGCATGCATGAAGCCCTTGGTTTGATTCCTCAGTACCACATAAACAGAAATGAAACAGAAGTGGCAATATCTGTCAAGTGGTAGAGTGCTAGCCTTGAGCAAATAGAAACTCAGAGACTTTACCCAAACCTTGAGTCAAGACCTACGGCTCACAAAAAAATAATAAACAAGTTAATAAAATAAAAAAATGAATTAAATTAAACATTTACAGAACATAAACTGTGAAGAAGAGCATATAAAAGGTCAAATGGATTAGCCTTAGATTGTGGAAATGTCATGTGAGCCCTCAGGAACAGAGGTTGTTTGGTAATTTAACTACAGAAAGTAATGCACATGTTAAGAAAAAGTGAAAAAGGATAATGTAGTCTAAGATTGTTTTCAAGGAATAAATTCTCTTCACACAGGAAACAAAGGTTGAAGAAGTAATATGACATATTTAAATGTAATATGGTGAAATCCTTTTGAGGAAAAATAAATCACAGATTTTATAGGGGTTTCTCAATGTTGGACAATCCAGATTACAATATCATACTTTGATTTTACTCAAACACTTTATTTAAACTCTTCATTCTCAGCTGGACATCCTTCAGGATGTTTGAGCTGATATTTACATCAGCTCAAAAACTGATTATAGTCACCAAATTCATTTATGAGTAAAGTTCCTTCTAGGTAATGAATAAAATGCTGGTGTTCAACTACATGAGTTACAGCTCCACTTCTTTATTTTTGCTAGTTAATTGGAAATGAGTCTCAAGGAATTTCCTGTCAGTATTCCTTAATACTCAGGATGCAAAGATCTGAGAATCACATTTCTAACCCAGCCCACAAAGATCTTAGTTTCTGAGTATCTAGGATTGCTTGCATTAACTTCATCTTTTATTTATTATTATTAGTAGTAGTAGTAGTAGTTGTTGTTGTAGTTATTTGACCATCAGCCTGTCCTGGTTCCTCCGTATGATTAGCTGAGTTAGCCTTGTCTTATGGCTCTGATATGTTACAATATGCTAGAATCAATGCAGCTTTTCTCTTTAATATGCAATCTGCCTGAGAATTATTGTGATCATTTTTAAGAAACGATTACTAAGTTATATTTGATATAATAATAAAATTCACCCAAGTTTAACAATTTGTTTAATGAAATAAAGTATTTCATATTTTCATTTTAATAAAATATATGCTAAAATTGAAATTTTTATGAAGTATGACTATACTTCATACACCTAATGGCTGCTTTTTTTCCAATCAGAGATATCTAGTAAGACCTTTTCAGGTTTAGTTCATTTTATTTCTGTGAATGCCGTCTATATTTTGACCATTATTCTTTTATGAGATATATGGTTGGCAACTATATCCCATACTCTATAAATTGATTTTCTATTCTATTGATGAATTTCTTTGCTGCACATAAGATTTTTAGTTTGATGTAAGTATGTTTATTTGTTTTTGGTTGTTTATGTTTTTGAGATCATATCCCAATAATCTTTCCCCCAAACTATTGATATGCATCATTTCCCTTGTATTTTCACTGTTTTTCTTCCTCTATTTTTATATTTCAGGTACTCTGTGAAGAATTTCAACCCATGTTGTACTAATGTTTGTGTATGCTATATTATGTATTAAATTTTGAAGATCTGGACATATACTTTTCCCAACATCATTTATTAAAGAGACTCTTTTTTCTGTGTGTTATCTTTGTACGAAAACAAGAAAAGCTGTTGATATTCACCAAACCTTTAACTTTTGGCTATTTGTCCTGTAACTTTGGTCTTTGTGTCAGTCTTTCTGCCCAAAACAGTAAGTTTGGATGCTATAGATTTAAAAGAAAATATTTTGAAGCCCGATGATGTGATCTCTAGTTTGTTTTATTTTGGAGACCTTTATGACAGCCTACAAAAATTTTAATTTTATTTCTATTTCTGTAAAAAATAACAACGGATTTTTAGTAAGGATTTTACTGAATCTGTTGATTACTTTGAGGAGGAAGGGCATTTTATGGAAAGATGAGCATTTTAATAATATTTATTCTAAGACATTGATATATTTATTTCTATTCATTTATTACTTCTTCAATTATTTCATTAATTTCCTCCAGTTTTCTGAATCTAGACTTTGTATCTTCAATAGATTTTTTTCTGTGTTGCAGTAAATCATATTTTAGGTATATTTTTCTTAATTTAATTTTCTGAGTTGACATTTACTATATGAGAAAATTCTTCTGATTGTTATAGGTTACCTTGTTGCCTTGCAATGTTACTGAATTTATTCTATTATGCATTATAGAATGTTTACTTTTTTCTTAAATAATACCATTTCATCTTCATGCATTTTTATATTTTCTTAAAAGAAAAGAGAAAAAGGGAAAAGTCCTGGAAGGAAGGAAGTGGTGTGATAGCAGAAGGGGAAAGACATTGGAGGAGAGGAAGTTGAGGGAGGGCAGGAGGTGAAGGATGGCAACTGACGAGCCAGGCTAAGCAGGTCAGACCTGTGACGAGTGGAGAAGCCTGAAGAGAAGAAGGAACTGGTAGAAGGGAAAAATGGAAAGACATGGAAGGATGTATAGTTCTGTAGCCAAGGAGAGACAAAGGGAAGGGGGAAAATGGCTTGCCCTTTGATGTTTGGAGCTTTGGATATCATAATTTGGGGGGTCGGTGGTTTGGAGAACATTTATTATAGTAAATGTATCTCGATGGATTCTCTTGAACTACAGAGTTCCTAATTTTCGGAAACCCCATCAAGATAATCAATTTAGATAGCTGTTGGGTCTTCGTCTGTCCCAAGAAAGATGGACGGGGTCCGAAGAAAGGTAAGTGCGGCGCTCACCGGTTCCCCAGCCTCCCTCAGCCCAGGAGACACTCAGACACAGCGGGGAGCCAAATTCAGCAGGTAGAAACTCCTTTATTAACAGAGAGGAGCCCTGTTTAAAGCCAAATAGGGTGGGTGGCAAGGCAAGGGAGGAAGAGGAACCAATCACTGTCAAGGTCACACCCTATCATGCACCTGAGCCTTCCGGGGCTGGTTAGGCACTGATTGGAAAATCAATTGGGCTCTGCCCACTCTACTCTCTCCCAGCGCCATCTTTGCTGCCCATGTGCTCTACAGTAAATTAGGCTCTACCCACTCAACCCACTCTCAGCGCCATCTTTGCTGCCCATATGGGCCACAGATTCCCCCCTTTTTTTTTGTTTTAATGGCAGACCCACCTCCCAGTTAGTTATCCTTTTCCCTCCTCTGTAAAAGTTGTTTTAACATGATTACATTGGTAAGGATAGCATTGGCTACACAGGGGGTTCCAGGCAAGTCTGGGGGTCGAGATTCGCCAGACAAGGATAGGGAGGGCCCTTGTGCATGATCCAAGAGCCTGTCCCAGTTACCTCACATCCGCACCTAGCACAGTAATAAACATCAGTCCCACCAGAGTTAGAAATGTCTGAAGCAGTTCAATTAAATCCTGGGCACCTGGTGTCTTTTAAGTAAGCCAGTTCCTTGTACGTGGCTTTAAGCTAGCACAGGGGTCAAGATGACCTTTGAGCTTTACTGTCAGCTCTCAATGGCTCCCAACATCATCTCCCTGTCTTAGTTTAAAGAAGCGAACCCGCCTGTCTTAGGTGGGTGGATCACCTTGGCTTCCCTACCTGTCATCAGGAACTTCTTCAGAGCGAAGCTGAAGGGCCTGTCTTAGGTTGGTCAGACTGACACCCCCTCTTACCTGTCTCTGGCTGTGATTCCTCTTGGGGGGTGGACATTCATTCATTTGGAGCTTGATAACTGGCTGGCTAAGCTCTTAAGAGTTTTGCAGTGCATGTATAATGCAAGGAAGGCATAGAAAATAAACCATCAGCAAAAGCATTACCAGGCCAGGAAATGTCACTAGTCCTTTAACCTTTGTGAAGAATGGGATAGCAGTCTTTGCCACTTCAGAGTCCAGAGGTGGGGATTGTTCTAATCCAGCTATTTGCCTGTGGGGTTGGACAAGATCTAAACTGGAAGCATAACAAAAGGTTGTTGTTTAACAATAAGTATGGATTCAATGCTGCTATACAAGCAATTAGTAAAAGAACAATTATAACAGGTAACATTAAAAGAATTGACTCCTACAAAAATATGAAACAGTCTATAGGGTGGTGATCAAAATGAAGGTTAGGCCACAAGGTCGAAGGGACAGCTTCTCTTGTGGTGCTATTGACGAATTCTGCATTGCCAGTGTTGATCACGGCCCAGGTCACCTGTTGAGGTTGATACAGATTCCATAGGGCCATTCACAGGATTGGGAGTAAGGACAGCCAACAGCTGGAGTATCGCCATCTGCAATTGTTAGAGATCACAAGAGCTTCTCAAGGGCTGGTTGCATTTGGGGATGGTTAGTAGTTGTCTTTCTGGCTTTTGTCTTTAAAACACAAGCCTCGTCCATGGCCGTTTTTCTTTCCTTGTTGGTTAGCTTATTCTTGGGCATCCTCTTGTATAGAGGAGATGGGTAAAAACTTAAGGTTCCTGGCAGGGATCCAAGTGGGAGCGGAGTCCCCTATGGGGAAAATGCATCCAAATCCCCTGCCCATAGTAACTATGGGGTCAGGTCCTCTCCATTGTTGTGTCAGGGGGTCCTTCCACCTGACTTTCACTTGGGGCTTAGGGTTTAGTGCTTCTGAAATCTGGATTCAGTTGCCCCTTTTGAAAAATTTTAAAATGTTAATGGTAAACAAAGCTATCTGTAACTGTATATGGGGGCTAACTCCCCCTTTTTTGTTTTATTGGCTATAAGAATACAAATTAAAAGGTTTTTGAATGTCCTGAAGGGCCATAATTACGGCCAGCATTTCCTTATATTGTAATTGTAATAACTTCTTGTGGTGTCCTGTCATTTAGCAGGGCAAATAAGGGCACAAGACTATCTTTAGGGACAGAAACCCATGGCAACAGCCAATTGATTTCTCCTAAAAGACTCTGAAGTTGGGTTAAGGACAGAGAGGCTGGAATATCCAGGAAAGGCTTAAAGGGGCTGACCTGAGTCAAGGTAAGGTGGGTCCCGAGCACCTTAAAAGGAGCTACCTTTGGGGCTGGGAAGGTTGCTCAGTGGTAGCGCTTGCCTTGCATGCCTGAGGCCCTGGGTTCCATTCCTCACCACCAAATAAGCAAAAAAACAACAAAAACAAAAACAAAAAGCCAGAAGTGGCGCTGTGGCTCAACTGGTAGAGCGCTCGCCTTGAGCTGAAGAGCTGAGGGACAGCGCCCAGGCCCAGAGTTCAAGACCCATGACCAGACCCCCCCCCAAAAAAAGGAGCTACCTTTTGAATTTTATTAAGGGCTATGGTACAACCCCTCTTTTTTAATATGGTGAGAACCTGGGCCAGAAGGCCCTCCAGGCAGGTTGGGTCTCGGTGCCCCAGAATTATATCATCCATGTAGGCGTAGGCAAGGGAGGTATCTGAACCCAGCACAGGCCCTAAAAGTGTGGCCAAGTATTGTTGGCAAAAGGCCGGGCTATTGGCCATTCTCTGTGGCAGCACCGTCCATTCAAAACTTCGATCAGGCTGGGAAAAATAAAGAGAAGGGATGGAGAAAGCAAACTTCTCACAGTCATCTGGATGCAGAGGGATAGAAGAAAAACAATCATAAATATCAATCACAACCAAGGTATATTCTGAAGGTATAGCAGGAGTCCAGGGCATGCCTCTTAGGGGCGTTCCTACTAGCTCCATTGTTTCATTTACCTTACATAGGTCTTGGAGTATATGCCAAGCCCCAGAGGCTTTTTGAATAACAAATACAGGTGTGTTCCAAAGACTTATAGAAGGGCGAATATGCCCGAGGTTTATCTGTTCCTCCACCAGAAGGTGGAGGGCTTCAAGTTTAGGTTTGGTCAATGGCCACTGCTCCACCCAGATTGGGCTTCCCAGCTTTCACCTAATGGGAAGTACTCGGAGGGCAGTGGCCTTTAGGATTGGGGGTGCACCCGAGCGGGTCCCCTATGTTCTTCTCTGTAATTATGAAAGTTAAAAAAATCCCTTTCCTTAACTCCCTCTAGATCCTGTTTAAGCCTTTGTGCTTCTTCCCCACCAAGGATATCATCATATGATGCTCGATGGTCTGAAGTGAACACGGCATCCATTTGTCTTAGCATGTCTTGCCCTAGTAAATTGGCAGTGAGGTTCTCTGCCACTAAAGGGCGTATCTTTCCCTTTTCTCCATCTGGGCTAGTCCGTGTCTTAAGGGCAACCATCTCTTTGGACTGGGAGTTGCTCCCGTATCGGGGGCCCAGGTGCAAGTTTCCAGTCCAAGGGCACTTCCTCTTCCCTGAGTGTGGTTTGGTCTGCCCCAGTGTCAATTAAGTAGTGAAACATCTTTCCACCTATGAGAATACTCATTTTAGGGCGGAGTCCGTCCACCAGGGGGAACGGTCCAATGGACCTGAGCTGCTCTGCCATGAGGCTGCCTGAGCCTCACAGCAGAGGGGGTTCCTCCTTGAGTGTACGGGGCTGGAGGATACCCCTCCCCTAGTAAAAAGGCTTCTCATCTAAATCAAACTTGGATCGACAATCCTTTTTCCAATGGAATCCTTTCCTGCACCTGGGGCAGGGCGTAGGGGGAAGTCTGGCTCCCCTGGGCCGGTTGGTGGGGGATTGTTGTGTACAGTCCCTCCTAAAGTGCCCATCCTGCTCGCATTTAAAACAAGTCCCTCTCCCCGATGGTCTTGGGGTTCCCTGACCCTGGGCTACCAGTGCCTGAGTAATAGCCTTGGTCATTGTGGATGCCTGAGCCTGTAAAACTAAAGCTAGGGATTGGGACTGGTGCTGTTGCATTCCCACATCCTGTGAGGCCACCACCCATCTGCTCAGGGAACTCTCTCTCAATCCCACACAGGCCGTGCAGTGGTCTGCATTCATCGCTTCCCAGAGCAGCAGCTTTACAAACTGATCTTGGAGATTCCCTGCCGGCAGCTTGCGATGAACACTCTGTTGGACTCGGTCTATGAAATCAGGTAGAGGCTCACCCGGTTTTTGTCTCACGCCTGCCATGGGGGACTCAGTGTGTCCATGATCTAGTTTGTCCCACTCGGCAAGTCCTGCCTGCCGCACCTGGTCACGGTACAGGCTAGGTATTGTGGCCTGTTGGACGCCGGTGGAGTAACCTTCCCCTGTCCCTGCTAGCATGGCAGTAATAGGTATCGCTTGTTTATCCTGCTGGTTACTCTCCACTCGCACTCTGCATTCCTCCTCAAAGAAAGCACAACATTTAATAAACTGAGAACTAGTAAGAATGGCTTTGGCCACATCCATTCAGTCCTTAGGGACACAAGGGTGATAGGCAATGTCTTGTAATAGGGTCTGGGCCCAGGGAGAGTTTGGGCCATCCTCCACCACCGACTTGCGGAGCTCTTTAAGATCCTTAGCCTCCCATGGATACCATTCCAAGGGCCTGTTAGCTCCTGGTGCCAGTTGACCAGATACGCTTGGGGAAGGGAATCCTGTGGCCTAGAGTCTGGGCTCTTGAGTGGCTCTTCCTTTCCAGAGGAGGTCTCCGAGTAGGTTACTTCCCCAGCCCTCGGCCTCTCCATGAAATGTTGGTAGGGGTCTGGGTCTTGCAAGTCCCTCTCACAGGTCTCGTAATGCACCTTACCTCCCCTCCAATCGGGGGAATACGGAGGGGGCCTAGGACTGTCAGTATCAGCTGGGTCAGAGGGGGTAATTTTTACCCTTGTTTTCACTTCCACTGTCCACGTTTCAGTGCATTCTCGATTGGATTTGACACATTCCTTTTCCTTCTCACTTCCCAACTCCTCCTGTACTCCTTCTAGGCCTAATGTTGCCTCCTCCTCCTTCTTCTGTGATATAGCATTACCCATATTTAGGGTTTCACTTACCCCAAGAGACCACTTAGCCTTGGCAGGTATCTTTTCCTTTCGAGCCCCACGTTGGGCGCCAGATGTTGGGTATTTGTCCATCCCATGAAAGACGGACGGGGTCCGAGGAAAGGTAAGTGCAGCGCTCGCCTGTTCCCCAGCATCCCTCAGCCCAGGAGACAATCAGATACAGCGGGGAGCCAAATCCAGCAGGTAGAAAACTCGTTTATTAACAGAGAGCTGCCCTTTTTAAAGCCAAAAAGGGCAGGTGGCAAGGCAAGGGAGGAAGAGGAACCAATCACTGTCAAGGTCACACCCTATCATGCACCTCAGCCTTCCGGGGCTGGTTAGGCACTGATCAGAAGATCAATTGGGCTCTGCCCACTCTACTCCCTCCCAGCGCCATCTTTGCTGTCCATGTGCTCTACAGTAAATTAGGCTCTGGTCACTCAACCCCCTCTCAGCGCCATCTTTGCTGCCCATGTGCTCCACAGATAGCATCAGGCCTTGGCCCCAGGGAAAAGTCCCCATAGGTGAAAGTGTCAACCCTCAGGGTTAAGAGTCTACCTCGAGTGTTTGTCTCTGGAGGACCAACATTGACCAAAGTCATTTAGGTTCCTGTAAGGGTGCATCTGGGAAAGCTTGCCAGCATGTTTTGGGGACCCCCTCTGGAGGTCATTTGTGGTTTCTGGGAATTCCTTGAGAGGTCATGTAGGGCTTCCTTGGGAAGCCATCTGGAACCTCATCAAGCGTACATCTGCGACTTCCTTAAGCCAAATGAAACCTACCCTCGAGGTCATCTACGGCCTTCTCCAGGGGCCATATTGGACTTTCTCCAGACGTCATCTGGGCTTCCTCAGGAGGCCACCTGAGACCTCTTCAAAAGTAGTTTTTGGGGCTTCCATAAGAAGCAATCTAGCACGACCCCTTTAGGTCATCTGGAACTTCTTTGGGAGGTCAGCTTGGGTTACCTTGATGAGAAATGTATGACCATCTTCAGATATCATCTAGGACTTCCTTGAGAAGCCATATAGGACCTTCTCTGGAGGTCATCTGTGACTTTCTCAAGAGAGTTATCTGGACCCTCCTCTGGAGTTCATATATGGCCTCTTTGAGTGGCCATCTGGGAGCTATTCAAGACGTAATCTCATCCTTATTGAGAGACATCTGGGACCTCCTTTGGAGGTCATTTGACACTTCCTTGGGGAGCCATTTGTAACCTCCATGAGAGATTATCTAGGGCCTCCTAGGGACAACATATGTGACATTCTCCAGAGGTCATCTGTGGCCTCCTCAAGAGGCAATCTGGGACATTCTCTCTGTCATCTGAGACCTCCTGTAGAGGTCAACATTGAGAGTTATGGGACATGTAAGTTAAGTGTCTGTGGCTATTGGTCTGTTTATGTATGCTGATAGTTCTATCTGTGTCCTGTATTCCCCTCTGTTTACTCTTTTTCTCAGGATGGGAGAACAAGGCCTAAAGTTCCTATATCCAAAAAATATTCTCCCCAAGGCTTATAGAGTCCCTCAAAGAAAGATGCATTGGTGTATTCTCTCTCCTATTCTTTGCCATCAGCAACTGTAATGTTAAGTCCTCCCATAACAAAAGTGGCTACATTTAACAGCCTGAGGTGATACAATGTGGTATGTTACCAATATTAACCTTGAGACAGGAACATGAAGGAGATGGGGGGCAGGCCCCCTTTTTAATATATATTCCCTTTACAACTAGTGACCTGTATAACTGG
Organism: Dipodomys merriami; assembly: GCF_024711535.1. NCBI lineage: Eukaryota > Metazoa > Chordata > Mammalia > Rodentia > Heteromyidae > Dipodomys > Dipodomys merriami. The sequence continues at coordinate 504,694 of NW_027206038.1, forward strand.
AAACAGCAAACTCCATCCTTTTCAGAATAAAACCAGGGGCTCATTATTTCATTAGAGACAGTAATTTTCACACAGAAGCACATCCGGAATGAGTGTCAGCAAATTTACAGGTGCTTTTCACCTGGTAGAAAAGGGAGTGAATCCTGCTCTGTGACTTAAAAGTAGTCTTTGGACCAGACAGTAGACCCACTATTAACCAGATCATTTAGAGCAAGTCTTTCCACAGACTTACCCAAGCTGAGACTAACATTGATCGAGGTATGGAAGTGCTTACCTATTATTGCTAGGTTTGATTAGCAGGTATACCTCAGTGGCTAGAAGCCAAGTCATCAATCGAAGATGAGTGAGATGGTACAGTTCCCCAGTGAGTACAATAATGCTTTTCTGGAATTTCTCCCAGAAGCCTATAGGACATATAGACCTATAGACCTTGATGCTCTGGAGAATCAAAGAGCCCTAAATATGGCCTTTGTTACCCAGTCAGCCCCAGATATTAGAAAAAAAGCTTCAAAAGTTAGAATATTTTGAGGGAAAGGTGTATTCTAAGATTGAAGTGGTTGCCCAGTAGGTGTTTGATAGCAGAGATACCCTGGATAAAAAAGACTCTAAGAAAGGGGGTAGAGTTTTGATAGGAGCATCAGAATAGAGATCAAGAGACCCTTGGCAAAGACTGTACAATTCATTTGCAAATGGCAGTAGGGAACCTCTAGGACTAGATCAGTGTGTTTATTGAAAGCAAAATGGATATTGGGAAAAGGAATGTCCAAGGAGGAGAAAGACAGAAAATGACAGGTTATGTAATCACATAAAACACCAGGAAAATGTGTTCATATCTCTGGATTAACATGCAAAGGAGCTTGGGGCTCTGAATTCCAACTATGTTCAATTTAAAAAGCAGCCCTCTGCACTTAAGAAGAAATGTGGCAAAGGAAAATTCAAGCAATTCTATCTCAAAACACAGGCTTATAAATTACTGAATCTCCATGATGTGGTAGTCAAAACCAACCAAGAGGTTAAAAGCACATAGAAGAGCACATTGGAGAAAACAGAGAGAATTATTTGAAGTGAAGAAAAGATTTGAAGATATAAACTTGTGAGAGTCAAAAAAGAGAAGAATAGCTTCCTGAGGCTCATGATATTCCTGTATAAACCTTTGGGTCGCCTCCTCTCTCCCTCTCATGCTCATTGAGAGTCCTTTTTTGTAAAAGGTATAAAAAAAAAGAAGAAGAGGAAAAAAAAGTTGTTTGATTTTTTTGGGAGGGTTGGGGAAAATCCTGTATCTCCCCTGTATCTGTCATCAGACTCTGGTTGGAGTCTCTGGTCTGCTTGTGGTCCTGTGGCTTGGTTGGTTTCTTTTGTTAGTTTGTTTGAACAGGCAGAAAAATGCTCTGCTTTACCCAGGATTTTGCGATCCTCCTCCCAAGTTAGTTCAATGGGAGGGGGGTGTGCTTTGAGTATCAAAAAAGAGGGAGATGGCTCTTTCCTCAAGTTTGGAGAAGCGGTGATGAGGCTAGGTTCTGAGTAGAGTTGAGGCCATTCAGCAAACAGTAGCTTTTCCCGGGGCCTAGTTTGTGAGAAACTCACAGAGCCACTGTGAGTGGCTGGAGCCACTCTCAGGGTTTCTGCTTACTGATGTCGAGGCTGCTAAAGGGAAGGGTAGCTTCTGGCTCTGATTACTCGGTGAACAAAGCCACTCCTAGGGTTGGCACCCGAACTGGGTGACTTTTCCCTGGGTGGAGCTGAGTCTGGCAGGTCATGCCCTTAAGTTCTTGTGACCCACAAAATGATTCTAGTTTTATTCCAATGCCTGAGTTGGAGCTAGCACCTCCGCCGAGCTTTGTCGGTGAGCAGCTTGAGAATACTCAAAGAGAAAGGCAAGAGAAAAGGTGAGCAACGTGAGCAGCTTGAGAATAATCAAAGAGAAATGCAGGAATGCCATGAACGGGCTGAGAACACTCAAAGAGAACTACAAGAATGGCAGGAACAGGAGGAAGCTAAGCAAACAGATATACAGGAATTGAGAGAGCAGGATGAGAATACACAAAGATCAATAAAGGCATTCATGAGATCCATTAACAAAGAGCTGAAGGAAGTTAGGGAGACCACAAAGGGAATGCTGAATGGAACCCAACAGAAGGAATGGGAGTCCAAGGAAACCATAACCAATCAACTAAGTGATTTGAGAATAAACACTGGACACCAAATTAAGGAAGTAGAGAAGTCCATACAAGATCTAAAACAAAGCTTCAACAAAGAATTCGAAGCCATCAAAGCCGACCAATTACAAGGAAAAGAAATAAAAAACAGAGTAGAAAGTCTTGACAGCAGGTTAGACCATGCAGAAGATTGAATCTCGGGGATTAAAGATAGCCTAGATATTATAGAGAAAGAACATACAACCATCCAAGAAAAGTCCAAGAAATATGATAGATCTATCCAACACTTGGAAGACAATATCAAAAGGCCTAATCTATGGATAATGGGTGTAGAGGAGCACCTAGAAACAGAAGTTAATGGTCTAGGAAATTTGTTTAACAGGATTCTAGCACAGAACTTCCCAAACATGCAAAAAGATAGGCCTATTCAGATACAAGAAACTTTTAGAACTCTAAATAGACCAGACCAGAATATGATATCCCACCATCACAATATAATCCACACAGGATCAACTCAGAACAAGCCAAAGATCCTTAAAACTGTGAAGGAGAAAAGATTAATCACCTATAAAGGGAAAACAATTAGAATCACCTCAGATTTCTCAGCAGAGACAATCAAAGCAAGAAGAGCCTTGAATGATGTATGCCAAGCCCTAAAAACAAACAACTATCAACCAAGAATAGTGTACCCAGCTAAACCCTCCTTCATAACTGAAGGCCAAACAAAAACCTTCCATAGCAAAGAAAAATTGAAACAATACATCTCCACCGAACCAGCCCTACAAAAAATTCTTAAAGATGTCCTACACATAGAAAACCAACAAGACCACAATAAAGGCCGAGAAACTGCACCCAAACTGAGAATCCAAGAACCATAGGAAGAACCCAATTTTCACAACCCCTAAGAAGGTGGATAACATGGCAGGAACTCCAAAATACCTCTCATCCCTATCTCTTAACATTAACGGACTTAACTATCCAATTAAGCCACATACACTGTCTAGTTGGATTAAAAAACAAGATCCTTCTATCTGCTGCCTTCAGGAGTCACATCTTGCCCCTAAAAACAAACACATTTTCAATGTCAAAGGCTGGAGCAAAATCTACCAAGCAAACCGCCCCCATAAACAGGCGGGAGTTGCAATCCTAATATCAGAAAAAATAGACTTCAAATTAAAATTCATGAGAAGAGATAAAGAAAGTCACTAAATACTAATTAAGGGATCTGTCCTTCAGGAGGATACTACAATTCTAAATATCAATTCTCCAAACAATGGAGCACCCAAATTTATCCACGAAACACTACTTTCCCTCAAATCCCACATAAATCCAAAGACATTAATTGTTGGGGATTTTAACACAGCACTCTCCCCACTAGATAGATCAACTCGGAAAAAATCAACAGAGAAACTGCAGATCTAAACAGCTGCATAGATCAACTAGATTTAACAGACATCTACTGAATATTTCACCCAGCAGCATCAAAATACACGTTTTTCTCAGCAGCACATGGAACATTTCCTAAAATAGACCACATTTTAGGCCACAAAGGAAACTTGTTCAATTTCAGAAACATTGCAGTTATGCCTTGTATTCTCTCTGACCACAAGGGAATAAAATTAGAACTCATCATCAAAAGCCACCAAAGAAAGTACGGTAACACATGGAGGCTGACCAACACACTGCTGAAACACGAGTGGGTCATGGAAGACATTAGAAAGGAAATTCAAATGTTCATGCTATTCAACAAAAATGATCACACAAATTACCAGCTCTTCTGGGACACAGCAAAGGCAGTACAAAGAGAAAACTTTATAGCTCTGAGCTCTTACATCAACAAATTGGAGAGATCTGAAACCAACAATTTAATGAGACATCTGAACCTCCTTGAAAAAGAGCAGCAAGATAAACCCCAATCCAGTAGACAGGAAGAAATAATTAAAATTAAATCAGAATTAAATGAATTAGAATCCAAAAAAAACTATAGAAAGAATCAACAAAACAAAGAGTTGATTCTTCAAAAAAATTAACAAAATTGACAGACCCTTGTCATGACCACCTCAACCAGCAAGGAAGACGCGACCCAGGATTCTTCTCAATGTGGTTTATTCAGGAACCTTGTAACAAGCTTCTCTCCCACTTCTCTCCTGCCCGCTTATTCCTGGTTCTTCCTGCTTCTTCTTTCCTCAGCCCCCGAGCTCCAGTTATAAGCCTCCTGGATGGCTAATCCCGAAACGCCACATGGCATATACCGATAGGGCTGCAAACATGGAAGCAAACTAGGAGCCAAGTCATAGCCACATAAGGAGTTGTTTTTTACAGAGAGCACTCGTCACCGGGAAGATGGAAGGCGGGAGCCAGCGCCATCTTAGGTTGCAGCCGCACCACACGGCCCCGCCATTTTAGCTACAATGTTGCTTTTGCGGCCGTCTTTGGTCGCGGCTCCCGCAGCTCTCCACAGCTCCCCCTTTTTTGTTTTATTAAGCAACAGGTAAGAGTAGAGGTTGGGCCTCTGTCTAAAACATTGATGAGAGGACCTTGCACTGGTCTTCGCCTGAGGGGCGCCTTCCCCAGTGATGACCAGGCCTGTCAGATGCCTTTTTTGCAGAGGTGGGATCTTGGGCATCAACCCACTTGCAACCCAACATGCTCTTCTTGGGCTCACGCCAGGGAGTGATTCCCAAGTGCAGTGCTTTTGCCTCGCACCCTGTGCTATTCCTTTAACGTGGCAAGCCACGCATAGGGGGACTGTCAAGCCTCAATGGCAGTGAAGTCCTGGACCACCATAGCCATACTTCTGCTCTGCGAGCTCCTAATCCGGTATATGCACCACAGGCACAACAAGATCACCAATGCCAGGATACCAATAAGGGAGCCCATTCCTGCCCACTCCTTCAAATGATCCACAGCTGTCAAAATCCAGGAGGAAACATCTTGAAACAGGGCATCATCCATCCGGGTAGAGTTTATCGCGACAATGGCCGATCGTAGCTGCAACATCAATTGGTCGAATTCCCCCGTCCAGTTGCCTAAAAGATAACTTGACAGTTGTTTAGACAAATTTGCTGCTTGGGTATAGTTATAATACTGAATAGCAGTAATACAAAGCCCTTCATATTTTTGAACACATCCCAGCTGAGCCAACTGCCATAGGATATCAACCTGTTCATGCACAAGGTCAACCCTTTGATTTAGCAGCATCAGTCCTTCTTTTAATTGTGCATTGGCCGCTTGTTGTAAATCCAGAGCTCGGGCTGTAGTAGCCAACAAGTTATTTAAAGTCTGAGCCGTCTGCACAGTATGTGACATGGCGACAGCGGCAGCCCTCGCACCCGCAGCAGCCACAGCTATAGTAGTTACAATGGCTGCAGTGATGCCAAAATCTCTCTTATGCCTAAACAAGGTTACAGCTTGAAAAGCATCTACTGGCACAGGCACCCAATGCGCTATGCGTGCAACTATAGCTAACGGATACTGAGAACTCCAGCAGGTAGCATAATAGCAGGTTGCATTAGTACAAGCACACACATCATCTGAGCATACAGAGGTGTTGTTAATTACCAAAAACACAAAAGGGGAAACCACACACATGGGTATAGGCTGATAGCTAAATACCTTATAATTCTTACTAAAATGCAATTGGCACCCACAGTATGGGCAGTACTAGCCAAATTGCAAGTCATGTTTGCTATAAAAAAGTGACCTCCTTGCAGCATAACCATAGGTTCGGCCTGTAAGCAACTTCCATTAAGACCACATAACAGCCAATTATTAAAGGGATTAATTCCAGCCCAGAATTGTACACTAGCATTGGACAAAACACTAGGGGAGAATGAAAAACGCTCAGACTCATCAACCCAAACAGCGCGTCGTGATTGGCAACCTGTCCAAGGCCAAGCCTCCCCCATAAGATCAGGCGGGCAAAAAGGGGCCCATTTAGGTTGTTTTACAATCCACGGGTCAGTACTTAGCTTTAAGCTTTCATAATGTCTGTCTAAGACAGTACCGACAAATCCAATAGCATTTGCCCAAACCTCAGTTGATCCCGGATTATCATGCCAATATCTAAAATAAGCGGCCGGGGAACCAGTCAAGGCCATGAAACTACCATTAAGGGTCACATCACTTAAGTAAAAGCATAGCGAACCCATCAAGCTAATTTTTCTAGCCTCACCTATCCCTGCTATTTGTTTATCCTCTGGGTAAAAGGGAAGGTTAAGAGTTTTATTTGTAGTGAAAAAATCTAGGGAAAAGGGAGGCGTCATGTCTCACGGGCATGGGCCTCGGGAATGCAGACAGTATCCCCCATCTCTCTACCGTCTGCCCCTGTTGGATCATCAGGAGCTGTATGATCAGCAACGCAATCCTTTGTTTCTTTCGGGTTCTGTTCATCTTGGACTCGCCGCACAAGTCGTTCAGGCACACACACTGGATCTGAGCGATTCTGGGGAAAAACATAAACAGATCCTCGTGCCCATACCAGCACGGGGTCAGGCCCGTTCCAGAGGCCCGTTAGCATATCCTTCCAGAAAGCCGATCCTAAGGCCAAAGGAGTGGAACAGTTATGCTTATCCGCCGCTGAGCGACCAGCGTTATCCAAATTCAAAAAATTTAGGGTGAAAAGTGTCATGGCTATTCTTTGTCTTGCTGTAGCCATCAGGGGTCCAGCTCCCCCTTTTTGTTTTATTAACATTTCCTTGATAGTACAATGAGCTCTTTCCACAATTCCTTGTCCTTGAGGGTTATAGGGCAGTCCATGCACCAGGGTAACACCCATTTGAGTGCAAAAGGAAACAAAGCGCTGCCCAGTATAGGCCGGACCATTATCAGATTTTAGCTGTTTTGGCATTCCCCAGGCCGCCCACGCTTCCAGGCAGTGAGATATTACATCAGGAGCCTTTTCCCCTGACACGGGTGGCAAGTATAACACCCGAAAAGGTGTCAACAGAAACATGTAGATATTTTAAGCGGCCAAATTCTGGTACATGAGTTACATCCATTTGCCATACGTGTAAGGGTCTTAAACCACGTGGATTAACTCCAAACTCAGGGGACTTATGGTAAATAATACATCGGGGACACTCCTTTACCACTTGATGTGCATCCGCTCTAGAAAGGGAAAAGCGGCTTTGTAAAGTCCTGGCGTTTACATGAAATTTGGCATGAAAATTTTTTGCTAAGTCAACAGAAGAAGCATGGAGTACCCACTCAGCATGAGTGTGTGCATCAGCTAGGGCATTACCCTTTGTCAGTGGTCCTGGGAGACCCGTATGTGCTCGAATATGCATTGGAAAAAAGGGTTCCTTGCGTTGCCATATAAGGCATTGTAGCAAGGTAAAAGGAGCTAGAACAGAACTGGTAGCCTTTATTGTACCAACCGGTTCTAATATCTTTAAAGCATTTATTACATAAGCTGAATCTGATATTAAATTAAAGGGACAGGGGAAAGCTTTAAATACTTCAATTACAATCATCAACTCAACAATCTGTGGGTTACCAGGGACAAATTGATGCTGCACGGGGTCTTGGTTACCTGCGACGTATACCCCGCATCCCGTTTTGGAACCATCCGTAAAAATATTTATAGCCCCTCCAATAGGCTTTTGGGCAGTTACCTTTGGAAAAATCACTGGATGTTCCTTTACAAATCTCAATAGGGGGTCTTTGGGCAAATGATTATCAATATCTCCTGGAAACATGCATCTCAAAATGGACCAATTATCAATAGTGGCACATAAAGTCGGCATTCTAGGGAACAATGATGGAATGTGGATAAACTCCAAAACACTGTAAACTCTGTTGAACTCCTTGCTGAGCTAAGCCCGCCACCGCCTCAGGGTAATACTCCAGCGCCTTTCCGGGGGAAACATGAGAGTATAACCACATCAACGGCCCCTCTTGCCAAAGTACCCCAGTTGGTTGGGTCTCAGTGGGAAGAATGCATAAATCAAAGGGTTGGCCATCTTGTAGCCTGTTTAAACAGGCGGCACTTAAGTCCTCCTCCACCCTTTTGAACGCAAATCGGGCGCTCTCAGTCAGGTCTCGTGGGGAGTTTAAATCTATATCTCCTTTTAACATATCAAATAAGGGTTTTATTTCATAATTTGGCAATTTCAAATACCCCCTTATCCAATTAATATCCCCCAACAATTTTTGAAAATCATTTAAAGTCTTTAAGTTATCTTTTCTCAGGGTCAATTTTTGGGGCATGATCGACCTGGGATGTATCTTAGCTCCTTGGTACTCCACCACTCTGCCTGTTTGTATTTTTTCTGGTGCTGGATAAAGACCCTGTTCTCTTAAGGCCAAAACTAATTATGCATAGGCCTTTTGTAACCCAGCTTCTTCCTTATGAGCTATCAAAATGTCATCCATATAAGGGACCACCCTGAGTTTAGGATGCCGTTCTTTAACAGGAGCTATAGCCCTGCCGACAAACAGTTGACACATAGTGGGGCTGTTGGCCATACCCTGTGGCCGCACGACCCACTCATATCTTTGGTCAGGTTCCTCATGGTTAAAAGAGGGCACAGTAAAGGCAAAGCGCTCACAATCAGCGGAATGCAAGGGGATAGAAAAGAAACAATCCTTTATATCTATTACTATAATAGTCCAATGGGTAGGGAGTGCAGAAAGCAAAGGTAACCCTCTTTGTACAGGGCCCATAATTTGCATTTGTGCGTTTATGGCACGCAAATCATGAAGTAATCGCCATTTACCCGACTTCTTTTTTATTACAAATATTGGAGTAGTCCATGGTGAAACTGAGGGTCTCACATGGCCCAGGGCTACTTGCTCTTCTACCAGTTTATGAGCGGCTAAAAGCTTTTCGGAGGATAGAGGCCACTGAGCTACCCATACCAGTTCCTCCGTCTTCCAGGTAATGGGAACTTGATTCTCAGAGGCCCCTATGAAAAACCCAGCCCATGTCTATCAAGTTTTTGGTGGATATCAATAGGCTTTTTTCCAGCCTTGCAAGTTTTTTCCCAGTCCTTGCCCTGGGGAGTAACCCATTTGTAACATCATTTCTTTGAGGTAGGAGAATATTCATTACTAAGGCAAATCTCGACCCCACAAGGAGACAGGCAATTCTAAAACATAAGGCTGGAAGTTTTCAGAGTGTCCTTCTCCATCCTTCCAGTTGAGGGGTATTGCACTTATGTCAGGAGCTTTAGCATAGCCCAACCCTTTCAGGGTTTGTCCTGAGGCCTGTAATGGCCACCCTTTTGGCCAATCCTTTTTGGCAATAATGCTACAATCAGCCCCTGTGTCTAACAGTCTTATAATCCTTTTTCCTTCAATCTCCAGCTCAAGCGTGGGTCTATGATCTAAATCCAGGGCTAGGTACACTGACTCAATTCCGGAGGAGCCAAAACCCTTTTTACCTCTCTCAGACTGTATGGCAGGAAATTTTTCATGTAGGCTAGGCAGGAGTAACAATTGGGCAACTCTGTCTCCAGGGGAAATTGCTACAATACCTTTTGGAGCTTCTACCATGATTTTAACTATACCTGTATAATCTAGGTCAATAATTCCTGGGTAAATTTTAAGCCCTCTAAGAGTAACGGAAGACCGGCCAAGTAGTAACCCCACTGTGCCTCGTTCTAAAGGACCTTGAAAATCTGACTTATTAACTGAACGCCCATTTGTGGGGTTAGTACGAGTCGGGTGGTGGCGCGGAGGTCCAGTCCCGTCGAGCCTGTAGTAGCTCTCCACGGTTCTTGGGATGCCTCAGGGTAGGCCATCCTTCTTGGGAAATTTCCTCGTTTGGGCTCTCCATTGCCCCATACATTTGCGGGCCCTGGGGACGGGGGCCCCTCTGCCCGTTTTTTGGCTGCATGATGGGCCCCCAGAACTGGCCATTAACATCTTTGACCGATCTACATTCACTGGCCCAATGCTTTCCCCTTTTACATCTGGGGCACAGCCCTGGCTATTTACCCGTTGTAATTCCTCCAGCCCTTCCGGTTCCTCTTCTCTCTGGGCAATCTCTCTTAAAATGACCAGCCTTGCCACACTTAAAACATACTCCAGATGTCACTCCAGAGTTTCCCCCCCCCCCCGCCTATTTGAATACTGGAGTACTGCGGCAGCAAGGCCTGCATTAGTTAGAGGTCCTCCCAGCTCCCTGCACACTTTCATCCATGCCTCCAACCCTCTATTTTTATACGGGGTAATGGCGGCTTTGCATTCTTTGGTGCATTGCTCATAGACTAATTGTTTTATAAGAGGCATAGCCATGTCAGGATCCCCAAAAATTCTGCCTGCTGCTTCCACCATTCTGGCCACAAAGTCTGAAAAAGGCTCGGTAGCCCCCTGCAGGATCTTGGTGAAATTGCCACTAACTTCCCCCTTATTTGGTAGTGATTTCCACACCCTAATGCAAATATCATTTATCTGTTGATACACTTCAGGGGGATATCCTATCTAAGCATTAGCAAAGCGACCTTGTCCTAAGAGCATGTCTCTGTCCCAAGCCTGAGGTCCGTTCGCTTGATTGATGGCTCCCTGTTCATTACAAAATTCCAGCATAAATGCCCTCCAATCCAAGTCTTGGCCTGGACTCAAACATGCCCGTGCTAGGCTTGACCAATCAGAGGGGGTCATGCAATATCTCTTTATAGCTTCCACTTGAGCTACGGTAAAAGAGGCTGTAAGCCCATATGTCCGAACAGACTCAGCCAGGGACTTAATTACTTTAAATTCTAGAGGCTGATGGAATCTCTGTTGATTATTGTCTTGAAAAACTGGGAAGGCGAGTTCTGCTCAAGCAGTTCGCCAAGTGTCTGGGCAAAACGTGTGCCCATTGGCTCCATGTTTATATGAAGGAGGAGCTAAAGGGGTCTGACCGGAAGTTCTTTCTATGGCCTCATTAAGTGCAGGTTGGCTTAGCTTACGTTCCCCTTGTTTGATACGCTCCTCTTCATCTGTTGAATAAGTGCTCTCACTTCCTCCTCCTCTAACTCGCTGCAACTCCCTCTTTCCGATTTTAGCTCGGACAGATCTGGGTATAGATGCCCCCTTTTGTCTTGTTCACTGTCTCCCTTTTCACTGATCGCCTCCTCTGACCTCTCCTTCTGTAACTGCTCCAGTGCTGACTGTCCATTTTCTATAATCTCACAGCAGTTCTGATCCTCCAGGCAGCCACTAATCAATTTCCAAATGGGGCGGACTCCTGCCTTTAATGTGCCCTGTTCATAGGCAAAGTCCAAATCCCTCCCTACTTTGTCCCAGGAGGCTATTGTAAGGCTCCCACAGACTATGAACCAAGGAGCTACAATGTTGCATTCCTCAAGGAACCTCTGTAAAGTATACTTTTTTAACTTTAGTCCTTTTGAGCGTAGCAGCTCTTCCAGGGCCAGAAAAATTGGATGTGACGTCGTGGCGCCCATCTTAGTTCTAAAAGTTTTATTTTTTGTTACTTTCACTTTAGGCCTGTATTTTATTTCTTCTCGGGTTTCCGCTCTCTTTTATCTACAGAGAAGAGCCCTTTATTATTCCCGCTTTAATCGCGGATTCCCACTTCACCTGGGAAATTTCCCCGGCTCTTGTCATGGATTCCCCCTTTTCCTGGGAACTTACCGGTGCACCACCCTGACCGCAGAGAGTTCTGAATCCCCGTGCGGGCCACCAGCTGTCGCGACCACTTCGACCAGCAAGGAAGACGCGACCCGGGATTCTTCTCAATGCGGTTTATTCAGGAACCTTGTAACAAGCTTCTCTCCCACTTCTCTCCTGCCTGCTTATTCCTGGTTCTTCCTGCTTCTTCTTTCCTCCGCCCCCGCGCTCCGGTTATAAGCCTCCTGGATGGCCAGTCCTGAAGCGCCACGTGGCATATACCGATAGGGCTGCAAACATGGAAGCAAACTAGGAGCCAAGTCATAGCCTCATAAGGAGTTGTTTTTTACAGAGAGCACTCGTCACCGGGAAGACGGAAGGCGGGAGCCAGCGCCATCTTAGGTTGCAGCCGCACCACACGGCCCCGCCATTTTAGCTACAATGTTGATTTTGCAGCCGTCTTTGGTCGCGTCTCCCACACCTCTCCACAGACCCTTAGCAAATCTTATCAGAAAAAGAAGAGAACACACCCAAATAAATAAACTCAGAGATGAGAATGGAAACATCACCACGGAAAAGACCAAGAGTCAGAACATGATAAGGAAATACTTCTCAAAACTTCATGCTAATAATTTTGAGAACTTGACAGAAATGAACCTTTTCCTAGCAAATATTGACATGCCAAAACTAAACCAAGATGAGTTAAACTATCTTAACAGGCCCATATCAAGCTTGAAATAGAAACAGCAATAAGAGACCTGCCAGCTAAGAAAAGTCCAGGAACAGATGGTTTTAAAGCAGAATTCTACAAGACATTTAAAGCAGAGCTCACACCAATATTCCTCCAAATCTTCAATGAAATTGAAAGAGAAAGTTCATTACCAAACACATTCTATTAAGCCATCATAACCCTCATCCCAAAACCAGGCAGGGACTCATCAAAGAAAGAGAACTGTAGACTCATTTCTTTGATGAACATTGATGCAAAACTTCTCAACAAAATTTTGGCCAATCGACTTCAACAACTCATCCAAAAAATCATACAGCATGATCAAACAGGATTCATTTCAGGGATGCAAATTTGGTTCAACATACGCAAATCAATTAATATTATTCATCACATCAACAGGAGCAAGGATAAGAAACAAATGGTGATCTCAATAGATGCAGAAAAAGCATTCGACAAGATCCAACACCCCTTTATGATGAAGGTTTTGGAAAAATTAGGAATCCATGGAACATTCCTCAATACAATAAAGGCTGACTATGACAAACCTCAGCAAGCATTATACTTAATGGCGAAAAACTATAGCCATTTCCTCTTAACTCAGGAACAAGAAAAGGATGTCCACTCTCTCCACTTCTCTTCAATTTAGTATTAGAATGCCTACCTACAGCAATAAGACAAAATGCAATACAAAAAGGGGATCCAAATAGGGAAAGAAGAAATAAAACTCTCCCTCTTTGCAGATGACATGATCTTGAATTTAAAGAATCCCTTAGACTCCACCCCCAAATTACTCACGCTGATTCAAAACTTTGGCAAAGTAGCAGGGTATAAAACTAAACCCCCAAAATCAATGGCTTTTCTGTATGCCAATAATGAGAAAAGTGTGGCTGAAATAAGGAAAGTAACTCCATTTGTAATAGCCCCTCAAAAATAAAATACCTAGGAATTAACTTAACCAAAGAAATGAAGGACCTCTATGATAAAATCTTTAAAATCTTGAAAAACGAAATCAAAACAGAACTTAGAAAATGGCAAAACCTCCCATGCTCCTGGATTGGAAAGATTAACATCGTGAAAATGGCAATACTTTCCAAGGCTATCTACAAATTCACTGTGATACCTATGAAAATTCCAACCTCATTCTTCAAGGAAATAGAAGAGGCAATCCAAAAATTCATAGGGAACAATAAAATACCCCAATAGCAAAAACACTCCTGAACGTAGAAAACACTGCTAGTGGAATATCAATACCAAATTTCAAACTCTAATATAAAGCCAGAGTAATCAAAACAGATTGGTACTGGCACAAAAACAGACCACAGGACCAATGGAATAGATTGAAAACCCAGAAATGAACCTACAGACCTATAGCCAACTAATCTTTTATAAGGGAGCTAAAACAATAGAATGGAAGATAGACAGCCTCTTCAGTAAATGGTGCTGGCAAAATTGGTTAACTACTTGTAGAAAACTAAAACTAGATCCTTATATATCACCTTGCACCAGAATCAACTCCAAATGGATCAAAGACCTCGGAGTCAAAGCAGATACTCTGAAAACATTACAGGATGGAATAGGAGAAACCCTAGGCCTCCATGTCTCAGGCAGAAATTTTCTTAATAGAGATCCGGAAACACAATAAATCAAAGAAAGGTAGGACAAATGGAATTGCATGATGTTGCAGAGCTTCTGCATGGCAAAGGACATAGCTAGCAAGATCAATAGAAAGCCCACAGCTTGGGAGAAGATCTTCACTAGCCATACAACGGACAAGGGTCTAATATCTAAAATATACTTGGAACTCAAAAAACTAAATTCCCCAACAACAAATCCTCAAAGAAATAACTGCCCAATAAATAAGTGGGCTAAAGACTTGAAGAGAAACTTCTCTGAAGAAGAAAGAAGGATGGCCAATAGACACATGAAGAAATGCTCAACCTCCCTAGCCATAAAAGAAATGCAAATCAAAACAACATTGAGATACCACCTCACCCCAGTTAGAATGGCTAGAATCAAGAACTCTAATAACAACAGTTGCTGGAGGGGATGTGGACAGAAGGGAACCTTACTTCATTGTTGGTGAGAATGTAAACTGTTTCAACCACTTTGGAAAGAAGTATGGAGGTTCCTCGAAAGACTCCACATAGAGCTCCCCTATGACCCAGCAATCCCACTTTTGGGCATTTACCCAAATGTTTACAAACAAGACCACACTAAAGCTACCAGCACAACTATGATTATTGCAGCATTATTTACCATAGCTAAGATATGGTACCAATCCAGATGCCCCTCAATAGATGAATGGATCAAGAAAATGTGGTATATATACACAAAGGAATTCCATACATCCATCAGAAAGAATGACATTGCCCCATTTGTTAGGAAATGGAAAAACTTTGAAAAAATTATATTAAGTAAAGTGAGCCAAGCCCAAAGAAACATAGATCCCATGGTTTCCCTTGTTTGCAATATCTGGTATATGTATGAGTCAAGCAGGAAAGGTCAGATATTGTGATGTTAGGAAAATGAACCCTTAGATATGCATTTAAATGTTTTTTTCTTTCATGCATTTGTTTCTAACTCATTTATAAGATTATTTCTTTGTAGCTTTGTATGTCCCTCCCCCACTGTATAACCCCTGCTTTCACTCTATTTGATGTTGGAATAATTTGTGGAGGAGATCTGGAAAAACAAGTCGTTTAAGGATACAGATGGACCCGATACAACTATGAGAAGTAAAAGTTGTCATATCAAAAACGAACTTGATAACTTTGGTGGGTGGGGGGTATTGTGAGAGGCGAGGTGAGGCAGGGAAGGGATGTGAAGGGTAAAAAATGGAGGAGGCTGCAGTGCTTGATAAGATATGTACTTATTATCTTGCCCATGTGATTGTAACCCCTCTGTATAGTATGTTCACAATAAATAAATAAATAAATAAATAAATAAATAAATAAATAAATATGAGAAGAAGATAAAAAGAGAAGAAAATCCTCAAAAGGAACCTAGAAAATACTCAGAATCAAATGAAATTCAAGTACATTAGCCTGGATGATTTTGAGGCAAATTAGGGGACTATAGACCGACAGAAGCACAAGACAGAAATATTGCCATCCTTGCTCACCACAAGTGAGGTCAAGCAGAGATCCTGTTGCTGCATTAAGAAATGTGGACGTGAAAAATGAGCTGGACCTGATATAAGAATGTATTAGGCTGAAGTACATGTCGATTATAAGCTTTGAAAATTGTCACCAGAAATTCAAAGAAACAGAGAGGGAAGGAAAGAGTAGTTAGCAGAGAAGACGGGGAAGTGCTGTCATAGATGAGGCCAAGAAAAATGAACAGGAAAATATCAGGCTCAAGAAAGAGATTATTACTTTTTAGAAAGAGTTAAATGGCTGCATGCTCTGATAGAATGCTAGGGAATGGGAAAGAACATTAGGAAGAAAAATAGAAGGGCTAAAAAACATTTGAAATATTTGTCACAAAATACACTGAAGTGGAAAAATAGAAAGAGAAACTAGTAGAGTAAAAGCCCTGAAAGACTTTTGAGATCTTCTACATAAATGTAATACAGAAGCATCATGTCCCAATGGAATAAGTGGATGTGGCAAAAAAAAAAACCTTGCAATAGCACCTTTGAGAACTTAAGGGAGGAGCTGAAGAGCAAGCAAAGGTGTTGTGAGAAGGAGCAGCAGTTGTCCAGTCAAAGGAACTCTCCCCTGACCCTGTCAAAACAGTTACAGTTTAAGGAGCTCATTGAGAAGGAGAGTGGGATTTTGAAAGCAAGTTTGAGAGAAAAGGAGGAGAATAAAGGGGAAGAAGTCTCCAAGGTTCAGAGTACTGTACAGGAGTTAAAGAAACTAGAGACCTTAAGATACAGGGAAACATCTGAACTGATCATGTGGCTTGGGAGATCACTCTAAAACCAGTGGAATCTCTAAAGCTACTAGTCATTAAAACTAAAGGAAGAAGCAAAAACAGTTGTAATAAGTGTGCAAATATTGACACTGACCTTATGAAAAAAGCATACAAGCTCAAGCTTTCTGTCAGTTTACGTGTAGATATTTGTACCCAGGTAAATTGCCCGAGGCCACTACCTAAAACTGTTCTGAAAACCAGTGGGGCCTTAGCGTGACAATACTTAGTAAGGTGTGTAGGTAATTTCCAACAGGTAAATGCTGAAAAGCTGGAACCTATGGAAAGAATTCATATGTGAGGAACCTCAGATGGTGAATTTGGGAAAGGGGACTTCACAGAGGTAAAGCCTGGAAAGTATGGGTATTGGTATCTATTAGTTATAGTGGGCACTTTTTCAGGCTGAGCTGAGGCATGTAATAATTCCTTGATTTGGTTTACCCTTAGCTGTGGGGTCCAAAGATGGCCCTGCATTCATGATCCAAGTTCTCAATTATTAACTAACACTCTAGGAATAAATTGGAAGTTGCAATCTATTTATAGAACTCAGAGTTCAAGGCATTAGAAAGAATGACTATGCCCTCAAAGGAAACTAACTAAATTAAATACAGAGACTGTCCATAGCTAGGTGAGCCTCCTCCACTTTGCTTATTTTAGAGCAAGGTGTAGCCCTTATGTTAAAGGATTTAATCTCTTTGAAATACTTTAGGTTGGACAACCCCCTTTGGTTCCTAAATTTGGGAAGGCTATATTAACAGAAACATCTAACTACAATCTGCAGGCTTTACAACATATTCTTTTATGGACCTATCCTTTCGTAACCAAGGCCCACCAGCCACCTATGAAAACTCCACCTGAAGGGGAGGGTCAAAGATGGCAATGGAACAGCAAGAAAACACCACAGATCTCCCCAACGAAATACAGAGTTTGGATTTCAATGCTCCGTTTCTGCAAGTGACCCACAAAAAAAAGGCGATTACTCAGAGATACAGAAAGTGAAAAAAGAAAAGGGAAAAACCTACACAGACAGTAAAGTGGGAAGACCCTTCCCCCACCCCTTGTTGGTGATGGGGTTCTCCGCTGAGCAGCTTAAGTGGTGGAACTTTGTGCCAGGTTGCTTAAGTGGCTTGGCTCTGGACCCTCAGAGGACCACACACCCACAAACATCCCAAGGATCACAGAAGACTCCCAAGGTCCAGTGCCAACCCAGAGAACACAAACTGAAATCTCAGAAGGCAGAATCAGCATGAAGATTCCCCTCACCCTCCCTGGCATGGCACCTCTGCCTGGCTGGTGCAAGAAGCCCAACCCAGTCAGGAGCAGCAGCAGCTGTCAGCAGGGGCGAATGACCCTAGACTTGCAGTGTGGCACCTCTGTCCTGCTGGTGTAAACAGCCTAGCCTAACCTGGAACAGCAGCAGCAACTGGCAATAGTGGCAAACCACCCAGACTCTATGCACAATGCCTCTTGGCACTAGCCCACAGGAACAGCCCAGACCAGCCTGGGGCGGCAGTGATAACTGTGGCAGGGACAGCTGCAGTGAACAAGTCTAGACCCATGCCTGTTTGTGCCTCTCTATACTGGCCGGCATAAGCAGCCTACCCCAGCCTGAGGCAGCAGCACTGGTTAACACCTGACTCGTGGTAGGGTGGAGCGCCTCTACATACCGGCTTGCATAACCAGCCCAGCCCAGCCCATCGTGCAAAGGTGTTGAACAACCCCAGACATGATGCAGGGTGTGGTGCTGAACAACTCCAGAATAGCCTCATGAACTTTCCTGCCTGGTCTGGCTTTGAACCTGAATACACAGATCTGAGCCTCCTGAGTAGTTACAATTACAGGCATTCACACCAGCAGGTCTAACTCTTGCCAACCCCTTCACTTTTTCTACAATAGATCATTTCTTAGTTCATACAAGGAATTTAAGCAAATACAAGAGGATCAACAAAATACCCTGTATTCTATCTGATCATAGTGGAATCAAACTAGTTCTCAATAACAAGACATAAAGCAGAAAAAACTTAAACACATGGAAATTAAACTGCACTAAGTTGAACAATACTTGGGTCACAAAAAAGCTAAAGAAGAAATTAAAAAAGTTCTTACAATTCAGTGAAAATGAAGAAACATCACAAAGAAACCTATGGGACCCAATGAAGGCAGTCCTGAGAGGCAAATGTATTGCTCTCAGTGCACATATCAAGAAAACAGAGGCCAAGTAAACAATCTTATGATACAACTAAAATTGATACAGAAACAAGAAAAAAATTGAACCTAAAGTTGCTAGACAGAAAGAGATAACCAAAATAAGAGCTGAAATTAATGAGATAGCAGTTGAGAAAATTATGAATAAAATTAATAAAACAAAAAACTGTTTCTAAGAAAAAAATCAATAATACTGATAGACCACTGGCAAGAGTAACTAAAAAATAAGAGAGGAGACCCAAATCGATATTATCAGAGATACCACAGGAAAAATTACAACAAATATCCAAGACAATCATAAGGAAATAATTCCTGATTCTACTCACAAAGGAAGGAAAACCTAGCAGAGATGGATGAATTTCTACAGAAATACAAATTGCTATCCCCCCTTTCCTTTTTGGCCCTGATTCTCCACCATGTATGGTGGGGGCAGCAGTTCGGTAAATAAACTTCTTTTCCTGCCTTAATAGTGTGTGGTATTCTCTTCATAGGCTACTGAATGAAACCTACCTATTTAATATTACATTTGATGCTGTGACTCAAATGGTGTTTTGAGTTGGAAATGTTAGAATTTCCTAACCACCCCTTTTCTGTGAACTAAACTGCATTGAAACATCACGCGAGACTTTTCACCAATACCATTGCTAGCCTTCACATCCACCTCATCACCAATTCTCTTCTCTGGTGAGTGAAACTACTCTCTACGGCTCTCTCTTCCTCAATCTCTGTTCAGATGTGGTGACATGCCAGAGAGCTCCTATGGCCTTTAGTAGAAAGACTGGTCACCTCTGAACCCGAGAATGCTTGGTTATGGGGTCTTGGCCATTTCTCTCTAGAGCTCTAGGGGAAGCAGGGGCATCGCTTCTGCCTGGTCAGCTCTCCTTCCCTCACCAGACTGACTCTCCTACACATTTAACGGGGTGCTATGAGTCATGCCCAAGCCATGAAACCCCTCTAAAATGCCTCATGCCCTTCCTGGATAGCCAGAGCACCTAATTTTTTTAATGCTTTTCTCAGATTTAGACAATTTTTGCTTCTGTAATGGTAAATGGTCAACAGTCTGTTCACTTTCAGGATCTCTTTGCTCTCTGTTAATCATGTCAAACTTTCTATATCTCTCCCTTTCTTTTCTACAACTATTGGTATTGTGCCATGAATCATGCAAAATGTGCTGGGTCCAGGGGGCCCATTCTAGTTTCCATCTAAAATGTTAGCCAAACTAGGCTAGATTTTTTGTTCAGGTTTTCTTTGCATTTTTTTAGAAATTTGTCATCTTGAGTTCGCCATCTTGGCCAAATGGTGGGTGAAGGATTTGGCCCTCTCCAATCTTTACCCTTCCACCAAGCTTTCTTCTCCTTCATCTATCTATTCAAATGTGCCTTGCTAACAAGTTGCTCTTTTCACAGATTCTGGTAACTGAGACCCAACCATCTGATGTGCTTTGTTAGCAAAGATGTCTAAACATTGTCTAAAGTTTTAGGATTTGAGTTTTGTTTTTTTTGTTTTGTGTTGTTTAGGCTAGTACTGACTATGTGATTCTAAAATATTGGGCATATCTGTGTTAAGATTCTCCCATCTAACAAGTTTTGTCATTGCAGAATATTTGGTCAATTCTTGATAAGGACCAGGTAAGCTATACTTATTCTATTTGATCTCTTTGTTTCTTTAATTTGAAATAACAAAGGGTTTTCGTGACAAAGGTTGCAATTCAAATCCAACCCAGGCTGAAAAATCCCTAAGACTCCAACTCCCAACTTACCTGCAAAGAGCCAGGCTGGAAGCTTGGCTCGAGCCTCTTATCTCCAACCAGAAAATACTGCAAGAGTTTTTATAACACAAAGTGGTAGAGTGCTAGACTTGAGCAGAAGTGCTCAGGGACAGTGCCCAGGAATTGAGTTCAAACCTCCTTGAATACCAATTGGGACAAACCATCACACCAATGACACTTAGGATTTGGTAAGAAGGAATCAAGGATTTCATTGGTCATGAAAAACAGTGCTGGATACATAAAGCAGCATGGTCCTAAAAATGAGCAGGGCCCACTAATCAATGTTGCCCCATGCCCTGGCCCACTGGAGTGCATGGGGCATGCCACACAAGTGAGCAGGGCATGCTACTAGAGGGGGTAGGATGTCATCCTCACATGATGAGCTGTGAAGAATTGATTGGGGAACAGGCAGTTTGTGAAGTGATGGTTGAAAACTGTTAGGTTTTCAATCATCACTGGAGTGATGGAGGGGTTTAACCTATATATAGGCTGCATGGTCAGAGCAATGGAATTGAAGAAAATCAAGGGAAGACTTCAAACAAGGAAGTGGTGAGACAGCAGGAGGGGAAAGACCTGGCAGAAGAGGAATTTGAGGCCAAGCAGGAGGGGAAGGAAGCCAATTGGCCACCAGGCCAGAGAAGTGTAGTGGAGAGGCCTAAAGAGAAGAAGGAAGTGATGGAAGGGAAAAAGGGAAATGAAGGAAAGGTCTATAAAGAAGGAAGGAATAAGGGAAAAAGAAAAAGCCTTACCTATTGAAGTTTGGAGCGTGGAGATGGTAATTTGGGGGGTTGGTATTTTGCAAACCAATTAACAATGCCTATTGGACGTCTGAGGTTTGGTGGTTGGGGCTGGGCTGTCACTGAGTGTACAGCACAGGACAAGGCAAATGCAGGCTCATTTCTAGTGTAAATAAAATTATCTTCAATGTGCCTCATTGGATTGCCTTGTGTTTCATGCATTATAAGTGTACAAGTTCAGAAGTTAATAGTCTCAAAGGCCACGATTTTTGTAAAATGTTATGAGGTCAAAATAGGTGTGAAAAACCCAATGGAACAATGATATCACAACGGGAATACGACGTCACAATATTGAGTGATAATAATATTTTCATGTTATACTTAGTTGGTGATGACATAATGGTGATGAGGTCACAGTAGGTTTACGATGTTATAATAAGTCACAATAGGTTTTTTTTATTGTGAAAATACTGTAGAGAGGGTTTACAATTACATGGTCAAGATAATGTGTACATTTCTTATCAAGCATTATAGCTTCCTCCTTAGTTTCCTCTTCCCATCCCTTCCCATACTTACCTGGCAGGGGAAATACAACTATCACACAATAGGTTTATGATGTCAGTTATGATGTTAGATATGATGTCCGTTCCCAGGAGAAAGTCATCCCACCCAGGCAGAAAAAACTCCACCCACAGAGAAGTGACTTTCTTCACCAGGTAAACACAGCCAGAGACTGCCCCTCCCTACAACAGCCTAGACAAATAATTGAAATTCAGTAAACATAAACCCCAAGAAAAGCTCCAAGCTGGGCTCTGTGAGTGTCTCAGGATTTAACCCTTCAGGGAAAAGCTACTGTTTGCTGAAAGACCTCAACCCTAAACAAAACCTAGCCTCATCACAACATCTCCAAACTAGAGGAAACAGCCATCTCCCTCTTTTGTGATACTCTAAGCAGATCTCCCTCCCACTGAACTAGCCTGGGAGGAGGATCAAAAAACATGCCTAACACAGAGCAGTTTCTGCCGGCCTAAACTGACTTAAGAAACCAATCAAGCCATAGGAAAACCAAACACCACAAGCAGACCCAAGACTCCACCAAGAGACTTGTTATGGACACAGAGGAGATACAGGGTCTTCCCACTCAGCTCCTCCCCCCCCCAAAAAAGTTAAGAAACTCTTTTTTGAAACTTTTCTTAAATTTTTATTTTTAAAAAATATTTTCTGTTAAGCTTTTTTCTCATAATTTTTATTTTTGGTGTGTGTGTGTGTGTGTGTGTGTGTGTGTGTGTGTGTGTGTGTGTGTGTGTGTGTGTGTATGTGGGTGTGTTTAATCTCTTTTGACCTTTTGGGCCTTTTTTATTGTTTTCATTTTTTTCTCTTTTTTTTTTTTTTTTTTACAGGACTTAATTGCTGTTCTGCTCATCCTGATATATACCTGTAGTCAATTATTAGACCTTATCCACCATTTTGTACATACTTAATCCAGAAATTTATTACTCAATTCACAACCTCTTAGGCTTAACTTCTTTAAGAGCAGTATCATCTCTTTATGCCTACATAATTATCAAGTAACTAATTTTAATTTTTTCTTATTTTTTGCTTTAATGTTTCCTTTCTATCCCTCCCCTCCTCTCATCCTATCCTTTTCTTCTCTCAATATCATTTCTTTAAAAGTACGTAATTTTTAAGTGTTTCACTTCTTAAATTTAATTTTTGTTTTTCCAATTTTCTTTTTTTTTATTTCTCTACTGTCATTCTGTCTAATCCTTTTCCCTCTCTGAGATTAGGAATTGGTTAAATTTACTCTCCTTTTACCCCTCCACATCCCTCTAGTCCTATTTGTCCCCACATTTCTCCCTAAAGCTAATAATTTCTGGATTGCCAAATCATTTTTTGCTGTTTGTAGCCCCTTAATACATAGTTGTTTTATGTTGAATAGATTGAATCTTTTGAATTAGATTGTAACTGCAGCCATTTTGTTTGTGCAACCACAGGACTCTGATTGATGCTTGCCTTAAAATAGTGTTCTAGCACACAATTGGTGTTACTTTCATACCAAATGGGCAGAACAAGCTGAAAAGCACAATAAAAATGGCAAGTCCAGGTATCTCAACTTCCACTCATGTTAAGCAGGTGACAGAATTGTTAATGAATAATCCAGAGGAGTTCCATAAAAACCTGTACAAAGGCTACTGGTAAACATGGTGAATGAAATGATTGAAAACTTGCAAAGGACTCAGTGTGAGCATGATAGGGAGCGAGAGGATGCAATCAAAATTCATACAGGAATCTTTTAAGTAATAGGAAGCTACTTAAAGATTAATGCAGGAATTGCATAAGCAGGTTGAGAAGAGTCAAAGAGAAATACAGGAGATGCGTGAGCAGGCTGGGCATAGCCATAGAGAATTATTGGAATTGCGTGAACTTGACTAAACTAATCAAAGAGTAATACAGGAATTATGAGAGCAGGATGAGAATAGACAAAGATCAATAGAGGCATTCATGGAATCCATAAACAGACAGCTGAAAGAAGTAAGGGAGATCACAAATGGGATGCTGAAAGGAGCAACACAGAAAGAATGGGTGTCCAGGGAAACCATAACCAATCAACTATGTGATTTGAGAAACTGAACACCAAATTAAGGAAGTAAAGAAGTTCATACAAGATCTAAAACAAAGCTCCAACAAAGAATTTGAAGCCATCAAAGCCGACCAATTAGAAGGAAAAGAAATAAAAAACAAAGTAAAAAGTCTTGACAGTAGGTTAGGCCATGCAGAAGATTGAATCTCGGGGATTGAAGACAGCCTAGATATTATAGAGAAAGAACATACAACCATCCAAATCAAGTCCAAAAAATATGATAGATCTATTCAACATTTGGAAGACACCATCAGAAGCCCTAATCTGAGGATAATGGGTGTAGAGGAGCACCTAGAGACAGAAGTTAATGTTATAGAAAATTTATTTAACAGAATTCTAGCAGAGAACTTCCCAAAAATGCAAAAGGATAGGACTATTCAGATACAAGAAGCTTATGTAACCCCAAATAGACCAGATCAAAACAAGACATCCCACTGTCACATTATAATCTTCACAGGATCAATTCAGACCAAGGAATGGAGCCTTAAAGATCTCAAGGAGAAAAGAACAATCACGTATAAACAGAAACCAATTAGAATCATCCCAGATTTCTCAGCAGAGCCGATTAAAGCAAGAAGAGCCTGGAATGGTGTATGCCGTGCGCTAAAGACAAACAACTATCAACCAAGAATACTGTACGCAGCTAAACTCTCCTTCATAACTGGAGATCAAATAAAAACCTCCCATAGCAAAGAAAAATTGAAACAATAGATCTCCACCAAACCAGCCATAAAAAAGACAAAAGTGTCGTACACATAGGAAACCAACAAGACCACAGTAAAAGCCAAGAAACAGCATCCAAGGGAATAAAATTAGAACTCAACACCAAAAGCCAACAAAGAAAGTCCTGTACTACATGGAGGCTGAACAACACACTGTTGAATCACCAATGAGTCATGGAAGAGATTAGGAAGGAAATGCAAATGTTCATGATATTTAAAAAAATGAACACACAAATTACCAGCTCCTCTGGGACACAGCAAATGCAGTACTCACAGGCAAGTTTATAGCTTTGCGGTCCTACAAGAACAAATTGGAGAGATCTGAAACCAACAATTTAATAAGACATCCAGACCTCCTTGAAAAACAGCAGCAAGATAAACCCCAATCCAGTAGATGGAAAGAAGAATTAAATGAATTAGAAACCTAAAACATCAGAAAAAGAATCAACAAAACAGAGAGTTGTTACTTCGAAAAAATTAACAAAATTGACAGACCCTTAAGCAAACCTTGTCAGAAAAAGAAAAGAACTCACCCAAATTTTAAAAAAAAAATCAACTCAGAGATGCAAATGGAAACATCATCACAAAAACAACCAAGATTCAAAAAATTATAAGGGAATACTTTTCAAACAATTATGCAAATACCTTTGAGAACCTGGCAGAAATGCACCTTTTCCTAGCAAATCTTAATATTCTGAAACAAACAAGATGAGTTAAATCAACTTAACATGCCCATATCAAGCATAGAAATAGAAACAGCAAAGAGTCCTGACATCTAAGAAAATCTCAGGACCAGATGGATTCACAACGGAAATCTATAAGGCCTTCAAAGTAGAGCTCACACCAATACTCCTCCAAGTCTTCATTGAAATTGAAAGAGAAAGTTCATTACAGAATTCATTCTATGGTTCCATCAGAACCCTTATCCCAAAACCAGACAGGGACTCATCAAAGAAAGAAAACTGTAGACCCATTTGTTTGAAGAACATTGATGCAAAACTCCTCAACAAAATTTGGGCCAATCGATGTCAACAATTCATCCAAAAAATCATATACAACGATCAAACAGCATTCATTTCAGGAATGCAAAGCTGGTTCAATATATGCAAATCAATTAATAAAATTCATCACATCAACAAGAGCAAGGATAGGAACAACATGGTTATCTCAATAGATGCAGAAAAAGCACTGACAAAATCCTACAGCCCTTTGTGATGAAAGCTCTGTAAAAACTATGAATCCAGTCAACATTCCTCAATATAATAAAGGCTGTATATGACAAACCTACAGCCAGCATCATAGTTAATGCTGAAAAACTAAAGCCATTTCCTCTGAACTCAGGAACAAGACAAGGATGTCCACTCTCTCCATTTCTCTTCAATTTAGTAGTAGAATGCCTAGCTACAGCAAAAGACAAGATGCAAACATAAAAGGGCTCCAAAAAGGGAAAGATGATGTAAAACTCTCCCTATATGCAGATGACATGATGTTGTATTTAAATAATTCCACCGACTCCACTCCGAAATTATTCATGCTGATTCAAAACGTTGGCAAAGTAGCAGGGGAAAATTAACTATCAAAAATCAATGGCTTTTCTGTATGCCAACAATGAGAAAAGCATGGCTGAAATCAAGAAAGCAACTCCATTCATAACAAACAATAAAAAATAAAATACCTAGGTATTTTATGAGAGGACCTTTATGATGCAAACTTTAAAAACCTGAAAAAGGAAATAAATATGGAACTTAGAAAGTGGAAAAACCTTCCATGATCCTGGATTTGCAAAATCAACATGGTGAAAATGGCAATATTTCCCTAGGCTATCTACAAATTCAATGTGATGTTTATCAATATTACAAACTCATTCCTCAAGAAAATAGAATAGGCAATCCAAAAATTCATATGGAACAATAAAAGACTCTGAATAGCGTAAAAGATCATTAACAGAAAGAAAAGTGGTGGAAGAATATCAATACCAAATTTCAAACTCTACTACAAAGCCATTGTAATAAAAACAGCTTAGTACTGGCACAAGAACAGACCTCAGGACCAGTGGAATAGAATTGAAAACCCAGAAATGAAGCCACAGAACTATAGACACCTAGTCTTCAATAAGGGAGCTAAAAAACAGAATGGAAGAAAGAGCCTCGTCTGTAAATGGTGCTGACAAAATTGATTAATCACTTTTAGAAAACTAAAGCTAGATCCATATGTATCACCCTGCACAAGAATCAACTCCAAATGAATGAAAGACCTCAGAGCCAAAGCAGACACCCTGAAAACATTGCAGGACAAACTAGGAGATAATCTATGTGTCATTGGCACAGGCTGAAATTTTCTTAATAGAGACCCAGAAGACAACAGATCAAAGAAACGTTGGACAAATGGAATTGCATGAAATTGCAGAGCTTCAGCATGGCAATGGACAGAGTTAGCAAGATCAATAGAAAGCCCATGGATTCGGGGAAGATCTTCATTAGCCATACAACGGACAAGGTTCTCATATCTAAAATATACTTGTAACTCAAAAAATTAAATCCCCCAACAACAAATCCTCAAAGAAACAACTGCCCAATAAGTAAGTAGGCTAAAGACTAAAGAGAAACTTCTCTGAAGAGGAAAGAAGGATAGCCACTAGATACATGAAGAAATGCTCGACCTCCCTAGCCATAAAAGAAATGCAAATCTAAACTATATTGAGATACCACCTTTCCCCAGTTAGAATGGCTATAATGAAGAACTGTAATAACAACAGAAGCTGGACAGGATGTCGGTGGGACTGTAATCTTGTTCAACCACTTTGGAAAGTAGTATGGAGGTTCCTCAAAAGACTACATATAGAGCTCCCCTAGGACACAGCAATCCCACATTTGGGCATTTACCAAATGATCACAAACAAGCCCATACTAAAGCTACCAGCACCACTATGTTTATTGCAGTATTATTTACCATACCCAAGATATGGAACCAACCCAGATGCTCCTCAGTAGATGAATGGATTGATAAAAATGTGGGAACAATGCTTGATAAGAAATGTGCTCATTACCTTGCCCATGTAATTGTAACTCCTCTGTACGGTATTTTACAATAAAAAAAAATGTGGTATATATATACAATGGAATTCTATGCCTCCATCAGAAAAAATGGCATTGCCCATTTGTTAGGAAATGGAAAGCCTTGGAAAATATTATATTAAGTGAAGTAATCCAGGCCCAAAGAAACATAGCTTCCATGGTTTCCCTTATTTTCAATAACTAGTATATGTCGGTGATGAACATAAACTTTCAGACAAGTTGAAGTTAGGTGAAATGAACACAAAGATAAGGACTCAAATGGTTTTTCTTTCTTGCTGTTTTTTCTAGCATATTTACAAGATGATTTCTTTGTTGCTTTTTATGTCCCTCTCCCACGATATAACCTCTATATTCACTGTATTTGATGTTGGTATAATTTGGGGAGGGGAAGGAAAAAACAAATAGGGATACATGTGAACCCATTGCAACAATGACATGTACAAGACATTATGTCGAAAATCGAACTTTACAACTTTGGCCCAGGGGGCGGGAGCAGGGGGGCAGAAAGGGAGATGGGAAGGGATGGGAAGGGGAAACAAGGGAGGAGGCAACAATGCTTGATAAGAAATGTACTCATTAGTTTGTTCATGTAATTGTAAACCCTCTGTATATATTTTCACATTAAAAATCATGAAATAATAAAGTAAAAATCCATGCCAATTTTTTTTGCCTGTCGGGGGCTTGAACACTGGGCCTGGGCACTGTCCCTGAGCCCTTCAGCTCAAGGATAACACTGTACCACTTGAGCAACAGTGCCGTTTCTAGTTTTCAAGAGATATATTGGCAATAAGAGTCTTACAGACTTTTCTGCCCACGCTGGCTTTGAACCACAATCCTCAGATCTCAGACATTTGCGTAGCTAGGATTTCAGGCATGAGTCACCGAAGCCCAGATTCAAGACAAGTTTAAAAAAACAAGCTTATTGAAACTTCGGGATTTTTCTAATAAACAATGTGATTTTTCAGCATTAATTTATAACTATGAGTAATTTTTAGATGTAACTAGGAATTTTTTAATAGAATCAAATATGTTTTACTATTATTCAGTATCTCACAAAACCCCACTGTAATTGACTTTCCCCAAAGGCAATTATTACATACTATATTACTCATTATTATTATTACTCTCTATAATACATATAGTGTGAAGTGAAAATTTTTTGGACCATTTCGTATAAATTAGTAAATGTTACTATAGCACTATAAATTCACAACTGTTAATTTAAGTGAAGGAAAGAAGATTTTTGAGTTAAAATGAAATATAAATGTACAATGTGTCCCAATTGAATAAAAAATTCTGAGTTCATACAGACAAAAATATTTTCTTTCCACTAAAGACTTTGAAATAATACCATTGGAAATAGTGAGACAAGAGGAGGAAGAATTAAAATCATGTCAAACAATGTCTGTTATTCTGTTATCTCCTCCACTATGAAGACCTGCCCACTCCCAGTTGTCAAAAAATTTCAAGTGTCTCGCTTAGAATCTATTTGGAATAATTCTAAATCACTGACTATTTTTGTAATTTCTGTTATATGAACTAAAATATTGACACAAAACAATTGAAATAAAATGCACACATATATTGAAGTCACCACAACTGGAAAAACAATCAAAAAAGTAGAAGTCCCCCAGGAACAAAAACATGTTGTGCCCAGTTTTTTTAAGCAAAAAAACTTGTAATACATGTTACCTTGGAGTAGAGCCATAAAGGTAACTGTGTCTCAGAAATATGGTGCATTAATTTGTAATTAAATTCATCTAGATGAACCTAATGTAGCAAATCCCTTGAATGGATCAAATTGTTTAAAACGAATGTGACTGTATGTGGAGTGAGATCTGCACATATTTAAAAGAATAAAATAACAAAATCCTGACATACTTAACATATTCAGAAAAGCAATGAATAAGTCCAATATTATCCATATTGAGAACCAATTCCTACTGATTTAACAAGAAAAAATATGCAAATAATAGAATCTGAGCAGTGTACATGAGTGTATATAGCTTTAAACTACTCCAAATTACACTTTGTAGAAGACTGAATGTGGGTAATCTAAAGGAGAATATCAACACATGATGTAAATGAAATTAAAAATCCCATGAAAAGAGAGAAGTATTTTCTGGAAAGCAATAGCATAACAAATGGTGGTCAAAATCTTTCTAGTACTGACAAAATTGCATACTTATTTATTTAGATCCAAAAAAAGACCCCAGATACTCAAGCTGATTTGAAACTTTGGCAAAGTAGCAGGATACATCTGTAACATTATTATGGATCTTGACTCTGGCATGGAATTCATTTCCTCTTTGATCTGACAAATGAATAAACGAAAGAACATAACTTCTCCAACTAAATATCAAGACCTAATTAAACATATCACCAGAAAAGTCATTATGTAAGCCGTATTGCAACTGGGGTAAAAGAAAAATCAGTCATAGTGATTCTGTATTTATTGTAAATGTTGATATTTTTCATAAATCATTTCCTTTATTTTGCATTTTTAAAACATTGTGTTACATGATGTATATCTTGGTAACTAATTTTGGATGCCTCCTTAAATTTTGTTCTGAGTATAATGTCTCTCTTCAGTTCCTAACCCATGAAATGATGTTGATTCCAAAAACATTCTAATAACCACTGTTTATAATACACAAAATCTCATAAGCACGACACCAGTAAGCATTCATTAACATTTTGATACCAGGGTCTCATGACTTATGAGGACTATCTGCATGAGTTGCATTGTACCTAGAATCCACAGCATAAATTTAGCCACTGCTAAAAAATGTTTATATCTTTATTTGTCACCCATCAGAGATTAAATCTGAGTATAAAGCCTAAGGAAAATGATAAAGTAAGAATTTAGATTTTCTGGATATAAAGTAAACAAAATGCAGCATAGAGTAACTCATTGGTTTAAAGTCAACCTATTTCACCAAAACAGTCTAATCATTACCTTACAATGTGTATTATTCTCATGAAGGGAATGGGGAATATGAGAAGAGGACTAACCAAGCACTGTCTTCAAATATATATAATTTGGATTTATCTCTATATTTCGCTATAAACATTTCTGATAAAAAACTGTTTGAATAATTGATTTATAATATATCCTAGTTTCATATACCAAATAACATTCAGAAAATGGGATATAACAATTAACTAAAGAAAGTCCTGGTAGAAAAAATGGCACTTCTATACTATGTGACACCCAATTCTGGGGTATTTCATTATGCCTCCATTTAATGAATGTGATTGTTTAAATGTTTCATAAAGTACTAATTAAAATTCATCAGTGTATTATAATCTAATTGTTTCCAATTTTATCCGAGAATCATTTATGAACTTCCCATTCAATCATGACATACATCACATTCCATTGGATTCATATGGATAGGAATGAGTTTCTTAGGATCTCCTGCCATTTGGAGGTGGCAGGATCAGGATTCAAACTGTGGGCTCCAGCTCCCAGCACTTCAACCCGAGGATAGGGAACTCACTGGGCTGTTCAAGAACATCAGCAAGAAAAATGATTAGGCAGGCGCCAGGGCTCTCAGAAGTCCTCCTTGATACTTACAAGGTTGTGATAGGAAGATCATGGTCAAAGTCACCCAAGGCAGAAAAGTCCTTGAGAGCCCTGTCCAACTTCAGGGCTAACAAAGCCAGAAGTATAGCTATATGACTCCAGTGTTAGAGGGCTAGCCTTAAGTAAAGCAGCTCACGGACTGTGCCCAGATCTTGAGTTCAAGGTCCAGGAGTGTCAACAAACAGACATACATAACAATCTGTGCAGCCATCTGCCTAAAGCAGGTCACACTCAGCAGCCTTTATTTACATTTTATTATGAGGCCAATGCAGGAACAGTCACAAACCAGGCTAGGGAAGAGAAGAACAGGTTTCTTAGAAGTAACAAGTATTCAGAAAATTAAAATTGGGGGCATAAAATGGTAGCATACTTGTGTAAAAACTACCATTAAGAAAAAGACGAGGGGGCTGGAAATGTGGATTAGTGAGAGAGTGCTTGTCTAGCATGCAGGAAGCCCTGGGTTTGATTCCTCAGTAGCACATTCAAGAAAAAGCCAGAATTGGTCTTGGATGTCAGGAGGAAAGAAGGGAACACTCCCCAGTCATGAGGCATTCTGCCGTGTGCCAGGACACCAACATGGTCTTCACACAACCACAGAGTAGGAACACTGTCTCCCACTTCTCATGCAGCCGAGGGCCCCAGAGTCAAGAGGGCAGAACCAGGTTCTAACTCAGGTGCTTGGAGCCAGAAGAGAGAGGGCCCTGCCTCTCCTTGGACTGGGGATTTGCATTAAGGATGTGGAGAATGAAGGAAGGAGAATGGACTGTCAGAGGTAGAAGAAGGGCCTTCAAATCTGACAGATGGAGAGTCAAAAACCCACTCCCTAAGACCAAAGAGCAAGGCTCTCTATTGTTAACCTAAAGATAGCCTGAGGTTCCCTTCACCTGAGGGAGGAAGTTTAGTCATTGTTTGAAGAGGCTGAGAAAAGCCTGACCCTGGTGTAACTCTGACAAATTTTGCAGGTTTCCCCTCATTGCTGTCCCTGTCTGGAATGAAGTGGTTTTGCAGCTCACTTCCCTTTTGAGTGTGTACATTCTGCCTCCTAATCCTGTAGGCCTAGGTCTCTTTGCCTAGAGGCTTTTGAAACTGTTTTATGCCTTCAAATGTTGTTACACTGGAGTTCTTCCTGCTAACAGGACTAGGGCTTGGAAGCTGAGAACTTCATTTGAACCCAGGATTGTTCAATGATGTTTATTTCCTGCATTTATAACTCAAGAACTCTAAGAAAATTTAGAGTGCAAGCAACTTCTCATTACCAAGGGAGACACAGGAAGCTCTTGAACATCTGACCTTTCAGTAGTAGAAGTCAGAGTGTCATACACTTTCCAACCCTGGCTGGCTTCATCCTGTGATCCTCAGACTTCAGGCTCCTAAGCTAGGGTGATGGGCATGAGCTACTGGTGCTCTCCTAGGTTCAGAACTGTAATAACTTTTGCATTACAAGTCAACTGCTTATCACAAAGGGCTTGGGCAGCATATTAGGCCTTTCTACATTGGACCTCTCAGAACCATAGAACACAAGGTTATAATGCTAGAGTCTGAGAGGCTGTGCATATGGATGGGCTACACTTGAACCTTGAGCTCTAACTCCAATTCTGGTATACGTGCACAATCATTTTTCCAAAGAATGTTCTAATTAACAAAAAGGAAAAGTACTTTGCTTAACCCTCACTTTTTTTCCAGTTTTATGTCTCAAACTCAAGCCTGAGCACTGTCCGTGAGCCCTTCAGCTCAAGGCAAACACTCTACCACTTGACCCACAGCACCACATGTGGTCTTTTTGTAGTTCATTGGAGATAAGAGTCTAACCGGTTTGCCATGCCTAAGCTGTCTTTGAACTGTGGTTTTCAGATCTCAGCCTCTTGAGAAGCTAAGGTTCCTGTTGTGAGCCACAGGCATCTAGCCTCTTGTTTTTGCCAGACTTGGGGCTTGAACTAAGGGCCTGGGTACTGTCTCTGAGCTCCTTTTTCTCAAGCGCTGTACCACTTGAGCCACTCCACAGCTTCCAGCTTTTTCTGAGTATGTGGCATTGAGGATTCAAACCTTACCATTCATGCATGCTGAGCCAGCTCTCTACCACTAAGCCACATTTCTAGCCCCACCCTTACAAATTTATTCCTCAACTTGACTATCCCCAAGAAAAGGCTTCTGAGTATAAATCATCTAAAAATTTCCTATAGGAAGGTTCTAAAGATAAAGAAGACAAAGTTCATACTTGGAAGAGACTCTAAACATGTGAAGACTGTGACAAATGCTTCCATTTAATTATGTATCATGTTTTAACACTTAATAAAATATTAATGAAAAACCAGTCAAGGTCTTAAATTATTGTGTATAAATTTATAATAGATATACAACATGTACTAAATATTATGTTATAATAATACTAAATACAATAAACAATAAGTAAATGAAAAGTAAAAAATAAAATACAAAATCAATAATAAAAATTATAATATGTTATAAACATACATATGTAAATATATATCATATATTACACATATGTAGAAATAGTTTTTCCATTGCAGGGCCTTCATTCAGACGCTGGGAACTCTAGCCTGAATTTGTTTTCCTCAACGACAGTGAACTTTGCCTTCACCCATGGTGCAAAATAGTTACCTGGATGGTGAGATCAAATACCAGCAATGATGGAAATACTGCCCCCAGTTCCAAGACAGTGACTTAATTTTTTAAATGGAAGCAGTTATGTTTATTCAGTTACATACTGAACATTTTTTAAAAACTCAGTGTAGAATTTTGGACATCGATTCAGACACCTTGCTCTTACCCCAAAAATGCTTGTCTGCGCACTACTTTTTTTCATTTTTTATTGAAAAATGTTGTACAGATGGGTTACATTTAAATGAGCATGGTAATGAGTACATTTCCTATTGAGCATTGTTGCCTCCTCCTTTGTTTTCCCCCTACCATTCCTTCCCTCCCATCTCTACAACTACTCCCTCTGCCGAGCTCAGTGACTTAATTTTTATTTTTGGATTTGCACTAGGTTTGAACTCAAGTAGTGGCAAATCTTCACTTTCCCTCACATTGCTACGTACCTACCAAGACCCTAAGTTCAAATCCCAGGTTAGGAAAGAAAACTGGTAGAAATTCAAAACAAGGACTTTATTTCTTTTTTAATTTAGATAAATAATTAATGTTTTTATTTATTATTTATTTTGCCAACACGGGGCTTGAACTCAGGTCATGGCAACTCTGCCTCAGCTTCAATCGGCCTAGAGTGGGGCACCGATGGACCTGTAGTCAATCCAGGGATCCTAGGCCCAGAGGGCTTTCAGGAAGAAAAAAGAAAAAAAAAAACGTAGTATAGCACAAAAAGTGGCAAGCTTCAGAGTGCTGAGGGTTTTACATTTTTTTCTTTGCACAGTGACCATCCTGGGTCTGAATAACATGGCTGAAAAGTGGACCTGAACTGCCATACCTGAAGGCTGGCTTGCTATCAGGGAATCCATAAGCCAACCTGTGAACATAGGCCCCGAGTTCAAATCCCAGAACTGACACCTACCAGTGGCAAGAGATCACAAAAGATTCGTTCCTATGCATAGGAATACCAATTGAAAGAGTAGTTCATTCTTCAGTATAGTATAAAATTGGATGCAATAATCCTAGGACGCTGATGGAACTTAATTAATAGGTTATTATGCATGAAAGGAATAATATTCCTTCAATGGCGATATAATAAATGCTTAAGAGTTGGTAGGAATGTAGTAGGTGCCATTCAATCATAGATAGACGGCTCTGATGCTCCTTACTAATATATATTTATTTGTATACCACACTCTGCCTATACATGCATCACTGTTTTGGTCAATCCTGGGCTGGATCTCAGTACCTGGGAACCACTTCACAGCTTCATTGCCTAAAGGCTGCCATGCTGACACTCATCCATTCATGAATTGGGCTTGCTAAACGCTGAGTTCAGAATCCAGCACTGTCAAAAATTTAATCTTGGAGTATGAAGCCAAGTGTGACACATGTTTTCCTTTTCTGTGAGAGTCCTGGGAGTCAGGCATGGTGGAGAATATATTTACACATCTGGATGCTGTGATAGGATGTAAACAATTGTAATAAATGTTACAGGGGTCATCAGAGTCAATTAAATAAATGATAAATCAATGAATAAAACAAGAAATGAAATGAATAACCACACCCAACAAAATATGGACTGACTATGTGTATGGAAGTATAAATCCTATCTTTAAAATGGATATAAGGAGTATGTTTTCCAGCTCTTAGGCTTGAATTCAGGCCTAGGGAACAGGCCTGACTTTCTTGTCTTCAAGCATGTTCAGATTCCCTTCCGTCATGGTGCTGCATATATACACAGATCTTGAGTTCAAATCCCAGACCTGGCAGAAAAAATGTCATGAATTGCAAACCAAGGAACTAAATATATTTTTTTAATTGAGGGCTATTGGAGAAGCCATTGTCCTGCACTGCAACATAAGCCTACAGTTCGAATATAGTCATGCCACTTCCAGATGGTGGGAGATCCTAAGAAATTCGTTCCCATCCACAGGAATAATGATGGAATGTTATCGATATCACAGTTGAATGACATGCTCATGAATGACTCTTATACACAATTAGACTTCATGATTTCAGTCGGCTGATTGATTTTATTTAATATCTTATGAAACATTAAAAGAATACTATTTCTCACACTGATTTACTTAATAGTTTATTAAAGATAAAAATAATAACATTAATTACATGGAGACATAATAAATACCCAAGAATTGGTAGGAATGTAGTCTATATAACTGAACAATTGATAGACATCTCTGGCACTCTGTAAAGATATACATATATATATATATATATATATTAGTGTACTACGA
Organism: Dipodomys merriami; assembly: GCF_024711535.1. NCBI lineage: Eukaryota > Metazoa > Chordata > Mammalia > Rodentia > Heteromyidae > Dipodomys > Dipodomys merriami. The sequence continues at coordinate 540,651 of NW_027206038.1, forward strand.
TCTGCGTGTCAATCTGTTCTTATTTTGTCAACCCCTGGTGCTTGATCTCAGATCCTGGGAACTGCCTATCAGCTCAATTTGTTCCAGGATGGCATGCTAACACACACACATTCATGAATTTGGCCCTGTGGGCCTTGAGTTCAGATGTCATCATGCCCAAACAATGAATCATGAAGTAAGAAACTGATGGTGACACATGTTTTCTTTTTCTGTGAAAGTCCTGGGTGTCAGGTATAAGTGGAATACATATGCAGATCTATATCCTATTTAATCAATGTAACCAATGTTCTATGTGGCATATTAGTCAATAAAACAAACAGTCAATACATGTTGGGTCTTTGTTTGCCCCCGAAAGATGGATGGGGCCCGGGAATGGTAAGTGTGCCACTAGTCTGTTCCCCAGCCTCCCTTAGCCTGGGAGACATTCAGACACAATGGGGAGTCAAATCAAGCAAGAACTCGTTTATTACCACACAACAAGCAACTTTTAAAGGGAAAAACTGCGAGGCATGGAAGGGGAGGGAAAGGAACCAACCAATCACTGTAAAGGTCACACCCTATCATGCGCATAAGCTTTATCCAATCAGATTTTAAGGTAAACAATTGGGCTGTGCCCACTCAACTTCCCCTCAGCACCATCTTTGCTGCCCATGTGCCCCACAAACACCTGAATAAAACAAAAAATAAAATGAATAACTACACTGAATGCAATATGGTGTCAACCTATGTATGTAAATATAAATAAAATATTTAAAATGTACACAAATAGGATGTATTCTTGTGCTGGGGATCAATTTCAGACCTAAGGAACAGACATGAATTTCTTGACTTCAAGAAGGCTAGATTTCTGTTTCCACACAGTGCAACAGAGTTAACCAGACTGTGAGTTCCAATCCAGTCCTAGCAGTAAAAATGGCACCTTTATACTATGTGACGCCCAATTCTTAGGTATTTCATTATGCCTCCATTTAATGAACATGATTGTTTAAATGCTTCATGAAATATTGATTAAAATCGATCAGTGTCCTATAATATAATTGTGTATAATTTTATCACAGAATTATTTAAGAGCTGCCCATTCAATCATAACATACATCACATTCCCTTGGTATTCATATAGATAGGAATGACTTTATAAAGATCTCCTTCCATTTGGAGTTGGCAGGACCAGGATTCCAACTGTGGGCTCCAGCTCCCACCATTTTAACTCAAGGATAGGGGACTCACTGGTCTGTCTAAGATCAGCAAGACCAATGATTAGGCAGGCACCAGTGGCTCTCAGCAGTCTTCATTGATATTTACAAGGCTGTGATAGGAGGATAATGGTCAAATTCACAGTAGGCAGGAAAGTCCTTGAGATTCCTGTCCAACTTCAGTGCAAGCAAAGCCAGAAGTAGAGCCATGTAGCTCCAGTGGTAAACGGCTATTCCTGATCAAAAGCACTTCACAACACACATACACACACACACACACACACACACACACACACACACACACACACACACACACTGCAGTCTAATCATCTATCTGTTTATATATTGGCCATTCCTATGGGTTGATCTCAGGTCCTCAAATTTGCCCGCCAACTTCTCTTGCATCAGACTGGCGTGCTAACAGTTACCGACTACGAAGTGAACTAGCCCCTGAGTTCAAGTCACAGAACTGCCAAAAACTTAATCCTGGGGAAAGCCAATTGCCCCACTTGGTTTCTTTATCAGTGAAATTTCTGGGACTCAGGAATGATGTAGAATACATAGGCAAATCTATGTCTTATGTAATAGGATGCAAAAAATATTATATGTGTAATCATATTCACTAAAATATAAAAGAAACAAATAAAACACAAAATAAAATGAATGTACTAACTGCAATATTCAGTTAGTATACAGTAAAAATGTGTAGGTCAATAAAAATCATGTACTTAAAATATATAAATATATTATTTTTTTGAGTGTCAAGACTTGAATTCAGGCCCTATAAACAGGCTTGTCTTTCTTGTCTTCCAGAATGGTGATCTTCCCCATCCCCCACAGTGCTGCAGATTTACCCAGACCCTGAGTTCAAATCCCAGGCCTGGCAGAAAAAATGGCATGAATTCTAAGCCAAGGAGCCTCATAATTTTTTAAAATATTTTTCATGTATGTACTTATGTAGGCATGCATGTATGTATGTATGTATTTTTCTTTTGTCAAGCACAGGGTTTGAAATCAGGTCATGGCAATTCTGCCTCAGCTTTCATCACTCTAGCCTGGGGTGCAGCCCCTGGACCCATAGCCGAACCTGGGTTCCTGAGACTCAAAGGCTGACAAGAAAAAAAAAATTAATGAGACACAGAAAAAAAAAAAAAGAACTGGCAACTTGCAGATGGCTACTGGCTTTACATTTGTCTTCTTTTCAAGATGACCATCCTGCGTCTGAATGACACGGTTGAAGATTGTTGGTAACTAGGCATTGCTGAAGGCTGGCGGGCTACCAGGGAAGCCATAGGCCTACAGGGAAATATAGGCCCTGTGTTTGAAGCCGGGTCCTGACCCTTACCAATGGAGGGAGATCCTAAGAGTCTCCTTCCTATTCATAGGAATACCGATGGAAGATTATGAATGGCACGGTTGAATTAGTTGTTTCTGAATACTACTATATAAATAGAGTGATTTTAGGAGGCCAATGTATTTTAATGAATATTTTTGACACATTGAAAGAATACTATTAATTACATGGACATAATAGTTTCAGGACAGTGGTTGATTTAACTAATAATTAAGGATGAAAACAATAATATTAATTACATGGAGTTATACTAAATACCCAAGAATTGATAGGAATGTAGCCTATGTAACTGAATAATGTATAGACTTCTCTGGCACTCTATAAAAATCAATATTTATTTGTGTACTACCATCTGCATGTCTATCTATTCTAATTTTGTCAACTCCTGGAGCTGGATCTCAAGTTCTGGAAATCCTTGTCAGCTCAATATGCCTCAGGCTGGCATACTGACACTCATCCATTCATGAATTAGGCCTTGTAGGCTGTGACTTTAGATGCCAGCACTCACAAAAATTGAATCATGGAGTAAGAAGCCCATGGTGACACATGTTTTCCTTTTCTGTGAAAGTCCTGGGTATCAGGTGTGAAATGTCATACATAGGCAAATCTATATCCTATGTAATAAATGTAATAAATATTTCATGTGTAATAAATGTCAATAAAATAAATGGTAAGTAAATAAATAAAACAAAAATAAAATGAATAAGTACACTATGCGCAATATGGGATCAACATACGGGGTTCGATTTCAGGGCCTGGGAAGTGCCTGGCAGCTGAATTGGCTAGAGGCTGCTGTGCTGACAGTCAGCCATTCATGAATTGAGCCTTCTAGGGCCTGAGTTAGATCCCACCACCGCCAAAAAATGTAATCTTGCAGTGGAAAGCCAAGCATGACACATGTTTACTTTTTTTTTTGAAAGTGCTCGGTGACAGGTAGTATGTATAATTCAGATGCAAATCTATATGTAATAGGATATCATAAATGTAAAAAATGTCATAGGTGGAAGAATTGTCACTACAATAAATGAAAAACAGATATAATTAGTAGTGAATCATTCTAGGATAAAATTAGACACAAAAACTATAGGATGTGGATTAAGTTTAATATTTTATTAAGGATTACCAGAATAAAAATTGCATGGAAACATAAATACCTAATAATTGGTAGTAACACGTGATGCATAATTTAATAATATATAGATATCTGTCTCATTCTATAAAATATGAAATTATGTGTATGGCTGTATGTACATATGTGATAAACAATAACAAAATATTGAGTAATTTAGTTAATGCTTTATTAATTGTTAACTGGGACACATCATTAAATGGAGACATAATTTAATAAGTAATAATTGATAGTAATATCTATAAATTAATAATATACATACATCTTCTGTGTATATAATGCTTATATACATCAATCTCTATCTATTTATACCTGGTTCACTCCTGGGGCTTGGTGGTTGACTGCTCACCTAGTGAGCATGAAGCCCTGGGTTCCATTCCTCAGTGCCACATAAGCAGAAAAAGCTAGAAGTGGGCACTGTGGCTCAAGTGGTAGAGTGATAGCTTGAGCTGAAATGCTGAGGGACCGTGCGCAGGCTGAGTTCAGGCCCCATGACCAACAAAAAAAAGTAAATATATTTTTTTAAAAAAGCATTACCAAATATATGCCAAGTATAAAGGCACAGGTCTTTAATTAAAGCTACTCAGAGTGAAGACAGGAGGATCACAATTCTAGGGAAGCCTGAGTAAATGCACTAGACCCTATGTGAAAAACAAACTAGGATGGTCCAGGTT